>NW_003852512.1:3750761-3800777 GCF_000181295.1 Otolemur garnettii
ATTAACATTCCTCTATCCCAATAGGCAGGTTATCAAAGTTGTGAGAACATACATTGTTTCTAAGGGATATAGTAAAGCTATTTTTATATGGGATGATAGAAAATGCCTCTTGTATGCATTTTTCTTTCTTTCTTTCTTTCTTTCTTTTTTTTTTTTTTGTAGAGACAGAGTCTTACCCTATCACCCTTGGTAGAGTGCCATGGCATCACACAGTTCACAGAAACCTCCAACTCCTGGGCTTAAGTGATTCTCCTGTCTCAGCCTCCTGAGTAGCTGGGACTATAGGTGCCCGCCACAATGCCTGGCTATTTTTTTTGTTGCAGTTTGGCTGGGGCCGGGTTTGAACCCGCCACCCTTGGTACATGGGGCCAGCACCCTACTTGTTGAGCCACAGGCATCGCCTAGTATAGTTCTTTATACTAAATTCTTCATTAAAATAACAGGTGTAGTTTATGTCTATACTGGGTCTGGTATATTAAATAGCTAATATTTATTGAGCACCTACTATGTGCTAGATCTTACTATGAATATTTTGTGTCTAACTTAATCTCAACCACTATGCTAAGGTATGTAAAGTAAGTGTCATGACCCCACACTGATAGTAGGTGCGCCTTTAGTGTTAGTCATTTTTTAGTTTGGTTCCTCCAAAAAGAGACCCTGACACAAAGACTGATTGGTTGCAGGTGGTTTATTTGGTAGCTAGCCTAAGTGATGAAAAGGGAAAAGTGAGGCAGAAAGGGATAAAAACTAATGATACGTATGTTAATGAGCAGGTTGCTGCTATGGACAAATGGGGTGCAGTCCTACTGAGGAATCCCCTTTGAGAAGTCTGGTGTCACATGCCTCAGAATTATTCCACTGGAACACAGGGAGGCCGAGGCATTTATCTGCCCTCTATCATCCTCAGGGGTATTAACCCTCACATTTCCAAGTTAACCAAGTAGATATTGGCAGGGTATTAACAACATCTGTTAAAGCTATTATTATCCTTGTGGGTATGGACTACAGACTAGCCAGATGGAGGACATGAAAACTGTTTTCTTAACACAGATCACAAAACTGACACAGAGGTGAGGGAGAACCTATAAATAGTGCTTAGAATGTAATAGGCATTCAGTAAACGTTTGCTCAACTGAATGATTAATGGCAGAATCTTTCAGGACTGCCATTGGCCAGAAACAAAACACCAGCTAATATTTTCTCTTGAGTACACTAGAATATTCCTTGAGAAGAAGGACTTAATTCTAACCAAAGAATTGTTAACTGGCAATTAGAATATGCAGGAAGTTTGGAGGATCACAACCATATTACTCTGTTACTTGCAAGGATATATATGCATACACACACATACGTGTGCATGCACACATACACACATATATACAGAGGGTGCCAAAAAAGGTGTATTCTAAGAAAGGGAAAAAAACTGTATAAAAATTGTAATATTCAACTCAAGTTTGACTTATGCAATTACAAGAGATATGAGATACAATATACAAGATAACAAATATTGGTATAGAGTATTACAATTTTAGTACAGTCTTTTCTTTCTTAAAACGTGTATATATTTTTGGCACCCTCTGTGTGTGTGTATATATATGTGTGTGTATAAAATCTCCTGACCAAAGAAAACTAGTAAATGGTGGGCACAGAGATTTTAAAAGTCTAAGGTTTGTGAAATTACTAAAATCAACATAATATACTATTAGGGTAGGGCAGAGAGAAGGAAAGAGAGGTTGGTTTTCTAGACAGAGATATGAATTTTTAATATGGGAAAGACTTACAAATCATTATATGTTATGCAAGGAAAGGTTGAAGATACAAGGAAGAGAAAGAATAATAGCATAGGGCAGAGAAGAGATGTTTGGAACCAGGGAAAATTTAGCCTTCAGAAGTAGTAGTATGTACTCCTTCCAAGAGACAGGAAAAAAAAAAAAATGGTGTAGTAGGGAAGTGGAGGATGGGCAGTTGGGGAAGTTCTGCCTGATTGCTCCAACTGTCTTTGTGAGGTAAAATGTGAGTTGATCTGAGAATGAGGGTGGAGGCAATAGGGTTGTAGTATGAAGGAAAATGCTGAAAGGTTGAAATATCTTGTGAGAAATGAAAATGGACTTAGAGATGGAAAAGAAGGATTGTTGGAAAATATTGAGGACCCATTTGAGGTTGAAGAATGTGAATTTATAGCAGTTCCAACTTGTGTGTGGCTGTATGGTTTTCTCCATGAGTACAGTTGAAGAAGTCAAGGAGTTGTATTGGTACAAAGACAGTTTTGCTAAATGGCTGAATAGCTGAGGGAGAAAAAGGTAGAACAAACAGACTACGCAAAATTGGAGGGCCAAAGGGACTGGGGGTTTGGATGAGAATTAAAATTCTGGCAATAATGGGGTGAGAGATTTGGAGGAAAATAAATTGTGGCCATAGAATAGTTCATGGAGTTCAGAATTCATGAGATAGAGTAATTCTCCAAGATGGTAAGATGCAGTGCATGGCCACAGCTGCATGGCTCAAATGGCCATTGCAGATGAAGCTAGGAGAATGACAAGCTAGGGCATTGAGTGGGTTGTCACCATGGGCACTGAAGTTCTCTGTCACAAGGACAAAGTGTGAGGTGGAGAGGAAGCCACAGAGTCAGGGACTGTGGTCTTCAATGAATGTCAGGGAGTGACCAAGAGATTGATTGATGAGAGTAAAATGCCAGGATAGAAGAGTAATGGTTTGGAAACAACAATTAACAGTTAGGAAAAAAGATCCTGCCTCCAGGGCCTCTGCTAAAGAGGCTGGGATGTGAGCTAGTAGAATAGGTAGCAGAAGAAGCAGAAATCTGCAGGCTTCTGTTATGACTCTCAAGCCTAGTAAGGGAAACTCTCAACTCCTTAGCATGAACCAATCACAATGCCCTTTAGAATTTGGTCCTAAACCCACATATTCAGCCCATTTCTTCTATCCATTCCATGGATACTTCAGGACATGTTTTAATTGGTGAAATTAGAATTTAACATTTAAATAGTATCTAATCTAACTCTTTGAGACAGGAACTTTTTTTTTAACTGTAGCATGGGATTATACTTAAGTGAATTTAATGCTACTCAATGAGACATTATTATGTTTGCAAGGTAACACCAAAATGGGCATATAAGGCCAAGTGGCTCATGCCTATAACCCTAACAGTTTGGGAGTCTGAGGTAGGAAGATTTCTTGAGACCAGGAGTTCAAGACCAGCTTGAGCAAGAGTGAGATTCCAATCCCTACAAAAATTATAAAAGTTAGTCAGATATGATGATGCTTTCCTATAGTCCCAACTATTCATGAGGCTAAAGCAGAAGGATTGCTTGAGCCCAGGAGTTTGGGGTTACAGTGAACTATGATGACTCTACTGTACTCCAGCTAGGGTGAGAGAAAGACCCTGTCTCAAAAAAAATGAGTATATAAGATTTTAAAAAAATAAGTAAACAGACATATCTTTAAAAATCTATCCCTTTAGTTAAGGCAACTCACAAGGTGACATGTGTACAAAGGAACCCTCCTCATTGCCCCTAAAACTTTATATGCCCTTTACAATTTGGTCTATTAGAGAAGAAGCCACAGGCTTAAGAACCAGCTGAAGCTGCAATTACTCAGCTTCAATCCATTAGTCCATTATTAAGTAATAACTGTCCACTTACTAAGGGCATAACATCGTGTTTAGGTGCTGTGAGAGTTATAGAAACTAGGTAAAACCTAATCCACACTTTCATAGGACATTCAGTCTCCTTGAAAAAAGACACACACCTGAAGCAATCTAGAAGATAATATGTAATTAAGTGGCAGGGCTTATGCTGCCGGAGTTAAGAGGAGAGAAAAATCATTGGGTTACGTCGTTCAAGGAAAGCTTCAAGGAGAAGACAGAATATGACCTAAGCCTATAGTGCTATACTACATATGTTAATAATAACAACCACCAAACAGTACTAGTAATAATAGCTATCACTTACTGACTCCTTTTAACCTGCCAGGCACTGTGCTAAGTAGTCACTTAACCTTATTCTTTTCGTGCATTTCCCACAACCCTCTGAGTTGGCTACTACTCTTATGTTCGTATTATAGTGAGGAGCCTGAAAGGCAAGTAGTCTGAGTAACTTGCTCAAGGTAACACAACTATTAAGTGGTGCATCCAGGCTTCTGCAGATCCTGGAGCCTATGTTCCTCATACCACACTGTCCTGCTTCTCAGGAGCTGTCCAGTCACAGCTAATTAAGCACCAGGGAAAGAACAACAATAATGATAGCCATCATTTACTGAGTGCCTAGATTATCTTTAATCTTCCATGAAGGTGGATGTATCAGTTTACTAGGGCTGCCATTACAAAGTACCACAAACTGGATACTTTAAACAACAGAAATTAATTGTCTCAATGTTCTGGAGGGTGGAAGTTCAAGATCAAGACATTGGAATAATTTATTCCTTCAGAGGCCTGTGAGGGAGAACCTGTTCCACTCCTCTCTTCTAGCTTCTTGTGGTTCACTATGATTTTTGTCATTCCTCATCTTACAGCTACATCACACTGATCTTTCTATTCATTGTGTTCTCCCTGTATTGTATCTATATCTCTCAATCTCCCCATTTTATAAGGATACGAGTTGTATTAGTCAGGGTCCTCCAGAGAAACAGAACCAATAGGGTATCTATAGAGAGAGGTATACAGATATATGAGAAGGGATCATTAGGGAAATTGGCTTATGTGATTATGGAGGCTGAGAAGTCCCACAATATGCTATCTGCAAGCTGGAGAACAAGGAAAACTGATGTCATGTCTCAGTCCAAGTCTGAAGATCTAAGAACCAGGGGAACTAATGTGTAACTCTCAGTCTGAGGCTAAACGGCTGAGAAACTTGTGGGCCACTGGTTCAAGAGTCTGAAGGTCAGAGAACCTGGAGTTCTGATGTCCAAGGGCACGAGAAAATGGGGTATCCCAGTTCCAGAAAAGAATGAATTTGCCTTTCCTCTGCTGTTCTGTTCTATCTAGACCCTCAGTCAATGGGATGGTGGCCACCCACATTTGACCCCATTGGGTAGGGGCAGATCTTCCTTACTCGATCCACTGATTTAAATACCAATCTCTTCAGGAAATACCCTCACAGACATACCCAGAAATACTGTTTTACCAGCTATCTGTGTCTTCCTTAATCCCGTCACATTGATATATGAAATTAACCATTATGCCAGTCATGTGAGGTTAAGGTCTGATCTAATGACATTTTAACTTGATCATTTACAAAAACTCTTTTTCTGAATAAGGTCACATTTACAGGCACTGGGGGATAGCACATCAACATTTGAATTTTATAGAAACAAAATCCAACTTATCATTACCTTTATTTTACAGATGCCAAAAAATATTTAAATCATGTGCTTAAGGTCATATAGCTACTAAGTGCTAGAGCTAGGGGATTAAACCCCAGTCAACCTAGCTCCTAAACATTTGTGCCCCCCGCCCACATCCGTAAATCTGATCAGGAAGTTTATCTGCTTAAAATCTTTGTTTCCTATGCAAGGCCACGCATGACCTATAAGTAGTGCCAGGCAAGGGTGCTAGGGTTGGTTTGCATGTTCTCTTCTGGAAAATCCATTCCTACCCAGCCTGTTTTAATAGCTGGGCTTCTGTCCTCTTCCAAGAGCACTTCCATTACTTCATTAGTCTCATGTTTTAGTAATAATGTCAGCCAGTATACTTTTACAGACACTGCTTTATTTAATTACTATAAATCAACCTTGTGGGATGATGTAGAAGTGTCTCTATTCTCCAGGTGAGGAAACCGAGACTTAACATGGTTAAATCACTTGCTCAATTTCACAAAGCCCATAAATGGAGTTACTGTCATTTGAACTCAAGTCTGTCATGCTGTAAGCAAAGCCAATGGTCCCTCCACCACACCACTTTGGACCTTGGAGTCTTCTCTAAACTAGCCTAGTGCTCTGGCATTTGAGAACATGTTTCCTGAGACTTGTTCTTGGGTTCAAGGCCAGAGCTTTGTCCCTGCTATCCCTTGTTAGTCCACCATGATGCCCATGCTCTGCACATTGAAGTGCCCTTTTATCTAGAGTTGAACATGCTCCGTTAGCAGTTACTCCTCCCAGAGAACTCCCCATCCTTCCCAGGTAATCTTATTCTATTGCTTCAAACTTGCACCTCTAGCTATATTCCAGCATGTGACACAGCTGAGCCAAGGTCTTGTGTATAACCATGTAGGTGAATAGAGCTATTGCTGCTGGCCTTCCTATTACCTCTGAGCACGTCTCACTTCAGCAGGAAGCACAAGACGCTGCATGGGGATCAGTCTCAGCATGTTGCCTGCAAAGATGCTCCTCTTCCCTTGCCCCAGAACCGCCTAGTGCCAGATCCAAACCAATGAGAGTATTTTGGGAACAGAATTCTGAAACAAATACAACAGTGTCATGAGGAAGGAAACAAGTTTACAGAAGTAATGTAGGTGAGACGTGAGCCTCCAGAGTTGTTGAGCACCAAACATCAAAAAGGAGGAGACAGAAGAGAAGAGAGATTAGGTGAGATGACCAACACGAAACCAGAAGAGATGACGGGAAGTGGTGAAAGGAGAAAAGACTTGAAAGTTCTGCTTGAGACCTGACTCCCAGGAACTCTGAGTTCTTTGTGGGGTCTTCATGTGATATCAAGCAAATGGGGCAGATCTACCAGAGCAACAGGACCACTTGGGTCCCCATAACTCCCCAAGGCTCCAAATCTGTTTCTCCTTTCCCCCCAGATAAGCTGTGGGCTTCCCAAGAACACTCTTCTCTAGCTGCGACCTTCAGATGCCAGCTTCTAACATCTGGCCTTATGTGAGATACCAGAGCCTTTTTGCAACACACACAGAATTTTTCCCATAAAGACATCATGGGCCTGAAGAGCTTGGGCTGCTTGGATCTGCCACTGGACATTCCCCTGGTGTGGATTCTGGCAGGAAAGACTGAGACTGGGCAGTAGTCCAGGGTAGACAGTGCTGGCTGGAGTCCCAGTTCCCTGACCTGGCCCACTGCCCTCCTTGGCTATTGGACAAGGTTTGCAGAGCCTGCAGACATCTGTGTGCCCATAGGAACGACTAGGGAGCTGCAGGATCTGGAGACACAAGAGGGTCCCCTTTGTCTCCTTCAGTCCTCACTAATGGCCCAAGTCCCTTCCCAGGACAGCAGCTGGGTGTTTGGGAAAGGAATAGGGGGGCAGGGATTGGCCTCTGACCAGAGAAATACAAGGCTTCCCTTAAAGAAGTGGCCCAGCTGTTGTGAATGAACACACAGGTGCACATGGGTGGCTGTGACCATCACCCACACCCTGGCCCCCTGGCCAAGGTAAGGGCTATAAGCCAGGCCAAGGTAGCCCTGCACATATTTTTGGAGGGCATGCATATTCGGCTTCCAACTCGGTGTCACCACTAGGATGTGATTCTCAGCAAGCACAGCCTTCCCAACACTTCCACTGAGCTCTTGGAATGACCCAGTGTGGCTTACATGTGGCGTCCACCTATAAGCACATTGTCACATAACATGCCCAACCACTTGGGGAGTGCTCCCCAAGTGTCCTTGGACTCCTGCCTTATACTCATTTTGTCTGCCTTTTCCTTCCTTTGGGCAGCTCTCTCAACCATGCTACCCAATCCTCACTTTCTTTACTTTTTCCCCCTCCATTGTCCATACTCCACTCAATCTCCCTGGCCCCCAATACACACACACACACACACACAATGTTAAAAGTCTGATATAGGTGGATAATTTTGCACCATCCATTCTGGGGACAATTTCCATTTCTCAATGCCCTGTCATAGATAATGACTATGTCCCTAAAGTTTTGTGTCTCCCTACTCGGTGTTTTGTGGCAGATTAAAGATAGTATACTCCCCCTTCCAGTCAGTCAAGGATTCAGCCCTACAGTAAAGGAAACAGCCTTCAAAGGGGTAGGATATTTTGGCTGCCCAAGCCCTTCACAATGACTCCGAGTGGTTGGCAGGGCAGCTTGGGTTGATATTGACAGAGGAGGAAACTGACCTAAGAGAGGGGTTAAGTGATTTGCCTACACAATTAGTGAAAGAAACAGAGATTAAGCCCTGATCTGATGGTTTTTCTTCTCTACTTTTGAACTACATTATTTCCCCTATGACAAAGGCAACAAAAGTGTGGGCCAAAGACCAGTGCCAGGCCGAGAACTGTTTGTTAGCGTTTCATGAGGAGATAAGGAGCTTGCGCCAGAATGTAAATCAATGCACTGCTTGCTTCATCAAAACAGCCTTGCTATGAAAATCAAATGTCAGCTGAACTAAACAGCATGCTTAGTGAGGTAGTGATTTACATTGGCACAAACTCTGTAACTAATGCCATCGCTGTGCCCAGCAGCCCTGGTGTTGATGACTGTCCAACATGAGGTGGCAACCTGTTACAGAACTGTGCCTCACCTCCTGTGGAAGGGGAATGATCTGTGACAGAGGCTGGGGTCATGAGTCATGTGGGCATGAAATGATCACGGCCCCGTAGGAATGAAAATGGCCCTGTGCAAGGGTGGTTCTGTAAAGGTTTTGTTGCCTTTCTGTACCAAAGTTTCTTTGCCTGTCATGTGGCTGTGCCAGTTGTGGCCTGTTGACCCTCAAGTTCATTCCTAGCTTTTGTCTTCTCCATTCTATATGGCAGGGGTCTGACCCCTGCAGACTGTCTCCCAGGCTGGCTTCCCATTGGTCCAGCCAGTGGGAGACACTCACTAAGATAGAAGGGTAAAAGGAAGGGAGAAGTCACATAATGTATTCCCTTTGTTTCTCCATGTTCCACAGTGATCAACTTGGCCTGTTTGGTCCAGGACTCTTTCGATTTCAGCACTAACAGGTTCATGTCCCAGGAAACTGGAGGTACCTCTGCTTCAAGCAGTTCCTCCTCCATGCCTGGATGTCTCCTCCAAATCCTGCTGACAGCCTCTCCCCTCTGTTCCAGTGATAAACACCATGATTGCAGCTTCCACTGTGTGATCCCAGCACCTTCCAATTGTCCCTTCAGCCAACAGGTGGTAGCACATCTTGCTATTGCTAGCATACATGTTAACCTCACCTGTGTAACCAATTCTGGGCATTAAATTCTCACTGTTGTTTGCAGTTAAAGTGGTTTCTCTTTTACTGCTTAGAGCCTGAGTGATGCAATGAGGACAATAGTACTTACTTTATAGTATTATCATGATGATTAAATTAGTTAAATAAACCACTTACAGCAGCACTTGGCACATGGTAATTGCTTGTTAAATGTGAGCTGTTATTATTAGTGTAGTGTGAAGTAACATTTACCGTGCACTCGCCATGTGCCAGGCTAATCACTTCACACCCACAATCGTATTTAAGCCTTATGACCCTTCTACCTGGGTGGACACGTTCTTGAGCTAATTGCTTAGGAAACCCGTTTGCATTTCACACCTAGAAATTCCCAGGTTCTTCTGAACCACTCCCCTTCATGAACCCAGCCACATCTGTTTATTTATGGATTCTCTCAGGCTCTCAAGACTCAAAGAGGAATGAGATAATAAGGTGCACATAACGGAAGGTACAGTCTAGTGGGGGAGACAGGTGTATCAGCTAGATGATATGTCCCAACAGAGTGGGCAATGCCACTTAGAGAGAGCAGCAGAGTGGCAGAGCAGGGAAGAGCATGAGCTCTTCAGGTGGACTGCTTGACTGCTTGGGTTTGGATCTAGGACCTGAGTGTACAACTTCCTCCATCTCCATCCACCTGCCATAAAGTAAGGAAGTCATTTTTCATCTCTCTGTGCCTCAGTCTCCTCCCATGGCAAAAGTCTTATTTTTATGGTGCCTAATTCCATAGGAATTGTTTTCAGGATCAATAAGTTAACATTTTTTAATTGTTTAAAAATAGTGTCTTGCATGAACTAAATATGATGTGTTTGTTCAATTAGAACAAACTAAATAAGTTGAACCAATTAGGGAAACCCAGAGGATGATGTCACTTGATTCTGTCTACAAGTGTTAGGTAGATTGACAGTGACATAGAGGGGGACATTAGAGACATTAGAGGGGGACCTTGAAAAAACAGTGGAAGTTTTCCAAATAAAAAAAAAAGAAAGCATCCCAAATCATCAGAAAGACATGTGCCTAGGCTTAAGGTCATGAAAGTGCCTGGTTTGTCTGGGGACTAAAGAGAAGTGAGACGTTGGAGTGTGGTGGCAAGAATTTAGGACCGTGATTTAGTTTTGGGTGCATTGGACAAAGCCTTAATGTCATGCTAAATAATTCAGAATTAATTCGGAAGGAAGAATGGGAAAGCCAACATAAGATGATAAGTTGTAGAAGGTAAAATGATCAGATCTGTTTGTGGATATTTTATTCTCATGTCAGTATAAATTCAAATCTGAAAACCCTACTCAGGTACAATAAAAAGTACAATAGAACCAAATAACCCCAAATTGAAAACACCCTAATGTCTATCAACAATAGAATGGATAAATTGTGTGCTATATTTGCACAGTGAAACCCTGCACAATAGTACTGATAATGAATTAATTTCTGCCACATGCAAAGGACATAGATGGATGTTCCAAGCCTAGTATTGAGCAGAAGAAATAACACACCAAAGAGTGCATATTGTATGGTTCCATTTATGATGTTGGACAATTAAGTTCTTGAACTCATGCTAGAAAAAGTGCTACAAACCTCATGATGACTATCACTACGGTCACCCTCAAGGTACTTCCCTTGGCCATCTGATGACTATAGTGATATTCAGTAATGAAGTATGTAGCACTTTTTCTAGAATGAGTTCATAAACTTAATTGTCCAAATTCATACCATGACAGCTTTGATGGCTATTATAGAAAAATAACCCCCAAATTACTTTGAAGGGTTGACTAGGTGTTGATGTTGCTGCACAGCTTCCTAAGGGGAAGATGACTGCAGTGATATTCAGCAATGAGGTATATAGCACTTCTTCTAGGATGAGTTCATGAACTTAATTTCCAGACCTCGTATATAAAGTTTAAAAACAGGCAACACTAATCTATGCCATTAGAAGTCAAAAAGTGATTAACCTTGGGGGAAGAGTAGTGATAAAGAGAGAACCTAAGTAGGGTTTCTTGGCTGCTGGTAATGGTCTCTGTCTTGAACTTGACCTTGGTGCTAGTTTCACAGGTCTGCTCACTTTATGAGCAAGTTCAAGACATAGAGCACTTGTACTTTAAACCAACAACAACCTTTTTAATGACATATAACATACTTGTGGAGAAAAGCCACTTATTGTTTTAAAGTACAATGGGAAATATTTAACCCTCCAGAGATCCAATTGACTTTTGACCACAATGGGATATGGAGAGCCATGAATATGATGTCTATTACAAAGGGCATGTGCCAACAGAAACAGTTCCTCTTCTGGATATTTCTAAGTGATCCCTATTTTATGTTTCTAGATGCACTCAGGTACAATTGATTGATCTGCATCATCACTCTGTATTTCCAAAGTCTAAATATAAAGCACTTTAAATACTTCCTCTAAGGAGAGACAAAAGGGACCAGGATTTGGGGCTGAAGTCGAGGGAGACTCTAGCCTTATCCACAATGATTTAAATCTTCATAAGGAGAACATTTTCAGGTATTTATTGTAAATTTAAAGCTAAACCATAAAAAATGGCACAGCTCTGCTGAGTCATTTATTACAAGATGATGAAAAGTGGTAGATACCATTAAATAAGGATTAAAACACGTGAGACATGTATTATTGTCATGCTAAGTTGATGGCTCTTGTATAGGTATAGTTCTTTTTTTTTTTTTTTTTTTGGTTGGCAATACAGTTGAGGCTTTATTTTGGAAAAAGCCATCAAATTGGTTTTTAGTTGGGGGCATTTATAAGAGGGGGTAACCCAGGTGGTAAACTCCCCACAAGGATGGGCTGAGGGATGGGGCTGAGCCTCAGGTGGGTCTCCTGCTCCATGTGCTCCCTGGCACAGCTGTCTCCCCCCACAGGCTCTGTGGCAGCCGTGTGAGAGGGTAGACTGGAGGGGCCACAGTAGCAGGACATCAGAGGACTCAGACACCAGCTTCCCATCTTGGGTCTCAATCTTCATCACAACCACAGCCCTGCAGCTGGTGTGGCTGAAGGAGGTGGAGCTCCCACCAGACCCAAAGCCAGGCTGGAAGAAGCTCAGGCCATAGCTGAGGCCAAGGGTTGTGAGACACCCGCAGGCCGAGCTCAGGCCACCTGAGTAGCCACTGGTGGTCTTCCTGTGGATACTCACATTGTGCATCCCCGACTCCAGCCGGCTCTCCTCACCCTCCAGCAGCTTGCAGTAGGTGGTGAACTCCACATTCAGGGCCAGCTTGACGTTCATCAGATCCTGGTATTCATCCAGCTGCTGAGCCATGTCCTGCTTGGCCTGATGCAGGGCAGCCTCCAGCTGGGCCAGCTTGGTGTTGCCATCCTTAAGAGCCAGCTCCCCACACTGCTCGGCATCTGTGATGGAGGCCTCCAGGGAAGCCCTCTGGCCTTTGAGAGCTTCGGTCTCATTCTGGAGCTGGTTGATGTTCCAGTTCATGTTGGAGATCTCCGTCTTCATGCGCCATGTGTGGTCCCCATACTTCCCAGCCTGCACCTGCAGCTCCTCGTACTTGGTCTGGTACACACTCTCAGCCTTAGCCCGGCTAATGTTCCGGTTCATGTCGGAGACCTCTGTCTTCATGCACCACAGGTCATCCCCATGCTTCCCAGCCTGTACCTGCAGCTCCTCATATGTGGTCTGGTACACACTCTCAGCCTCAGCCAGGCTGCAGTTGGTGATCTCCTTGTACTGGGCGCGGACCTCAGCAATGATGCTGTCCATGTCCAGGGAGCAATTGTTGTCCATGGACAGGACCACAGACATGTCTGAGATCTGGGACTGCAGCTCACGGATCTCCACTTGATACAGCTGCCTAAGGAAGTTGATTTCATCAGTCAGCCCGTCCAGGTGGGACTCCAGCTCCACCTTGTTCATGTATGCTTCATCCACATCCTTCTTGATGAGGACACATTCATTCTCCATCTCTGTATGCTTGTTGTCCTCCTCATACTTATTCTTGAAGTCCTCCACCAGCCACTGCGTGTTGCCAAGCTCTGGCCCAGTGTGTCCAGCTGTCGCCGAAGGTTGTTGATGTAGCTTTCAAACATGCTGTCCATGTTGCTGCAGGCCGTCTGCTGCTGCTGCAGGAGGTTCCACTTGATCTCCAGCACCTTGTTCTGCTGCTCCAGGAAGTGCACCTTGTTGATGAAGGAGGCAAACTGTTGTTGAGTGTCTTGATCGCCTCCTTCTCCTGGGTGCACATGGCCTAAATGTTGGGGTCCACCTCCAGGTTCAGTGGGCTCAGCAGGCTCTGGCTCACTGTGACAGCTGTGATGTCCCCCATAACTGTGGCCCTGATGTAGCCTCCACCCAGACCCAGGCTGGTGCCCAGGCCACTCCAGAAACTGCTGCTGCCCACCCAAGAGAAGCTCAACAAGCTGATGCGGGCACTGGGCCCACTGCTGTATGAGCGGCTGCTGGAGGCCTGTGGGGCAGAGGTGGACATCTTGTAGGACTTCTGAGTAATTCTGATGGACATAGTGAAGACTGGAGTAGAGGCAGGTGGGCCAAACCAGAGATTCGAGAAGGAGCGAAAATCTGCTTCTAGATCAATATAGTTCTTTCTTGATTGATTTATGTAAAGAAGGCTGATAGTGTTGGGGACAACATGAACATGAGGAAACTGAGGATTTGAGGTCTACAGATAGCCCCCATCAAATAAGCAGTTAGCAGGAAACCATTATCTTCACCCTATTCCAAGCCACCATTATCTCAAGCTTGGATAACCACAATAGTTTATGAGTTAACCAGTTGTTTACCTGGATTTACTATGCTAACTAATAAGTTTTCTGCAATGAAGCTAGAGTGATCTTTTAAGAAAGCTAGGACACCCCTTGACTCTTCAATGGCTTCTCAGTGATCTTAGGGTAAGGACTCAGATTATTAGAGGACTTACTAGGCCACTCATAGTTGGTCCCCACACACGTACCTCTCACACCATGTTTCTCTTTGTTCTCTATGTTTTGGCTGCACTGAGTTTTCAGTCCCTATAACCAGCCTTACCCTCTCCATACACAAGGTCTTGGCATGTGCCATTCTCTTTGAGGCGATGTCCTGAAACTTATTAGTTTGTCATCACATTCTCCTCCTCCAGTCATATACCTGTTGATGAATAGACTTACCCTAGTAAGGAACCCTGTTCTCCTCATTTCCCTTCAGCGTCATTGCAGTTTGAAGCTATATTAGTCTTTTCAAGGAAAAAAAAAATAACCCCAAACTTAAAATAACTTAGCAAGCACTGTCAATTAAGTTAACTTCAACGGCAAATTTTGGAAAACAGGCAGCCAGGCTTTGAAAAATTTTAGAAATCAAAACATCATAATAGTAGAAGACAGTATCGTCTACTGGTTAGAGAACAGGCATTGACTTCAGATTAATCTTGGCTTTGCCAAGTACTTGCTGGTTGTGTGACCTTACACAAGTTACTTCAGATTGCTGAGTTTCCTCTACTGTAAAATGATAGCAGAACCCACTCCAGAGGATGATTGTGAGGATCCAATGACAGGATGTATTTAATCATTTAGCGAAGTGCACAGCACACAGTGAATCTTCAACAAAGTGTGGCTATTCCAATAATAATTACATGACAATGCCTAAAAAGTTGCTTCCATTCACATTGTGAAGACGACAGGGAATAACATGTTCAGGAATGGTAAAAGAAGAAATGAGAGAGAGAGGGAGAGAGAGAGGAAGGGGAGGGGAGGAGAGAGGAGAGGGAGGAGAAGGAAGGAAAGGAGGGAGGGAGGGAGGGAAGGAGAGAGAGAGAGAGACAGAGACAGAAAGAAAGAAAGAAAAGTTCTTATTAAAAGCCAAAAAGATGTCAACAGATTTCACTATTTAAGCAAAGGGACATTCTACTGAGGAAGTGTATGACAGTGGTGAGGCACAAGCTTCTTAGCCCCTGGGATCCTTAGCTTCTTTGTCAATACAAGAGGCCCTGATCCCCACATCACAAGGTGGTTGTATATTAAGCTTAAATGTCGTCATGCTTGCAAACCACTTAGCATGGAACCTGGCGCATATTAATAGTAAGCGCTCAATAAACAGTAGCTGCTGTTACCACCAATATTGCTGCTTATATTCTCCTTCTTGAGCCACAGCCTTTGCAGCCTTTGGTGGCCAGTGCGGGAGGCTGTGATTAGAGCCCCCAGTGCGTCACCTAAACCGGTTCTCAGGCTTCTAAATTCTGTGTCAAGTGAACTTCTGGGCCATTTAAAACACAAAGGCAAAGCGAGGGGGCCCCTGAAGTGCCCGGGATTTTCAAAGGGAACGCTGGCGCCTGAGAGAAGTCGTGATGCCCGGGGTATCCTGGGTGGCTCCGTGTGGAAGCCGCTGCCGCTCGGCCCCAACTCCGGGGGGCACTGCCCGGCCCACCGGCGCTCCTGGCGGGGGCACAGGCCGCTCGGCGAACCCTCGGCCTGGCCCCGGAGGTGCTCCAGGTACCCGAGCCTCGCGGCGTTTTCAAGTGCTGGCTGCGAAGCTTGAAAAGGGCCCGCTGCTGGGCCGGGCGTTTTGTGTTTGCCAAACAAAGCATGAAGGCAGAGTGAGCAAAGGGGGCGGACCGGGCGCGCCACAAAGGCCGGGGGGCGGGCCCGGGCTGGGGAAATACAGTTCAGTGGGCCTGAATTGATAGCTCAGCCCCTGAAGCCCCGGGCTGGGCGATCACAGGGCATGAAGGCCCAGCAAAGAGCACTCTGCTGCATTGATCCAATCCCGAGCAAGCGCGGGGCTGCGGGAGGGGACCCGGGCAAGGACCAGAGCGGGGCTGGCGGGGGTCTGCAGGGGCCGCCGGCCAAAGATTAGGCGCTTTTCTTAGAAATGAAGGAATCTCCCTGCTGGAGCCAGGGCCCTCCGTATGGAGCGTGCCCTCGAACCCGAGGGCCCAGGGTAGGAATGTCTTTCCCTTTTCTGTGGGGAGTGAGCGTGCCGCGGGATCAGCCACTACAAAGATGCTCTCTCTTCCTTTTCTGGATAAGATGCTGGGGAGCGGCTGCACCTTCCGTAGGGCCCTCCGGTGCCCCCGGCATTCTACGGATATGGGGAGGCACAGATGACTGCGGTCCTACACCATGACTCGCGCCTCGCAGACCCAGTACCTACTCAGTGTCTGTCACTATTTATTGGTTGGAGGCAGGGACATCTTGGAGGGATGGTGGGAAGAACACAAGCATAGATGTGTTTCTGTTCCTTAGTTCTTGTCTAACAAATATTTTTGACTGCCTGGCTTTGTCCCATGTGAACATTATTATGGGCTTTTTATTTTTCTCTTTCTACCTTCTTGTGTTTTCTGGATCGTTGGATATGGTCACAAATTATTTATACAATCAGGAAAAATATTGACAGACATTGTTCAAAATAGAACTAAAATAGACTGAAGGGAGAGGCATCAAAGATCGCGAGCCAGTAACGACGATGAGATTTTACACATTACTGGTAACCAACCATTCTCATGTGCATTACTTATCACACTCATCCCTTACTTAAAACTGGACCTGGCACACGGCACTAAATCAATAAATGGCTCACTTTGCTCCTGCATGGTGCCAAGCCTGGTGGAATCCAGTGCCACTGAACAAATGGAGTAGCTGAGAGGCAAAGTGTTGCACATAGGAAAACTGAAATCCGCCAAATGCAAATTTGGGGCTCCTGGCCCAAGGCCCTATAGAATCCTGAAGGGCTTCTTCAAATACAGACTATTCCATTTCACACTTCTGTGTTCATTTCTCCACCATGAGGCCCCAGACTTCCTTTCTGAAGACAAGGTTTTGTTTGTTTTTGTCGTAATGACACACTCGGCATCATTAAGTGTCCGTGAAGAGGAATCTTTTAGTTGCATTAGAAACGTGGTTTGTGACCACTGAGAGCCTTGGGAAACCAATCTCTCCTCGCAGGAAGAAGCAGGCTGCTAATGAAACGGCTTTCTGGGGGTGGAGTTTCTGCATTCTCTTAGGGCCGACTTTAGCATTATTGCCAAGGAAAAGCTTAGGCCACGTCTGAACGACATTGTGATTTGTGAGTATAAACAGTTCAGATCTGAGCAAAGCAGTTCTTACCCAGAAAGAGTTTCCCATCCCTAGCTCCTTTCCTTGATTTGTAAGTTGTAACTGACACAAAATACTTTAAACTCTGCCTTGATTGGAGGTTTCCTGAGGCAATAAGGCCAAGTAATTGAGCCATAGTATACTTTTTGATATTAACTCAGTAGTGTTTAAACCATTTTTTATGAAATCCTTGAAAAAGATTTGCACCATAATGTATTGCAATTTTTTTGTTAGGAAAAAAACGTTTTCTTTATATTGATGTCAATTTTCTTGCTTCAAAGTATTCTTTGTTGGTACTATATTTTTGCTGGGAACATTCATCATAGTAATGACTATCAATCGATTGCTTTATTCTGAAATTTGGTTCTTGCATGTGGTTTTGTGAAATTCTTGAACTTCACGTGAAATATTTTTCTTTAAAATGTGCCATGCAAACCCACACTGATTTTGCCTATCTGTTTTCATGAAAAATTCCTTGACTCTAGTAGGAAAGATGGCATGAATATTTCCTTGCAATATTTTCCCCTCACCTGAAAACCAATGAATGAAATAAGACCTAAGGACTGCATGAGATAATTTACATACTAATTAGGTAGGATGATGTAGTTCAGAGAAAGAGAGGGAGAGAGAACTGCGGGCTTTGGAAGCTAACATGGCTTCACAGCAGCGTGATCGTGAGCAAGTTGCATATCCTCCCTAGGTCTCAGTTCACTCATTAGTCAAAACACTGAGGGCCATTAAAAGGATGAAATGAGATATGTGTGAAAGACATCCAGCACAATTAGTACTCAATAAATGTTCATTTTTTTTCCTATTCACAACAGCCTTCGACTTCCTCCTTTATAAAAAAAGGACCAATTTCCTAGAGTAGCCTAGTAAAAGATACTGATGAAGAGCATGGACTCCAGACTCAGATTGTCTGGGTTCAATTCTCAGACCCATTACTAACTGTGTGATTTGAGGCAATTAAATCTATTTCCTTGCTCCACATTTTCCTCTTGTGTAGAGAGAGTATGAACAGGGATGCTCATAGTATCCATCACCCAGAGTGGCTGTGAGTACTCAGTGAATTAATGCACTCAGCATAGAGCTTCTGATCCTTTTCTGTATGGCTTCCTTTGGTAGCCTGTTGAAACCCATAAACCCCTTCTCAGAATAATAATTTTAAATTTGCAAATATAATAATTGATACATGGGAGCTATTTCAGTTGTTTGCACCTGGAACACAGTCATAGACACTATGTTTTTTAAAGTGGGGAAATGGGCATGGCTGTATTTTAATAAAACTTTATTTATAAAAACAGACAGCTAGTAGGCCATATTTGGCCTATGGGCCACTGTTTGTTGGACCCTGCATTAAAATATAGTTCCTTTCTTTCTTCCTTTCTTTTCTTTTCTTTCTTTCTTTCTTTTCTTTCTTTCTTTTTTTTTTTTTTTTTTTTTTTTTGGTGGAGACAGAGTCTCACTTTATTGCCCTGGGTAGAGTGCCATGGCATAACACAGCTCACAGCAACCTCCAACTCCTGGGCTTAGGCGATTCTCCTGCCTCGGCCTCCCAAGTAGCTGAGACTACAGGTGCCTACCACAATACCTGGCTATTTTTTTTTTGGTTGCAGCTTGGCCAAGGTCAGGTTTGACCCCCAACCTTTGATATATGGGGCTGGTGCCTTACCTACCTAGCCACAGATGCTGCCCTAAAATATAGTTTCTTAAGAAATATCATATTCAACTTAAAGCATTTCAACTTACCATACCTGTCAAGACTTGACACAGGACCTTGCTGGATAGTACTATGTACACCTTTACAAAAACCAGACAATGTTCTACAATTGATAGCTAAGTAAGTTAAATTTTCTTGGCCTGTTACCTACTATAATATCTAGAACTTCCTAGTCTATGAAAACACATAGATAAACATAAATTTGATAATAATGATGATATACTGAGTAATGAGAACCAGTCGCATTTTAATATGTGTGGAAAGTAAATGACGGCTCGGCACCTGTAGCTCAACCGGCTAAGGCGCAAGCCACGTACACCTAAGGTGGCAGGTTCGAATCCCCAGCCCGGACCCGCCAAACAACAATGATGGCTGCAACCAAAAAATAGCCGGGCGTTGTGGCGGGTGCCTGTGGTCCCAGCTACTTGGGAGGCGGAGGCAGGAGACTCGCTTGAGCCCAGGAGTTGGAGGTTGCTGTGAGCTGTAATGCCACGGCACTCTGCCCAGGGGGACAGCTTGAGGCTCTGTCTCAAAAAAAAAGAAAGTAAATGACATGGACGCCACTCATGACAATATGACCTTGAATTTGGAGCTTTCTCCAAAGAGCTGTAGCGACCCTGCAGTTGTCATCTGCTTGGTATACTGTAGGTGTTCAGTATATATTTGTTAGCTGATTGACTCTCCTGCATGTTTCTGATGTGTCTTTAAGGAAGAAGGGAAATATGGAAAATCTTAGTAGTCCCACTGTACAGACAGTATTCTGGTATTTCTAGGGTGGATGAAAGAAAATCAAAACAAGAAGAGATGGTTTGGGGCATATTAGAATGGAAAAGGGAAGGTCTGGGATGATTGCTATTCAGGTAGAAACATCTCAGGGAAACAAATATTATTGAGCAACTGTTAAGTGTCAGGTGCTATGATGAGATAGAGTAGATATCCAAGGGCTTTTGCTCCTTCTACAAGTAAGTTAAGTCATGTATTTATGACATAGAAAGTGGTTGTGTTAAGGAAAGAGAGATGACAACTTAGAACCAGGGATGGTAAACAGTCTAGACAGCTGTGGAAATTGAGTTTCTGGAACTAATATCTCTTGGTATCCTTTGTTTCTAGCCCCAGTGCCATCAATTTCCTTTTTCCTGACTTGGATAGTACCTGCCTTCAACTATATGTGTATATATATCTTTTTGAGCAAAAGTCACCAAAATGTATATGATACATGTGAGAGGGCCCACATCATTAGTGTATGGTCAGTCCCAAAACTGGCTTAGACACAAACACAGCAGACTATAGGTAGCTCCCCAGTGTAAGACTTTAAGCAGAGCTCATTCATGAGTAAAAAGAGAATTCCAAGACTTCAATCCAGGTCCCAACCCGAGAAGCCATCTGTAGCCATAGAAGTCATCACCAGTGGTTCCCACTTCCTCTGCTTACCAGGATGGAATATCCCTACTGCATCTGCCAGGACTGTAGGGCAGAGCCTTACTCTCAGCAGGCTAGAAGCTAAAACCCTGGAAGAATCTTTTTTATAGAAATCATATTATGTGGCTTTTTCAGTTTTATAAATTCTAAATCCTACCTGTTCTGCTTTTTTAAGGTATCAAGCCTGCCTGTACATCACACAGTTGGCACCAAAAAAGGAAATGGGCTAAGGAGTTCATCTCAATCGGGCAGTATTCCTATCTTTGGCTCTGGGCCATGATATGTTTTCTCCATAATAATTTCCATTTCTTCTGACTTCTGGCCTACATTTCTCATGTTCAGTATTATTTCCCAAGCTAAAACCATTGGCTCCTTGCTTGACCACTGTCAATTTCCCTTTCCCTATGGAGATGGGACACAATGAAACTTTTATAGTGCTAGGGTTGTTTGTGAGTATGTTTTGGATATAGCTGCAAAGGATGCCTGAATCAAGTCAATGTACTGAGAGAAGAAGCAAGTGGTAACCCAAAGTCAGCAAACCAAAGAAGGGCAGAAAAATGTGTCATGGAGCTGAGTAGGCCATAAGGAGCAGTTAGTGCAAGCCAGGTACCCCCAGGGAGTGGGGGTACAGTGAAGTCGCAGTAAGCATTAGCCTGTTGAGAGAGTGAGCAGGACAAGCCCCGCTGGATGTCTGAAATGGGCATATTATTCATGGCCAATTTGACCCCTCCTCCAACTGGAGCACAGTACATGGGAGGGCCTGATGTATTTAGAGGGCTAAATGGCAGACAACCACTGTATCAGTCTATGTAGGCTAGTTTAGATTGTGCTAACTGCCCACCATTTTAGTGGCTTTATGTAATACACATTTCTGTTTTACTCATGCTGCACATCTTACATGGGTTGCCATCTAGAAAGAGTCCACTTATCATGCATTATATGCTATGGCCTCATTTGAATCACATCCTTTCTGCTCATAGTCTATTGGCCTGAACCAACTATATGGTCCTGATGTTGTTACTCCATGAGCACTAACTGAGTCAGAGGCAGCATTCAGATAATGTTTATGGCTGTTCCAGGGCCTTGACATTGACAGAGCCCCTCCATGCACAGCACTTTGGCATGCGTGTTCACTCCAGCTCCATGCTTGAGTCTTAGACAGTTAAAATTTCTCATACAACAGCCCATCTGCTGGCCACATATAATGTTACTTTGTGGGACAGCAAACTCTTGAGTTTTAAACAGTCATCTCACAAATAGACCTTGAAAGCTTGCCTATTAGTGAGTTGTGAATGGTTTTATTGACATTTATGGCCTAGGATGATCATATGGCAAAATTGTGCTGCATGGAAGTTGTGGCAATTTATAATGCTCTCCTCCTCCCATGGTCCCCATCCCAGTGAGTAGCACTATCAGGTGCCCAGGTGTGGAAGCAAGCCAGAAATCCCTGCTGCCTTCTCTGCCACCAGTTTCTCCCTGATTCACTGTGTTCCCATGCCAATGGCCTTTCTTCTCTCACTTCTACACTCCAAGCTTATTCTTGTCTCCAAGCCTTTGTATTTGTTGTTCTTGATACCTGGCATACATTTCCCATCAACACCTATCTTTATTTAGCTACCCCCTGCCTTTAAGAACATAGATGAACCACTATGCACAGAATGGTAACCAAAGCATGAGACCATTACCATTGGCTGGCAATGCAAGGTCAATCACTAGAATGCAAGCTCTATGAGAGCATAGATCACTGTGTATCCTTTGGGTTTTAGCAGGGGCTCAATAAATACACACAGACTAGATGAAGTGAGTCATCTATAGTGAGTCAGCTATAGTGAGTCACCTATAGTGAGTCAGCTATAGTGAGTCACCTATAGTGAGTCAGCTATAGCGAGTCACCACGGAAGGCGGTGCAGAGTACCTTTTTTCACTTCCATAGTCTTGGAGGTCATGTGTGATCTGTATTGCATTTCACTGCCAGATGGGGCAGTGTGAGGCTGGGCATGGTTTCATACTTTTTCCCCATGCTTTTTCTTCCTCCTTTGGGTGGAAACGTCAGCCTAAGGAGCAGCTTCTGTGGTTTCTTTTGCTTACATCTGGTCAGCCAATGACTGACCTCAAGTGCCAGTACTCTAGAAATGACAGACTAAAACCCAAATTTTCTATTATTTCTTCTGGGAAATTTCCTTTAAATATAATCACTGTAGGGTCATACACATTGTTTTAAGTATACAACTTCCAATAGATGGAGGTCAATGTCTGCCTCCACCCCTCCCCTTGCCCTCTACCTCCATCCACCAGACTATAAACTACAGAAGGCAGGGATTGCATCTATCTTTGTTCACTACTTTATTCATAGCACCAGACAGTACAGCTGCAGAAGAATCAGTGGGCATTTAACTAATGTTTGTTGGACCAATTAATAAGTCCAGAGGTAGGTTACCCTCTTTCCTGGTTTCTAAGCCATGTAATACAGAGAAGACGAATCACCTTTATTTGACTGTGGCTACCGGTCAACAGCCTCGTGTTTTTGTTAAGGTTGATCAAGCTGTGCTGAAAGAATTTCACTTATCAAGACAAGCTGAGCTCACTTTGGTGATTGCAGAAAGTGTCACTAGGATCTTAGAAGATAAGAATCCCATGTAACTTTCAATATATTAAACGTGATATGCCTCCTCCTATGATAATGATGGTGACAGTAAGAGTAATAATAATAACATGAGCTATCATTTACTGAGTGCTTATTATATGTCAAACACCTTGCTAAGAGCTTTGCATGAATTGCCTCATTTAATCTTAATGACATGAGTTCCTACCTCTCCAGGGCCTCAGTTTCTCCTGCAACTAAGTGAAATGACACAGAGTAGCAGGGTCAGGGAGCTGAGGACACAGTAGCCAAGAACTGCAGCAGGAAGACTATCTGCTTCTCAGGAGCTGCTGACTGATTTCTTTGTGTGGCTTCCAAGGATGAAGGTGAGGCATTGAAAACACATCCTCGTTCTATGCAGTGTTGCCAAAAGGAAAGATGTCCATCTTCCACTTATTATATTGGTCTTGCTTCAAATATAATTCCCATGAGAAAATATTCAATAGAATGAGTTCAGGAACCACCAACTGTACTTTTCCCTCTCCAGGAGGAGATACTTGTATATTGACAGGTGGGTGATTTCTTGACGCCTACGGGCCTAGCTGGCGTATGGTAAGCAGATGATCACCTTGCTTCCCCCCCCTCCTCAGGCTCTTTCCTGAGAGAAAGATGTGCTAGATGTGTCATAGAAACTTCCCTCTTGAACTTACCTGTGTTTGCCCACCTGAGCCTGGGAGGTGTTTACCTTATTGTGAGAGCTGTCATGGTGCGGTACACAAACAGAGCCCTCTTGTCTCCCACTTTCAGCATATGATGAACTCATTTTTGAGGCTCCATCTTTCACTACTTCTCATTTGATTACTGCTCCCTTTGCTTTGCCTCCCCCCCCCCCCAAGCTTTCTCATAATCCTTTTAGGAACCAGGACAAGGTATACAATTCAGTAGCTAGGAAATTGGGATTTAATAAATCTCCCGCACAATCCAGCGTGTCTACAAATAGCTTGTGGGATTAGGCTCCCTAGCTTCATTTGGAACTGGGTGCAGCTGACCTGAATAATGAAAGTTATGAATCCCCTCCGAGCATTGCTTCATTAGAATCCCCTTACAAAAAAAGAAATGGGACTCATCTCATCAGCTCGATTTTATGGCATCTGATTAGACCACTATTTTCTCAGCAGGTCCCTTTTCTTTAAACTGTTGACTATGGATGGCCTGCTGAATAGAATGAACTTTGAACTGCTAAATTGCAGCATTATGGTTATTTAGTGTAATTTATGAAAAACGAGAGAAGCCATGATCACTTACTTCTAGTTGCTAATGATATCTCCATTTATCTGAACAGGTATGGGTTTGGAACATTCCTTCCACTCCCAATAGTCATCCTGGAACACGGCCCAAGTAGAGACCCCCAAAGCAATATTTGGAGGTATAAAGTCTACAGATGGAAAATTCAAAATTAATGGCACCTGTACACGTCTTCATGAATGTCTACCATCTGCAGCCTTTCAGGAAACTATGCATTTTAACTATGTTTTCCTAATAAGTCTCCCTGTTCAATGTTTGACTTACAATCTGATGAATTTGGTGAAAGCCTAAATGGGCCTTCAGTGTCACATACTCCACTAGTGCATCACTATCTCCCTATTTTGAGATATAAAAGAAGGTGCTGAAATTATGTAGCATTGTGATTATTAAAGCAGTACAACATGCCACTCTTTTCTGGTTAGTGGGAAATACACAGTCACAGCCCTGTTACAAATGTGAAAGCTATTCTAAAACAACTGCTGCCCAAATACATGATCTTTCAGAATATTGATTTGTAGAAGCTTCAATTCACCTGTGGCTAAGTGTGGTTCTCTCAAGCATCCGGTAGCTAAGAGACCAGTGTTGTCGTGTGACAGGCAAGGACATACACTGTGGCGTGAGTCAGAGCTAGGGTTGCATACTGGTTCTAACAATTGATAGCCTCGTGACTTAGGGTAAATTTTTACTCTTCTTGAGCCTTGGTCATCCTATTTGGGAAACAGGGATATGAACGCGTACCTCATTGAACCATTTGAAGGGTTAAAGGAGACAGCACTTGTAAAATGCCCAGCATAGCGTCTGATTAACAGTGAGCACTCAACAGATGTTAGGGCAGTTTCCTTCTAGGGGAGCCAAGTTCAGCTTTAGGGCTGGACCTTGCCTTACAGTGGTGCTGGTCATCACAGTAAATCTCAAGAAATACCCCAGACAAAGATAGTTTTATTCAACCCTCATTTTAGAAATTAATATTGCCGTTAGAATATCTAGGGGATGGATGATCAGATGGGTGTGTGACAAACTCAGATATCCTGGAGTCCAAACTAGAAAGGGTTTCCTCTCTGAATGAGGCTAGGGTCAAAACTTTTTGGAGTTCTGATCCACACTGAGACGTTGGACTAGCAACTTTTGTTCAAAGTGACAGTAACACAACCCTGCTCAAATAAATAACATTTCCTTCCACCACAGGCTCATTTGAGAGGAATGACAGAGCCTTTGTGTGGGTTGACCATATAATCCCAGCAATGACATATAATTCAGTTCGTCTTTGCATTTTCTCACTAGCAGCACTGAAAAGTGGTCAACATTGTTTTGCTTTTAGGAAGACACGTGTAACCTGCTCATGCTCATGTCCTGAAAACTGTGACCTCAATAAAAAGGAGAGAGGGATACGTGAAAGAGTGAGCACAGGAGAGGAGGTATCTTACAGTTTATAAACATCTGAATGCTGGTACTCTATCAAAGATTCTGGGGTTCCATCCCTATTTGACCACAGACATGTTCTTTTAACATTCTGCATTTGAAGTTATGTTGGTTACCATTGAAACCAGTCCTGAAGTGACTACTCCAGTTCCAGAACAGCCATTTGGGACAGTTTTACTTTCTCTATGTCCTGTCTATACTCCTAACTCTCCAGGAGTTTCCAAGGAATAAAATCTCTTCCTAAAGCTTTCTGTGCAACAACTAAACTACATTGAGAGTTGAATCTCACAATTGTAATCTAGGTTAGTAGGTCATCATTATTGGTGGGGTCCTCCCTTTCCCCACGCTTGTGTTTGTATTGGGAAGGGAGAGACTTCCACTAGAGCAGCACTGCTGTTTCTCCACATTCTACTTGGCTGGTGGCATGAACCAGAGAACCAGTCATGTCTAGTACAGTCCCTGCTTTCACATCTGCTCCCCTGCCCAGAGAGTAATTTCTACCATGCGTACTAGGCAAGCTCTGCACTAAGGATTCAGCAGTGACCAAGAGGAGACCTAGGTCCTTCTCTCTAGGAACTGACATCACTTATTAAGGAGTCAAACAAGTGAATAAAGAAGGAAATGTCATCAGAAATACAGGATGAAGGAATGCTCTGGGAGCATAGAGGAAGTGCACCTAACCAATCATCACCTGCATTACCAAGAGTCAGGAAGTTTAAATGCAGTAAAGGTTGAGTAAGCACCCACGTGTGCATTGAGAGTCAGAAAGCATATATATTAAGCATGCTGTCTGGATCTGGCCCTGTGCTAGGAGCTAGGGAGAAATGGAAAATAAGACATAGTTCCTGTCCTTGAGGAGTTCCATCTAACAGAGAAAACCTCCAAGTAAATAACGCTTTCAGCGTAGTGCAGAGATGGAGTCATGCACAAAGAGCTATGGGGAAACAGAGGAGGAGGCCCCTAACATAGTTCATCAGAAAAGGCTACCCAGAGGAGATAATTCCTGAGCTGATTCTGACGGGATGAATAGAATTTAGAAGGCTGAAAAAATACAGGGAAGGTCAGTCTAAACAGAGGGATGAGCATGTCAAGAGCATGGAGATGGGCCTGAACATGAAGTGTTGGGGGATGGGGCTTCGGCAATAAGCAGAGATCAAAGAGTAAATGACATTATAGGCCATTCAGAGTAATTGGGAAAAATTGGACTTGATCCTGTATAAAAACAAATTATATGGGAATAATACTAAAGGCAGGGGGAAGCTAGGAGTGTGCTAGGCTATTATGGTGTAAGGGAGAGTGGTTAGGGCCTGAGATAGGTCAGTAAGAGAAGG
This sequence comes from Otolemur garnettii, assembly GCF_000181295.1. NCBI lineage: Eukaryota > Metazoa > Chordata > Mammalia > Primates > Galagidae > Otolemur > Otolemur garnettii. The sequence goes on from NW_003852512.1 coordinate 3,777,694, forward strand.
GACATAGAGCAGAGAGATGCAGAGCTATATGGGAGGTAGACTTGACGGGTGATTGACTATATGGGTAAGGAAGAGGGAGGGATCTATAATTCTCAGTTTTCTGGCTTGTGTCCTGCCAGTATTGGAAACACTGGAGGACTAGGTATTTCCTCAATCGATTACCTCAGTGTTGGACTTGTCAGAGTCGAGGTCTCTCTGGATCATACAAGTATAAGAGTGGCTCCCAAAGATAGAGAGTTCATGAAAGACTTGGTGCTTGTTATTTGTTTTCCTTTTCTGATATAAATTTGATGAGGGAACGTCTAATGTGATATTCCAAATAGATGTAGAGGAGACATCAAGGCAGGCCTGAAATCAAGGATCATAGCACTTCCCCAGATGTAGAGTGAGCGAATGAACTTCATCAGCCCGTCAGACCCACCCAACCTTCCCTGTGTCTCCTGCTTGGTCTTCCAGCTCTTCTAGTACTGAAGATGACTATGTATTTGTGCCAAAAAGTACACTAGGAGGGATATTTAATTGCCAAAATTGTTGCCAGATCTACTTTTCTTTTGATACACAGTGACTCCTGTGGTAAATGGAAAAAGAATAAACACAAACACAAAAGAAAAATTGCAGGCCCACATTCTACTTAAATGATTTTTGAAGGAAGGCAGAGGGAAGTGTTCATTTTGCTCTTACTTGTATCACTTTTTAAAATAACAACTTCATAGGAACAAAATTACAAGAGGGACTTCATCTAACAACTGCAATCAGTGTAACCCAATTCTTTGTACCCTCAATGAATCCCAAACAATAAAAATAAATAAATAAAATAACAACTTGATTGATACATGATTCGCATACCATGCAATCTAATCACGCCTTAGATAGTGTAGCTGTGAGTGCGAGCACAGTCACCCTGGGATAACAATGGTTTCAGCATGGTTATCTTTGCCTCTTTCTCTGATATCTCTGTTAAGCTGCCTGCCTCCTTCCATTAAGCTACACTAATTTCTGGCTGATTGATCAATTTTTTTCCCAATAATTTTTAGGGCATTAATTGCTGCACAGTTTGCTCCAACAATACTCAGGCAGAGGTAGCTTTATGAGGCAATTCTTTGAGGTTTGTTCTCATCCCAGGAGCACACTTCTAAGTTAGGTCTTTCCCTGGTTCTCTCTGGTACAGAAGGTGGCCTTTGCTTATACTTGTTGTTCTAATGGAGCTACCAGCCTCTTCTTAATTGCTCACCATCAAAATCTCCATCATTTTTCAAAGCATTCTTAGGCTTGAAATTTCACATACTTTTGACAACAAAGTCACTTCCTTTGGGGAGAACCTTAGAGCTTTCTGTTCTTACAGACTAATTCCCCTAGGCAAAATCTCTGGGCCACTGCTTTGAGTGTTGATCTTCTTGGGTTGGTATGGGAACCTCTGATCTGCTTGGGTTGCTTCACCTGGTGTGGAACCTCTGCTCTACAAGCTATCTGGGGTGAGAGTGATGGGGACCCCCAAATTCTTGACCTGTCACAACTGGGGTAGAAACAAACCTAGTCCATACCCAAGGCTGGGTAGAAGGGGAAAGCTCCCTGCCTCTCAGATGCACTCATCAGGAATTTAGCCTCTATTACTTAGAGTTGGAGAGAATGAGAAATGCTGGTAGCCATTTCTTGCATGCCAGATACCATGCTTCTCCTTCGGGAACTGAGGGGAGATGAGTCCTATCTTCTTGGCCATACCCACCCAGAGTAGATCTTCTATCAAGCTGAAGTAGTGGAGAGAACAGGAAAGAGTGGATCATGACTAAAATGCCAAAGACTCTTGTTCTTTGTTCTTGCTGAGATTAAGTAAGTTTTCTTGAATAACTGTTTCTTCATTTACTTGTATGCTGCTAAGACAATTTTTAGAGACTTTAAATGGTTGATTTTTTTTTTGAGACAGTCTCACTTTGTCACCCTCAGTAGAATGCTGTGGCATCACCGTTCACAGCAACCTCCAGCTCTTGGTCTTAGGTGATTCTCTTGCCTCAGCCTCCCAAGTAGCTGGGTCTACAGGCACCAGCCACAATGCCCGGCTATTTTTTTGTTGCAGTTTGGCCGGGGCCAGGTTTAGAACCCGCCACCCTCGGTATATGGGGCCAGTACCCTACTCACTGAGCCACAGGCACTGCCCCAAATGGTTGATTTAAAAAAAAAATAATTTTCACCAACTAAGATGGTTTCTTTGGGGAGTATGTCTGCAGGGCTATTCACACTGCTGCTCCAGAAGTGAAATTCTTTATGATTTCTTAACACATTACTTGTGTTTATGTAAACAAGCTATTGATTTCCGAAGTTCATAAAGAGAGTGAGTAAGGAAATAAAATCATAAAAACATCTTGTTCTTGAGTTGGAAAAGAAAAGAAAGGAAGAGAATAACAGAGAAAGTTTACAGGCTACAAAGCTTTTCACAGTTACCACAGAATGCAAAGCGGGGTCTCACAGATAACCAGGTTCCAGCCTTCATGATCTCCTTTATGCACAGAGGCATGAAGAATAAGTGAATTCTAAAGTAATTTGGAATAATTTTGCACATTTAAAACTATAATCCTTCCCAGAAATACTACCAATGTAATTTCCACAGATGTAGTAAAATCAATCAAGTCCAATCACTTGATTGGGCAGGACACTTGTGGTCCATTCTGAATTCACTTGTGCCTGAAGAGAGAGACAGTCAGGTAGAAGAAAAAGTGTGATCTTGTTACTTCTTGACTCATGATTATGTTCAAGTTATGTTATCTATTTGTTGTCTGCATCAGTTGAAAGACATTACACAAAAATCCTTAAGAGTATTATATGGGAAATAAGCCCTTTAAAGCTAGGGTAAGTTTCACTTTCTCAAATTGAGCTTATCTTGTGAAGATGGTATACTTCTCCCTCTGGGGGAGAAAAAAGGAAAGCTGTTTCCTTGACAAACTGACTTTAACTGTATGAAAACGTTCAACATAGCAAGGAACATAATAATCATACTTTTAATAGAAGTTCAGCTTAAGATGTGTGTTTTGGAAAACTCAGTCAAAAGGCAACATTGAATGGGTTAGTGATGATCTGTGCAGACTCAAGCCTGTCTGCCTGGGTTCAGATCCTGGCTGTTCCACTTACTACTTGTGAGAGCTTGAGCAAATCACAATACCTCTCCACACCCAAATGCAATGGAGCTAACACCTTATGGGTTGTTGTGAGGCTTCAGTGAATTAAAATAATATAAAGGTGCATGAGCAGTGCCCAACGCAGCATGAATACCTGTAAGTGGGAGTGATGAAGATGATGGCAGTTTGGAGATTTCTCCTTGTTGAGAGTTCTTATCCTGCCTCAAATGAATCCTTTTGGTTTTCCTAAAAATTGGGTTTTTTTCCTCAAAGAGGCATTACAGAAGGACAGTGGAGAAGGTGTCTCCAGTTTAAAGTCATTGATCATCAAGATGGTCAATGTGAGAAAAGGCAAACCCGTTGTTCTGGGCATCAAGTCTCTGGAAATGTTGAAACTGACAGCATGTCTGATTAAGTGATGACATTCAAGACATTTAGCCAAGGGTGATGCTCCAGGATGAAATTAAGAGGGAAATGACAAATAAACTATGGCAACTAATCAATACATAGCCCAGTACGAAGCTAACAGTCTATTTCAAGAATAGGAGCTGGCCTCTGCAGAGCCCACCTTCTTATGGTCAAAATTGAGTTTTGTTATAATTGTGTGGAGAATTGCAGAGATTAGTCCCCCGAAATCATTGGCATTGCACTATGAATATTTCTTTTCCTCTGTGTCCCTTAAGAGTTAGAAAATTATATACGTAGGTTGATATGTATTGAATTTATATACAGTTGTTGTTGGAATAATCCTATTTTGATAGAGCAGTGTAACGAGATTCATTTGAAATTACACTGAAACTTTAAAATAGGGGCAGAGAAACAGAAAGATATTGTCAAGGCTATATGTAGATTCCAGATGAAACATAAAAGTAGAAATGTATGCCTTTTATCTTCTGATTTGAATACCTTACAATAATTGTTACTTTAATTCTGACATGCTTCTTAGGGCCAACACCTTAGCCTGGTCTCTCCTCTTATAACCATTAACATTCTATTTGGCATAAAGTGTCCACATTTCCATCTTTTATATTAAAACTAGTTTAGTGATGTCAGTAAATCTCCAGAGAGGATTAAAATCTGTGAGTTACCCAGAAGGGGTGATTGTAGGTCTGGACATTAGCCCCGTCAACAAGTACTTGTAAGGGAAAGATTAGGGAGCTTTGAGAGCAGTACTGGAGGGCTGAGACATTAGCTCAGGGGCTGCCAAACCCTGAAGCAAATGTGGCCTATTGCATGATTTTTGTAAGTAAAGTTTTATTGAAACACAGCCATGCACATTCATTACATATTTTCCTAATTCCTTTCAAGCTACCATGCCAGTGTTGAGTAGTTGCAAAAAAGACCGTATGTCCCATAAAGTCTAAATTATTTGTTGTCTAGCCCTTTATAGAAAAAGTTTGCCAACCCCTATACTAGATGGCTGTCTGTAATTTAAATTGTTCCAATACATTTAAAGTTTCTAGGCAAGAAGGGCGCAGTGGCTCATGCCAGTAATGGTAAAATGCTAGAAGACCAAAATGGGCAGATTGCCTGAGTTTAGGAGTTTGAGACCAGCCAGAGTAAGAGCGAGATGCCATCTCAACTAAAAATAGAAAAATTATCTGGGTATTGTGGTGGGCGCCTATAGTCTCAGCTATTCAGGAGACTGAGGTAAGAGGATGAGTTGAGCCCAAGAGTTTGAGATTGCTGTGAGCTAGGATGATGCCATGGCGCTCGACTCAGGGCAACATTGTGAGATTCTGTTTCAAAAAAAAAAAGTTTCTAGGCAGGAATCTAAAATACACCCAGCTATATTTGCCACTTTGATTTGTTTGCTTATAGTCAATTCCAAGCGGATCTAGCATAAATTAAGGAATAGGCATTTCTCGAACCCAGCCTCCCCCTACCTAGAATTTCTACCCACAACCCATCCTCCATCTGCTTTTCTGCCTATATCCTAGTCAGTCTTCAGGATCCTACCCAAGGCAAGCTGTCCTATTGAAGCTTTCCTATTGAAGCTTTCCCTCACCCTGGACCCCAAGCCGAAGCATTCTTTCCTTCAGTTTCCAAAGCATGTGGTAAAGAACTCTACCACAGCTGGCTCACGTGGAATCACTCAGTCCCATCTACTCCACTGTGAATGCTGCAGGGGCAGCAGATGTCATATATATGGCCATAGCCCAGCCCTATGAGATGCAGTCATTTGGTAAATGTAGGTTCATCTTTTCCCCGTAGTTAGCACCTTGTCCGTACCTGGCATCCCTCATCACTTGCCTCCTGGCTTCTTCTCTTCCCCTCTACAGTCTGCACTGAGAGTGAACTTCCCACAGGGTGGATTGGGTCATGGTGCTTCTGTGCTCAAAACCCCACACTGGCTTATACTCTGAATCCAACCAAAGGCCTATCATGGCCTGCAGGACCTAATTCCTCACCTGTCTCTTACCGCCCTCTACCTCTTACTGCTCTTTCCCAAGCAAATTGCACTTCAGGGACACTAGCCTCCTTGCAGTTCCTCACATGCCAAGTGTGCTCCTACCTCAGGGTCTTGGCACTGGCTGTTCCATCTTCCTGGAACTCTCTTCCCCAGATAGCTACATAAGTGGTCCTTTAATTCATTCAGCTCATTGTTGCAATATTACCTCCTCAAAGAGATCCTCATTCTTTGCAGGAGCAAAATATCCCCATTTGTCACTCTCTGTCCTCTTAAATTTATATTGGTTACTAGCACTTATTATTTCCTAAGAAATGCTTTTGTTCACCTGCTTCCCTCACCAGGATACAGACCTCATCTATGAGGCTAGGAACAGTCTTGTTTACTGCTCTCTCTCTCTCTCTTTCTCTCTGTCCACTGTTTGAAACAGGGCCTGGCATCTAGTAGATGCCCAACCACCATCTGTGGAATACAAATGAGTGGAAGCCTGTTGATTCTGGTGCCAGTACCACACAGTTTTCAACATTTTGGTGTCATAATGTTTGCTAATATTCCTTTTTAATGAATGGGAAAATCTAATAAGGGAAGGTATGGTTGTAAAAGCAGACAGATCTTGACTCCAATTCTGGCTCTGCCAGGCCATGGTATCATGACCTCGATCAAGTTACTTGACCTCTGCAGGCCTTAATTTCCTTCAAATTAATGAGATTATTATACCTATAGCACATGGTTGTTATAAAGGATAAATGAGACAATATACACACTGTGAAATTTTTTTTTTACACACAGCTTATAAAATAGTATAAATGTTGCAATCCCACTTTTGTAAATATGTATTTGTGTTTGTAAAAATGTCTGCATGAGTGTAGTCCAAAATGTTGACAGCAGTCATGGGTGGTGGGCTTAGGTGTAATTTTTATTGCCTTCTTTATACGTCTGTGATTTTTGTTTGTTTTCGTCTTTACAACAAAGTACATTGCTTGGATCACTAGAGGGAAAAAGCCACTTTCATTTAAAAAAATAAAATGAAAGTAAGATCTCTCCACACCATGTTAGTCATTTACTGTGGTACTCAGAATCTTGATGAGTGCAATGGCCAGGAAAGGAGGGCAATGACTGGGAGAATGGAGTTAGAGTGGAACTAAGTTACTATCTTCTCTAGATCATTCTCTTTGCTTAGAATAGTTGGTAAGAGGGGCAGTAAGCCTCAGGTTCCTTATAAGTATGTATACCTCAAAGTGGTGTGGAGAGGACCAAATGAGAGTATGTACTACAGCCCATAGAGTGCATGGTGGGTAAGGCGTACCTCTGGAACACGTAGCTTGCATTCAGATCCTAAGTCCCTTATTACTAACTGATGGCTTTATACTTTCTGATCCTCTGTTCCCTCATCTCTAAAATAAGGGGAATAATTTGAATTTGGTAAATTCACTGAGGACTAAGGGTCAAATAGTCTGGCGAAATCCAGCAGATACTAGGGTCCCCTTATTAGCCCAGATTCCTACTTTGCACCCAGTTCCTGTGCCCCATCTTTTAGGATGAAAAATAAAGGGGGAGGAGAGAAACAATCTTTTCTAATTCCAGCCACATTTTCCTGGGCCTTGTTTAAGCACTAGGAAGCCAGGAAGGAGAGTTAAGGAAGGTAGGGATGAGTCAGCACCAATTCTCTTTACGGAGCTAGAACAAGTGTGGGAGAGAAGCCATGGCCCCACCTGCCCCCTGCCACTCAAACAGCCACTGTATGATAAGAAGCAATTGGCTGCCTAGCAGAGAGTGGAAAATAAAGATGGCAAGGCCAAGATTTCCAACATGAACCAGCTAGGCAGCAGTGGCAGGACAGCAACAATGAAGAACCCTAATGTTTTGCACAGCCTTGTGATCATCTGACCCCCAGAGCTTGCTGGGGGCTAGAACTGTGTCCCCCCAAGCCCTATCCTTTAGCCCTATGGAAACTTGGAACTGCCCATTAAGAGGAAGTGGATTTTTTTTATTAACCAAAAAATATAAAAGATGCAGATGTGGGAAGATTGCTATGTTCCTCTTTTGTGGTATTCAGTGTTTTCAGTCATGCTAAAGAGGTCATCAGGGAGAGAGTGGGAATCTCCCACCCCCTTTCTTTATTCCATTAACAGAATATTGCAGCGTGCTGGGCTCCAGACATGTGGAGATAAACAGACCACATGCTCTTCCTCGGAGGAGCAGTCAAGTGGTGAAGTGGGGTATGTGCTAGGCAATTAAAATGTGCTGTAGTCAGGGTATACCCCAGAAGGTACACTGAAGGTACCTATCAGGGTATCAGTAGATCTCCTTTCTACTGGAGCCACAAGCTGTTTCCTAAAGGACAACAAAGAGTGCCCAGGGCCAGCAATAGGTGGCCAGCAAATGACATCTGGGCAATGATAACCTGACCATGTCTAAATGCCAAGAGGGACATAGTGAAATGCAAGGCAGCATGCCAACTGAGTGTACTTTTCAAAGTCTAGGAAAGTTAAGTTTAATCTTTTTAATTTGGGGGATGCAAAGCCCTACTTACGCCTCTGTCTACATCTGGCCTCAGTCTCTCTTTACAACCTCATTGCCATTATCGGCCCCCATTCTCTCACACCCATTCTACTCAACAACCACTTCACTAAACACACTCTGAATTTTCCTGCATTTGTGCCTTTGCAAGGACAGTTGATCAGTCAGAGTCCTCTTTGCTACTCTGTGTCTGCCAAACTCCAATTAACCAACTAAGGTCAAGTTCCTCCTTCAATAAATCTGACTCCTGGGGCATATACACCATGTCTACCAACATGTCACCAGAAAGAATTAATCTTTCATTCCATTTTACATCCAGGACGTTTAGCACATCTAGTAAGAACCTGATACAACCTTCCTACTATAACCAAATGGTTAAGAACATAAGTTTTGGCATCAGAAGAACAGACTTATGAGCACTTGCCACTTGGGTGACCTTGAATAAATCTACCAACCTTTTGAGCCCTCAGTTTTACAATCTGTATAATGGGAACAAGAATAGTATCTGCTGGATCTTATATGCTTGATGCAAATAGTTTTGAAAGATCACTGTAGTAACAAAAATATAAAACCCAATAGAAAATTAGGCAAAAGACTTGAACAGACATAAGAGCTCTGGATGAAACTCCTGAATATAACATAATATTAAAAAAGAGTACATTCTATAGGCCACCACTTACATAAAACTCAAACAGTGGTAAAACTAATGGACAGTCATGGTAATGGTAGCCTTTAGGAATGAGGGGTAGTTACTGAGAGGATATGAAGAAAGGTTCTGGCATCAAGAATATTTTATCTATTCTATCTCTTGATCATGAATGTGTTACTTTGTAACCATTTATTCATCCTAAGATAGATGAATACATTTATAGATGTTACATTTCAATAAATACTATTTTCAATTCCACAAAAAAATAGTATCTGCTTACTAGAGTTATTTTTAGAATTCTATGACATAATGCATCTAAAACATAGTGTCTGGCACACAGTAAGCAGTCAATAGGTTTTATCTGTTTTTGTAATATGACCCTATAATCCCCAGTTTAAATTGTGAGCTACTAGAGTCAAGGACTATTGTTAATTTTTGTACTGCTTCTCTTTTCAGTTACTCCAAAAAGATGTATTATAATTTCTTGAATCATTGCCTTGAAGATAGTGGAACGATTTTGGGGTGCTCCAAAGTACTGGTTGCAGATCAATGATGTACTATAACTCTAAGAGCATAAGACCCATACAATGCTCACATTTACCAAACAGCCTCCTGAGTTGAGAAAATTCCTGGGGGTTGCACTAAGATGAGTGTATGTTTGAAAGGTTTTTTTCTTAAGGCCTCATTGGACTAGTGGAAAACTTGGGGTATGCTATGGTCTGAATGTTGGCATCCCACTCAGATTTGTATGTTGAAATCCTGACTCCCAAGGTGCCAGTATTAGGAAGTGGGGCCTTTGTGAGGTCATGAGGTCATGAGGGTGAAGCCCTCACGAATGGGATTAGTAAAAACCACTTACAAGCTCTTTGATTTTGCCCAAATCACACACTCTCAGAGATCATTTCATATCTAAGCCACAGGATTATTTTGAGGATCAAATGAGAATTTTTTAAAAAGATTATTTATTTGTACCTTGCATCATTCCAAAAAGGATTTGTGGCAGCTAACAGAGATATATCACTGTCAACAGGAGAAAAACCAAAGACCAATGAGAAAGCCCAGATAGAGATAAAACAAACGTAAGGAAGCAAGAAGACATCAGAGCTAAGAACAGTACTCCAGAAGTGCATTAATGTACATAGTTACCATCCAATTAAAAAAAAAAAAAGAACAGTACTCACTGTCTATGAGGGCAGTCCAAGTCTATTCGAAATAGTGTCCCTAGCAACAATACATGACAGTGGCTGTCACCTCCCCTTTTTTTTCCTCCACCCCATACAGACCCACTCAGAGACTCAGCTGGTGTTTAAAATAACGCTCCTCACCAAAATCACTTTCTTGGCAGGAAAGTGGGGCCACCACTGCTTTTCTGAGCCCACCCCCTCCACTCAGTGTTTCCCTGGGCTACTCCCAGCAGATCTCAGTGGCTTTTCTCCTTTCCCATCTCTGCTAGGTGTTCCTTTAAAATCTACTCATGGGCACTTCACATGACCATTCCAGGGAATGATGGGCTCATAACCTGTCTGAGTCTATTCATGCTGCTACAACAAAATATTAACACCACAATAGGCTAGGTGTTTTATAAGCAACAGAAATTTATTTCTCACAGTTTTGGAGGCTAGGAAGTCCAAGATCAATGTGCCAGCAGATTTGCTATCTGGTGAGGGCCTGCTTCCTAATTCATAGACAGACATCATCCCTATCTAAACTCACATGGCAGGAGCAAGGGATCTATCTTGGTCCTCTTTTGTAAGGATACTAATCCCATTCATGAAGGCTTCACCCTCATGACCTCATGACCTCACAAAAGGCCCCACTTCCTAATATTGGCATCTTGGGAATTAGGATTTCAACATACAAATCTGAGTGGGTTGCCAACATTCAGACCACAGCATACCCCAGGTTTTCCACTAGTTCAATGAGGCCTGAAGAAAAACCCCTTTCAAACATATACTCATCTTAGCTGCACATCCACAGTGCATTTTTCCACCAATAAACAACCTGTGGAGCCCTCACTGCATACCAGTCGCTGTGCGAGGGGCTGGGTGTTGAGAATTCACTTGGTGCCTAGCACATTATCTTAGTCCTGTGAGGAAAGTATTGCCATCAACACTGACATACAGGAGAGGAATCTGAGGCTCAACACAGGTAGGTTAGGTAAATTGATGCAGTCGTGCAGCAAAGTGAAGCTGGGATTCTGCACCAGCCAGTGCTTGTTTGATTCCCAGCTAACAAAGGTAGAAGGCTCAATGGTGACAGCATTAGTAAGAGGCCACATCCTGCCATCCACTTCATCAGCTACTTTTCAGGTCCCTGTAGGTCTATAATCACAACACTAAGAAGAGCTAACATTCCTGGGCCACCTACCGGGTGCCAGGCACCCTGCTAAATACTTGACTTTCACTATCTCACTTAATCCTAACAATAATCCTCTGGGGGCAGGTACAATTTGCTTGCTTTTCTCAGTTTATTCCCTGAGCGATCTCATCCACACCCATAGCTACCGTTAGCACCTATCCTCAGATGAACGACAAATGTCTCTAGCTAGACAAGACTTCTCAAAGCACTTCAGACCACTAGTTCAAATTGCCTACTTGACATCTCCACTTGAATTTGTTTATTCATTTATCAAATATTTATTGATATATATAAGAAGCACGATTCTAAATGCTGAGTATTATAGTAGTATAAAAATGGATGCGAATTCCTTTCTCATGGAGCTTACATTCTGCTGGGGAAACACAGTGAGCAAGAAAAAGAAATTCTTATCTATAGTATAGAGGAGAAGCAGAACAAAGGTGAAAAATAAAGCAGAGAATAGGATGTGAAATGTGGGATTGGTGTTGAAATTTTAGATAAGAGGGAGAGAAGGCCTCACTGATGTAGAATTTGAAAGGGAGATGGAGGAGATCGGGGGGTGAGAGGGGCTTTTAGAACACCTCAAACTTAACAGATTCAAAACCCAATCCAAGATTTTCCCTTGAAAACCTAATCCCTTTCCAGCAATATCAACCTGAAAAAATGACCTCACCATCTAGTCTGTCAGCGGAGGCAGTAGCCTATGAGTCATCCTGACTCTACGCTCTTTCTCCCTTCGACATACTCCTGCCCCTATACCTGGTCCATCAACAGGTTCTGTCGATTCTATCTTGTAAATGTTTATTTTGAGGCAATGCACTTTCCCCCATCTCGATTACTACCAGTGATCCAAGCCCCCATCATCTCTCACAGAGTTATCTTTTCCAAAATCAAATTTGATCCTATCCCTTCATCTACTTACAATGGCATCGCATTGCTCTTACTGGGAGGATGAAGACCAACCTCTGTGTCATGATCAATATGTGGTCTGACCAGCTTCGTTCCTCAGCCTCCTTTTATACCAGGATTGCCCCTTCTTCAAACACACACACATTGCATTTTTTTTTAACTTCAGAAGTTACATGTAAATACGTTCATGCTGTACAAATTCCCCTGGCCCTGCCCCTCCTGAGAAATACTACTGTTATTGTTTTGGTATCTGTATTTCCAAAGCTCATTCTTTGCTTTTAATTTTATAAATATAAAATATATATTTATAGTATTACACATACATACGGATAAGCATATTGTTTTACTACATTTTGGTTTTTATATTAATGTGATAATGCTAGGTACATTCTTCAGAAATTTGTTTTATTAACTGAACGTTGTGTTCTTAGAGATCTTTTGATGTCAGTACATAGGCTTGCCACACTCCCTTATGTACAAGAAGAGATGCTGAAATATTAAGTAAATAGTTCATAAAATGTACAAATGCTGATAAATACTTTCTTAGCAAAAGAGAGTCAGATTATAGCATTTTGTTGTATTTCCTTTATTATATGTCACTGTACCACATTTTAGGAATTCACAGATGAAGAAAACAGTTTTTGCTGGTAACCTATCAGCATAGATAAAGCTAGGACATTAATGACCCTGAAACATTATGGTGTACTTAAAACAATGAAAGTAGCTCTGTATTGCCATAGCCTATAGTTCAAGGCCAAATGTGGGGGAGAGACAGGCTAGGGAGATAGGCTTGGGCCAGATCGTATAGGTTTTCATTTTTCATGCTAAGCAGTGTGGGTCTTATCCTGAGGGCATAGAGAACCGCATAATGCTTACGGGTTAGGAATGCATCGTCTGCAAGTAGCCGAAAATCCTACTACATATATATATATATATATATATATTTTTTTTTTTTCCTCAAGTAGAATAAGAAACAGATGGCTGCTGACTTTGATTCAAAGACTTAACAGTGTTCTTAGAGCCCAGGTTCTATCTTTATATTCATCACCTGACTGTGTTGGCTCCTCACCCTCATGCTTGTTGTCTCATAGTCACAGGATAGCCACCATGGCTATAGGCATCATGTCCATGTTTAAAAAAGTTAAAATGAGAAAAGAAGTTGGCTGCTCTCAGGAAAACAAAAATTTCCTCAAGATCCTCCAGCAGATGGAAGTTTATATCTCATTGGCTAAAGTTGTGTTACATGGCCACCTCTAACTTTAAGAAATGTTGGACAAGTTAACATTTAGTTTTTCTAGCTTTTATAATGAGGGCATCCATAAGGATGGGAATGGTATTGTGAAACCCAACCAACATGACCTGCTTGTGGCAGGATTTTACTTAGGGAATTAGCAAGAACTAACCCGTCAGGTCTCTCTGCTCCTGTGATGCCATTAGAATTCTTTTTAAGGGATTTTTTTTTTTTTTTTGACAACTCTGAATTGTTGGAAAACTTTTCAGGCTTAAAAAATGGCATTGGCAATTCATCTCCTATGTATAACCTGACTATGTTTGCAAATAATGCAGTGTTCCTGGTTACAAAGAGGGAATATATAATGCCCTTGTTGCCACTTTCACCTGGAGAAAGGTTCTGCCAACCTCCAAACTGTACCTATCATTCTAAGGCTGTGTTGGAAACCCAGACTGTAAGGACACAGTTCAACGTGCATGTAGGAAGGATTATATTTGGACTGACTGAACCCACAGGAGTGCATTTGCTGCTCAGCTTCAGCATTTGGCCAGTCTTGCCTGGCAGTTGTAAGTATACCCTGTTGGGGAGACCCTTAACCTACAGTCAGGAAATGCAACTCCCTACTAAAAATGGAAGAATCTGATAGGATCGTGGTGTCCATCTAGGCCCCGGGAAGAAGAGGCACTTGTTATTTAACCTGAAAGAATTACCCTCCCAAATTACAAATATGAAAACGTATGGGGTTCAAATCCCATTATGAAGAAGAAAGAGGTGAAGGATGATAATGACAATAATGATGACAGATAAAAGTAAGAACAAGAACATAGCCTGGGGGTTCAGACCCTGCTACGATCTCTTTGGACTTAGCATTGTGATGGTAGGAGATACTTATTTCTTTCTACTCTTTCCTTAAGTCTTCTGTCAAATTAGAGGGGTACAGGCTTGTCCTGTGTGAATAACTTAATTATATAAGCACTTACACTTGACCTGGCCTGCCCAAAGCAAACTAGGATAGCCCTCAGCCACATATCTTTCAATACTGTAAGAAACAGGATTTTGAACTATTGGGCCAAATAGCATTTGAACAGAATATGGATGACTCAGACAAGGTATCCAGAGTCCCAGACTCCTTTCACCCCCAGGCTCCACCCCTCCATATTAGGAACTTGTAGAGATTTGAGGGTTTGCCCTTATACCAAAATCTAGAGTACAGGGAGGTAGTTCAGGCCCTTCTTATATTGAGAAATTAACTGCAATAAAACATGGAATTTTGTAAAGGACTAGTCCATCCAGACCCTCTCTCCCCAATCCACACACCCACCCGATCTATATGCAGCTGTCAATTTGAACTTTTTTTTTTTTCAATTCAACTCCTTAAGAGATCTTTAATTTTTTTTTTTTTTTTTGAGACAGAGTTTCAAGCTGTCACCCTGGGTAGAGTGCTGTGGTGTCACAGCTCACAGCAACCTCAAACACTTGGTTTAAGCAATTCTCTTGCCTCAGCCTCCCAAGTAGCTGGGATTACAGGCACCTGTCACAACACTTGGCTATTTCTTTTTTGTTGCAGTTGTCATTGCTTTTTTAGCTGTCCCAGGCCGCGTTTGAACCCACCACCCTCAGTGTATGTGGCCAGTGCTCTACCCAATGAGCTACAGGTGCTGCCAGATCTTTCCTATTTATATCAACCAGCATTATACTCCTTGTGCATAAACTACCCATTTTTCTGACTACATGGAATTCCTTGGTCACAACTTAGAGCAGGGGGATCCCAAACAACAGATCCCCCTGGCAAGAGCCTAAGAATCTATAATGCAAAGAAGAGGCTCTAGGTATTCTAATGTATGGTCAGGTTTGGAAAATACTGACCTAGATGTAATTCAGAAAACCAGCAAGACATCCTGTGGTGTAAGAAATGTTTCTACCAGGAGGGACAATTCACCAGGGAAACATCTAGGCATGAGAACCACCTGGCTCTGTAGCCACTTGTCCACCCACTGATCCATTTATCTGGCTGATCATCTAGATAAAAACTCTGTTTTACAGAGTAGGCTGGGGTAAGATTGAGGTCTGCTGCAGGGTAATGGGGAAACTGACAGATTTTTAAGGAGGGGTATGACATCATTAGATTCATCAAATCGCTCTCATTCCTGGTGCTCCACGCTCAAGCTTCTTCTTGGGTCTTGTCAGGGCCCTCAAGACGGTAAAACCCACTGCCATCTTCTCATAACTAAATATGTGTCACTCATTTGGAAAACATTTACTGAGTACTCACTATGTGTCAGGAATTTTGCTATGTTCCAGAGATATAGCCATGAACAAACTGGGGAAGAACATTGTTCACGTGGAGCCCACCCTATTCTCTGCTACCTACTCTGTGTTGCAAGCCTAAGAAAGGACTCAAGATCCACAGCAAAAGCCTGAGATTATAAATCAATGGTGGTACCTGGTACAGTGAATTTAAAGATTATCAGACTAGAGGGGCACTTCTAAAAACCAGCCTCTGACCTCACATGTGCTAGGATAATTTTTAGTTGTTCCCCAATATTTCCTCACGCTTTCTCCCACAATAACCAAATATTGAGCTGAGCATGTGGCCACTCAGAATGAAGATTATATTTCCAGTCTCCTTTGCAGTCAGGTTTGACCATAAGATTAAATTTTGGCCAGTAGGGTATGAAAGGTAGTGACGTGTGCAGTATCTTAGTTGTTGCCTTAAATGGAAAAGACATTCCTTAACCTTCCCTTTCTTCCCCTCCCCACTAACTGAACATTATAGTGAGTCATTTTTGACTGTACAGACAGAGTGATATTTTAGGGAGGGCAGAGTATCACAGGAGAAGGAACCTGGGTTCCTGGGTAATTCATTGAGCAGTGTTGCTATAGTGGCCTTGGATGATCTACCTCCAGATGGTTACATGAGAGAGAAATCAACATCCACCTTGTTTAAACCACTCTTACCTTGAGTTTCTGTTGCAGCAACAAATCCTATGTCCTAACTAATACTATCTACAATAAGAAACTTGTTACTTACCTGAATGAGGATAGATTCAGCAGATCTGTGTGGGCATGACCTACATGATAGTGGGTTGAAGAACATGGAGGAAGTAAGGAAGCAGAGACAGTGAGTGTAGGAAACTTTTTTCCAGAGAGGCATCTATTTAAAAGGGGACAGCTAGGCGGGTTCGAGTCCCCAGCCCGGACCCGCCAAACAACAATGACGGCTGCAACCAAAGAATGGCCGGGCGTTGTGGCAGGTGCCTGTGGTCCCAGCTGCTTGGGAGGCGGAGGCGGGAGACTCGCTTGAGCCCAGGAGTTGGAGGTTGCTGTGAGCTGTGATGCCATGGCACTCTACCCAGGGGGACAGCTTGAGGCTCTGTCTCAAAGAGGAAAAATAAAAATAAAAAAAAATAAAAGGGGACAGCTAGGGCAGTAGCTGTAGTGGATGTAGGATTAAGAGAAGGGTATGGTTTTGTTGGTGTGGTGATGAGAGAAATTTCAACATTGGCTCCGGTAGAGAATATAAGGTTGAAATACTCAAGGACTGAGGGGAATGGATGGAAAGAAATCCCTATGGAGTCAGGAAGGATGAGATTCAAAGCCCAGGGTAGAAAAAAATGTGCTAGCTTTTCTTAGAAGGAAATGACAAGAAAAAGACGAATGTGAAAACAAATAAGAATTTTCTCTGTGAGGAAAGAGATGAGACTATCTACTGAGTGCAGAACATAGAGGTCTGTTCAAGGGCTTGCATGTCAGTGGTGAGATTTTGAGTAGTTTGGGTAGGATAAAAAGTTAACTAAAAATCAGGAGATTTCAGGCTGGGATAGTGGGCCCAGACGATTTTGCAATCTATGAGTCTACACAGTTGTATGATTTTTCTCTAGGATAGATTAATTATAGAAACAATAAAAGAGTATATACTGCATAGGAAGGAGAATAGGCCTAAAAACCCCAAATAAATCATTATTTTTAGTAATAGATGTTAAGTTTTAAAAAAGAGAAAGGACTAGAAAGAGAAAGGAATTCCTCTCTAAAGATGAGACAAGCATTCACTCTCTCAGGCCAGGCAGAATGCTGAGCTCTAACCTATCCCATCTCATGCGACCCTTACTACAACATGTGGAGCTGAGTATTACTAGTTCCATTACTTACATGTGACATGGAGTTAGGTCTGGTCATGTCAATGATGAGCTGCAAAGTAAAGAATTAAGTCCCATTTCTTTTTTCTTGATTTTAAAGTTCATGTTTCAGCTACCCCCAATCTGCTGCTCTGACAGGACCTTTCCTTGATGCCAGAAAATGATGATGTCTTTGAGAGGCTATTTTGCAGCAGGATGAGTTACTATCTTTTATCTGCAATTTCTCATTAGTCTGGGTTTTGAAAGCCCACTTGAACTATCTCTACTTGTTTGTGGGCTTTTTTCATTCGAATGCACTATGACCCAAGTTGCAACGGAGAACTTGTTGCCAGGGATATTTCTGTAATAGCTAGAACGAAAAGTAAAGAATAGGAAAACACTATATTCATTTCATTTTTTTAAGATGCTTGCTTTTCTTTTTATTAAACTCACTATATCTGAATTTTTCTTTCTAGTGGGGCCAGAGAAGGGAGAGATATTAATAACCAACTCTATTTACTTGAAACCTCTTTATATTGTACTCAACTACTGCTCTACAGACAGACATTTAACATGCAGTCTGCATCCTTTTTGTTTAAAGTGCAGGGGACTACATGTCTAGATAAATATAAATAATAATCATAAATAAAGTGGGCATAATAAACTGAAAGCTGGCAAGAACTTTTATAACTCTACTAACTTGCCAGATAATGAGATCATGGGAAGTCTTATGAAATATAACAGTTAGAAGTCTCTAGACTCGGCGCCTGTGGCTCAAGCGGCTAAGGCGCCAGCCATATACACCTAAGCTGGTGGGTTCAAATCCAGCCAAGGCCTGCCAAACAACAATGATGGCTGCAACAAAACAATAGCTGGGTGTTGTGGTGGGCACCTGTAATCCCAGCTAGTTGGGAAGCAGAGGCAGGAGAATCGCTTGAGCCCAGGAGTTGGAGGTTGCTGTGAGCTGTGATGCAACGGCACTCTACCCTGGGTGACAGTTAGAGGCTCTGTCTCTAAATAAATAAATAAATAAAAATAAAAGTAAAGATCCTAGAATAAAGGGTGGGAAACTCTCGAGGATGTCTACCTAGGGAAAAAATTTTATGAAGAAGACTTAAGTGGCAATCACAATAACAACAAAAAAATAAACAAATGGAAATTAATTAAGCTGAAAAGCTTCTGCACAGCTAAGGATGGACGGAACAATTATAGCAAATAGACAATCGGTAGAATGGGAAAAGGTATTTGCATGTTACAAATCTGATGAAGGGTTGATAACTAGAATCTATAAAGAACTCAAATTAATCAACAAAAAAAAGCAAACAATCCCATTTACTACTGGGCAAGAGACATGAACAGAACCTTCTCTGAGGAAAACAGATGAATGGCTATCTGAAAAAACATTCATCATTCCTAATCATCAGAAAAATGCAAATCAAAACCACCCTAAGAGATCACCTAACCTCAATGATAATAGCCCACAACACAAAGTCCTAGATGCTGGAATGATGTGGAGAGAGAGAGGGGAACACTTTTTACACTGTTGGTGGGACTGCAAACTAATACAACCTTTTTGGAAAGAAGTATGGAGAATCCTCAAAGAACTTAAATTAGACCTCCCATTTGATCCTACAATCCCGTTATTAGGCATTTACCCAGAAGAAAAAATATCATTTTATCATAAAGACGTTTGCACTAGATGGTTTATCCCAGCTCAATCTACAATTGCCAAGATATGGAAACAACCTAAATGCCCATCAACCCAGGAATGAATGGATTAACAAACTGCAGTGTGTGTATACTATGGAATACTATTCATCCATAAAAAGATGGAGATTTTGCAGCTTTTTGTATTAACCTGGATGGAGTTGAAACATATTCTTCTTAGTAAAGTTTCACAAGAAAGGAGGATCAAGAATCCAATGTACTGGCTCGGTGCCTGTGGCTCAAGCGGCTAAGGCGCCAGCCACATACACCTAAGGTGGCGGGTTCGAATCCCCAGCCCGGCCCGCCAAACAACAATGACGGCCGCAACCAAAAAAAAAAAAAATGCCAGGCGTTGTGGCGGGTGCCTGTAGTCCCAGCTAATTGGGAGGCTGAGGCAGGAGACTCGCTTGAGCCCAGGAGTTGGAGGTTGCTGTGAGCGTGATGCCGTGGCACTCTACTCAGGGGGATAGCTTGAGGCTCCGTCTCAAAAAAAAAAAAAAAAAAAAAGAATCCAATGTACTCAACACTAACATGAAGCCGGTAGATGATCTAATACACGCCCACATAAGAGAAAAACTCCATTCAATTCAAGTTGGGGAGAGGGGGAACAAAGGAGGGGAAAGAAGGGAGGAGGGGAGAGCATTGATGTACAACCACTTAATGGGCACAATGTGAGGGTATATGGCACACCTTTTGGGTGCAGGACACAACTACAAAAGGGACTCTACCTAACAAATGCAAATATTGTAACCTAGTTGTTTTGTACCCTCACATTAAACTCAAATTTAAAAAAAGAAGTCTCTAGTTCTCTGACATTTTCTTAACAGTCCCATGATGAACTTGTGGGGTAGGTACTGTAATTATCCCCAATTTACAGATGAGAAAACTGAAACTCAGGTGAAGTGACAGATTAAGGGCACACAAACAAGGGGGTGGTAGAGCGTGATTTGACTGTATAGTTTTCATGTGGGTGATCTTCTTTCCCCAGCTTTAAGAATGAATATGGTTTCAACATAGATTTGAATCCTGATAGAAGTAGACAGAAAAAGTTCAAGGATATAGTAGACCTGAGCATATTATTAATAAGCCTGACCTATTGAACTTTATAGAATATGCCACTTAGTGATAGAATACACATTCTTTTTGAGCACATACAAAACATGACCCAGAATAGACCATATTCTGGACCATAAAACAACCCTCAGTGTATTCGGAAGGATTTAACTCATCTGAAGTCTGTTCTTTCATCACAAAGGAAATAAATTTGAAATCAATAATAGAAAGATCTTCTGAAAAATCCTCAGATATTTAGACACTAAATAACATACTTTTAAGTAAACCGTGGGTGTCAAAGAAGAATTCGAAAATGAAATTAGAAAGTAATTTCGACTGAATGCAAATGAAACCACAACATACGAAAATTCATGGGAAGCTGCTAAAGCGCTATGGGGGGGGATTTATAGCACTAAACACCTATATTAGAATAGAAAAAAAGGTCTCAAATGAATGACCTCAGATTCTACCTTCATAAAATAGAAATAAAGAGAAAATAAGCTCAAACTGAGCAGAAGAAAGGAACTATTAAAGATTGTGGAAATAGAAAACAGAAAATTAATGGAGAAAATAAATAAAACCAAAAGCATTTTTTAAGTAAGATTAATAAAGTTGATAAACCTCTAGCCAGATTGATGAGGGAGGAAAAAAGGATACAAAAATTATCAATATCAGAAATAAGCAAAAAAGATCTCACAAAAGATTTAGACATTAAAAGGATGAGAGGTTGTTATGAACAAATTTTTGCCAATAATTCAACTTAGATGAATGGGAAAAATTCTTAACAGATGAAACCTACCACAAGAGGGAATAGATAACTTGAATAGCTCTTTATCTATTAAAGAAATTGAGGCTGGCATCATGGTGGCTTATGACTGTAATGTCAACATTTTGAGAGGCAGAGGTGGGAGAATAGCTTGAAGCCCAGAGTCTCATCTCTTCTCTCTCTCTCTTTCTATCTCCTCCCCTCTCTTTCTTTCTTTCTCTCTCTCTCTTCTTTTTACAGAGAGTCTTGCTTTGTTGTCTGGGCTTGAGTACAGAGGCATCATCATAGCTCAGGAGCCCAGGCGTCAGGGTGCAGTGACCTATGATGACACAAATGTATTCTAGTCCAAGTGACAGAGCAAGACCTTGCCAGAATACAAGAAAGGAAGGAAAGAAGGAAGGAAGCGAAGAGAAGGGAAGGGAAGGGAAAGACTGAATGCTTTTGTTTAAGATTAGACAGCGTTGGCCTCTCACATTACATTACAACTAGAGTTTCTAGCCAATGGTATCAAGCAAGAAAAAGGGGTGGTGCAAAGAGAGGCTAATTGCACTCCTCTCTTCCTCTTCCTCCCCCATCAGGGCCCAGGAAGGAGCTGAGCCCTGCACCTGCAGCCAGTATCAATGATGTAGAAGGAAGCAGTACGAAGAGAGGTCATTAAATATTCCTTTCACCCCCCTCTCCAACTGCTGTCAGAGGAGCCCAGACAAGAAGATGCACCTCCACACTCAATCAGCATCAGTGAGATGGAACATTGTGTATACAGCAGGGCTAATTGACTCTCTGACTTCTGGCTTTCTTCTTCGGTGAGGAGCTGACTTCCAATGGAGGAATGAGGCAGATTGAGACAGTACCCTGCTTTCTCCAGGAATGTGTTAATGAGGTTAAGAGAGGAACTGAACTTGCAGCATCAGCACTTCAATCTCTGCCTCTGTCATCACAGGGTATTCTGGTATTTTATCCTCCTACTTCTTTTTATTTTTGTTTGTTTGTTTTGCTTTGTTCTGTTTTGTCTTTTAGACAGTCTCACTCTGTTGCCCTGAGTAGAGTGCTGGGGCTTCATAGCTCACAGCAACCTCAGCCTCCCAATTAGGTGAGACTACAGGTGTCAACCATAACGCCCAGCTAATTTTTCTCTTTTTTGAGTAGACACCGGGTCTGGCTCTTGCTTAGGCTGGTCTCGAACTCCTGAACTGAAGGGATCCACCTGCCTCAGCTTCCCAGAGTGCAAAAACACAATAAACCAATATGACCTAACTCAAGTAGGTAGAACATAAAACACTTAACTCGAAAACAGCAGAATGATTTTCTTTTTAGTGCCCAGGGAACATTCACTGAGTTAGATCATATCCTGGGCCATAAACAAACCTCAAAAGGTTTTTTTTTTTTCTTATTTATTTATTTATTTGAGATAGACTCTCACTTTGTCACCCTTGGTAGAGTGTTGTGGCATCGCACCTCACACCAACCTCTTAGGCTTAAGCAATTCTCTTGCCTCAGCCTCCCAGTAGCTGGGACTACAGGTGCCTACAACTCCCGGACTTTTTTTGTTGTTGTTATTGTTGTCACAGTTGTTTGGTAGGCCCTGACTGGGTTAGAACCCACCAGCCCTGGTGCACGTGGCCAGCACCCTAACCAGTGAGCTATGGGTGTCGAGCCTCAAACATTTTCTAAATATTGAAATCATATAGAGCATGTTCTCTGGCCACAATGGAATCAAATTAGAAATCAACTACAGAAGATAACAAGAAATTATCTAAACTATAGGAAATTAAATAACATACTGATAAATAACCCATGGGTCAAAAAAGATTTCTCAAAATTTCTCAAAGGAAATTTTGAAAAATACATAGAACTGAGTGAAAATGAAAACACAACATGTCAAGACATATGGGGCATGGGCAAATACTAAATATTTACACTGAAAACAACAAAAGCCCTTAAATGAACAATCTAAGTTCCTACTTTAAGAAACTGGAAATAATTCAGAAAAAGAAACTAAAAATAGAAGAGCAAAATAAATACAAAGCAAGCAGAAGGAAAAAAATAATTGACAAAAGCAGAAATAAGTGAAATCGGGAAAAATAGAGAAAGATAAGGTAAAGAAAAGATGTTTCCTTTAAAAAAAGAAAGAAAGAAAATTGATGAACTTTTTACCAAGACTGACAAAAATAGAGTTAACGCAAATAACCAAGATCAGTAATGAAATGAAGATTGTCACTGAAGATCCTGCAGCCCTTAAAAGAATAGTAAGAGAGGCTC
>NW_003852512.1:3801177-3828523 GCF_000181295.1 Otolemur garnettii
AAAAAAAAAAAAGAGAGAGAGAATACTGTAAACAAATTTACACTAACAAATTCAACAACTTAGAAGAGATGCATCAACTCCAAAACTGCCAGCTGTCAAAACTCAGCCAAGATGAAACAGATTATATAGTATTGACATTATGACAGGTAAATGATTCAATAGAACAGAATAGAGAAGGAGTTGGCAAACTTTCTCTTAAAGGGTCAGATAGTAAATATTTTATTTAGGATTGTTACCATACTGTCTCTGTTGCAATTGCTCAACTCTATTGTTTTAGCACAGAACAGACATAGACAATCCTTGACTAAGCACATCTATGTTCCAACGAAACTATGAATAATAAAGTCTGAATTTCATGTTTTATGTGTCATGAAACTTTTAAAATTTTTTTCAACCATTTAAAAATGTAAAAATCGTTCTTAGCCTGATGATCATATAAAAACAAGCACATAAATTTATTTGAGGCAAGCAAGACAATTCACATCACAACAAAGACTAAAATATAACCATATCACCTCATATGGATTTTAAGCAAGACATCCAAAATACTAGGTAATGGTGAAAGATGAGAGAGAACAGAATGAATCACTGGTGGTCATGGGTAACAACTCAGAATAGGTATCCTCCCTCTGCCATGTGGGTAAACAATAGGATTGACTATGGTGAGAAAAGAAGGGGTGACTGGGGGCTGGTCAGTTTATGTCTCCAATCACAGAATCTTACCCTCTGCAATACCCCTCTTATTCCCTCCCCAACCCAACCATCCAAAGAGGTGTCAGGAGGTGTGTTCTGTGATGTTTAAACCACCTCAGGGATATCATTGGATGCTGCAGTGCCTAGATAATCAAATAAAGCCTAAAAGTGTGGCTCCTCATTGCCTCCAGGAGGAGTGTCCATAGCAAGTGCAGGAGGCCTGGGACAGACCACTGGTAGGTGCTGACAATGGCAGAGTTTACTGGCAAACCACTGGAGTTTAGCAACCACAGGTGCAGAACAACCAGCCACAAGCACTCAAGAAAGGAAGGAGAGGATAATCCCCTGCCAGTGAAAGTTCAGAGAGAGTGACCAGGTCAATTGACTCTATCCATGTTCTTCTTCCCCTTAAAATCCACAAAGATCCCTACCCTTTCTTTGCCTGCCACAAACCCCTACTTAGTCTGAACCCTACAAAGCCCCTCTTCACATCCAGTTTCCATCTTCTTTCCCCAAACAAATGCTCTTCTGTGATCACCCTGTTGTCTTTCCAGGTACACAAGGGAACCATGAAGGTAGAAATCCTCCTTTATATTTGTGCAGACAAAAAATCATCTGAAACATCTATCACCTATTCAAGAAAGCATAAGAGAGACACAAGGTCAACAATGTTCATCTGTTACCACATGTTGAATAAGAAAACCCAAACCTAGAGAACCCTGGAGAACTGTGCCTATCTAAGTAAGCCCTGCACATAGAGAGGCCTGGAGACCTAAACTTAACTGCTGCATCTCCAGAGGAAGCTGTGGAAAGATGGTCAACTATGTTGAGACCAAGTCTTCTACCTACAAGATATAGCAATGGTGATTATTAAAATAACATCATCAAGTTTTGAAAGGTGTCTGTGTGTCTCTGAGATTTGTCTGATGGGAGGAAAAAGACAAAAGCAGATGTGTGGAAAGGAATGGAGGTGTGGTACCACAGAGCTGGGAGACAAATCCACAGTTAACTAGACATTAAGGATATAGAAAGAGGGAGGGCGGACAATAGAAGACAATCATCTTCCCATGCACTTACTTCATCACACAAGCAAATAGAGAAAAGTGCTTTCTGTTTTTGTAGGGATGGCATAGAAATGGAGAGAGTCCAGATGGGTCGAAGTGATACACATGAGGTGACAATGACATACCTTCCAAAAAAGGCAGACAACAAAATTACCTCCAGGTCATCTACTTTACAGTAGTCTATACACTCTGACAATTAAGTTCACTAACTCATCCTAGGAAAAGCACTACATAGCACATTGCTGAATATCACTACAATCACCTTTAAAGTACTCCCCTTGGGAAGCTATGTGCTGATGCCAGCACCTCATCCACTCTTTAAAGCAATTTTGGAACTCTTTTTCTGTAATGTCCATTAGAACTCTTGTCATATTACCTTTGCTATCCTCACTGTCATCAAAATGTCTTCCTTTCAATATTTTCTTTATCTTTGAGTAAAGAAAAAAGTCATTGGGGAATAAATCAGGAAAGTAGGGAAGGTGCTACAATCCAGTTACTTATGTTCTGGCTAAAAAACTCCCGCACTGATGGTGCCATGTGAGCTGGTGCATTATTATGATGCAAGAGCCATGAGTTGTTGGCAAAAAGTTCAGGTTGTTTTTGTCTAGCTTTTTGACACAGCCTTTTAAGCACTTTCAAGTTGTAAACTGGGTTAACTCTTTGTCCAGTTGTACAAATTAATAATGAATAATCCCTCTGATATCAAAAAATTAAGCAATATTGTTCTGATTCTTGATTTGGATTGACAAATTTTTTGGTTGTGGAGCATTACCTGACTTCCATTGTGCACTTTGACACTTTTTTTCAGGGTCATATTGGTACACCCACATTTCATCACCCGTAATAACATGGCCACAAACATCATCTTGCCTTGTCTCTCCAAAAGATCTTGGCAAACTTTGACTCTCCTTTGCTTTTGTTCATTGGTAAGCTCCTTTGGGACCAATTTTTGCATACACTTTTGTCATGCTAAGGTTTTCAGTTAAGATTTTTCTATTTCTATTTTGGTGGTTAATTGGTCTTCTGTGGTTCTCATGTTCAGCCAAAAATTTTGATGCACAATTTGCTGAATGTTTGCAATGTTTTCACCAGTTCTATTTGTTACTGGCCACCTTCGCCAGTGACACATTCTTTATCCCTAGAAAAATATTTAATCCATTTGTACACTGCCATTTTCTTCATGGCATTAGTGAGCACAGTGACTGCACAATCTTGCCAAGTTTAACAAGTATACAAATATTTGCTCATTGCTCTAATTCAAGCCCCAACATTCTCATGACAGCACACAAAACACACAACAACAATAATGAAGCTCACTCAGCAAGACACCCCCACATGTTGACACAAACACAGCTGTGAGATACCAATAAACCAAGGTTGTGAAGCCTTCCTTACGCAGCTGTTTGTACAGTGCTACCAACTTAAGCACATAGCACCAAGTTCATGAACATAAATCAGATATCCTATTCAGGTTCTCATGGTAGAGTGTTTTTAAATAAGATATATATGTCCAAAGTAAGTTATATATTGGCTTTCCAAATAAGTACTTTTTTATGAAAATTCAAGATAAATGCAAACAGCTTTGAAAAGTTGGGTTACCGGGCAGCGCCCGTGGCTCAAAAGGGTAAGGCGCTGGCCCCATATGCCGGAGGTGGTGGGTTTAAGCCCAGCCCCAGCCAAAAAACGAAAAGTTGGGTTACCTTTATCAACATGAATTTCACACTGATATATTGAGGTTATGAAACCTTACCAAATTGTTTGTGCAGTGCTGCCAACACATAGACCTGGAATGCTGTAAGCAACAAGGCCCTCAGAAGGACCAAAAAGCTCACCTCAAAGAAAGTAATGGACAGCATCTCCATGCCATAAAATGGTAGTGTTTAGAAGCTACAAATTACTTGTTGAGAAACTTGGGGGTGTCGTACTGGCCTACTGAAGTAAGAGTATTAGTGAGAGCAGTGCTCCCACAGTGCAGGCAATAATAGGAAGCCTTGTCTCTGTATTTAAAGAGAATTTTTATTTTTAGAGAATTTTAATGGCAAAACAAAACTGAGTAAAAGCTTGTTTGTTTGTTTGTTTGTTTGTTTGTTATTAGTAGACATAGAGAAACTTACTCTAGAATCTATCTAGAAAGGCAGAGGCCCCAGAATAGCTAAAATAAACTTAAAGAAAGAAAAATAACATGGAAAGGGCCATTGTACCTGTTGCTCAGGCTTACTGTGCAGCTATGATAATTATGTCAGTGTGGTAGAAAGATAGACAATGTTGATTGATGGAGCACAAAAGAGGATCCATAAATAGATGCACAAATGAGCCCAAAGGATATTTCACAATGTTGCAAAAACAATTCAACATGATTCTTAACAAATGATGTTGGAGCAATTGGCCATCCATAAGCAATAAATAATAAATAGATAGCATCCATCTAAATAAACCCTATACTTTAAGTAGACATTAACTCAAAATGAATCATGGGCTTAACTGTAAAATGTAAAACTATAAAACTCTTAGGGATAGGCAGGATCAAGAGCTTGCTGAAGAGTTTTTAGATTTGTTAACCAAAGCACAACCCATAAAAAGAAAGTTTGATAAATTGGACCTCATCAAAATTTAAAAGTCTGCTCCAGGAAAGATGCTGTTAAGAGGATGAAAACACAAACTACAGATGAAGAAAATATTTACAATTATGTATTTGACAAACAGCCACCATCTAGAATATATAGAGAACACTCAAACTCAACAGTAAAAATAACAAAAATCCAATTAGAAAAACGGCATTTATGGAGACAGTTATGGTGTGCTCAGTAGCCACTGGTAAGAAATTGTGTCGTGAGGGACAAGCACTGACTTAACTAGACATTTCCATAGTTGTCTAATTAGAAGGACCTCTGGCAGACTGATAAGCTTTTTCTGGTCACTTGTATCCCTTTAGGTCAATAGACAGGCGAGATGTCTAGAGTCATTTTAGGAGCAGTAAATATCCCCAACTGAGAAAAAGCACTTCGAAAAAGCAATTGAAAACAAAACCAGAGAATTTAACACCAGCCGTCAGTTCTGCTTAGACTGGAATCTGAACAAAGTGTTTTAATTCTTTTGATTTACCCTAGATAAAATTATCATGCTATGTATTGTTATGTGGATTACATTTATCATAATGTAAAGATACATAAATGCTGACCACAGTTTTTAAGCAATGATGAGAACTCATTCTCTGTCAAATGCAAATATACTCAAAGGTATAGCAAGTGTTTAAACCAAGACTAGAGTTATAGATGTTATTATATTGCTCTGTGTATGCAGAGTTGGGAGCCCAAGAAGCATACATACATATACATATACCAAGGACCCCACGGGGCATACACATTTGAACTTTTTAATTTATCTAGAGATTTATTTTTATGAGTAAATTAATTGTATCTCAAAACAAATTCTGAAGAGTGTTCAATTTTTCCTGATGGAAAGGAAGGGAAAAGAAAGTGACATTTTTACTTTTGATAAAATATTAGTATTTTCTATCAGGGTTCCCTCAGTCATCAAGTATATATGATATATTTATTTTTATTTTATTTTATTTGGTTTTTATTATTTATTTATTTATTTTTCTGACTTTTTTATTGAATGGTAACTATGTACATTAATGCATATTTTAAATTAATTTTTAGCACTGTATGAATGCAAGGACACTGATCTTTCGGTTTAAAGCCCTAAAACCTAGTCCAGGCTCCACCATTTCTCCTGGTGTGGCCTCTCTTTCCTTTCTGGCCCTGTATTTTCGATATTTAAGATGACAATATGATATCTCTGGGCCCTTCCATAGAATTCTGTGTGTGTGTGCACCCATGTGTGTGTATATGTGTGTCTTTTTTATTTACCTGCTTGAACAAAAATGCTTTGTCTATTAGGGTATACAACTCAACCTTCCACACTTATTTGCTACACAAACATACACTCTTTCCTATATGCTTAGGCACAATTGAAAAAAAGAAACTTAGGCTTGGCACCCATAGCTCAGTGGTTAGGGCACTGGCCACATACACCAGGGCTAGCAGGTTCAGACCTGACCCAGACCTGTTAACAATGACAACTGCAAAAAAAAAAAAAATAGACAGGCATTGTGGTGGGCACCTGTAGTCCTAGCTACTTGGGAGGCTGAGGCAAAAGAATCTCTTAACCCCAAGAGTTCAAGAGTTTGAGGCTGCTGTGAGCTGTGATGCCACAGCACTCTACCAAGGGTGACATAGTGAGACTCTGTCTCAATAAAACAAAACAAAACAAAGCAAAACAATGTAATAAATTCCATGGTCAGTGCATCCCGAGAATAGAGGCTCTTGAAATTTTACAACTACTGGTAGAGCCAAAGGATGTCACTGAAAATCAGCTATTTTAGCAAGTTCTTCCCTATTTTCTGCAATTTAGAAAATTTTATAGTATTTGTACCCCCAAATACTGTAGATTGTTCAATGTAACAGACCCTGTGGAGATCAAATTCTGGGACTTCATAAGCATTCAACATTCTAAAATTATCATCTATGACACGTACCTGACCATGTCCATCCAGATCTCCCTCTGGTCCTGAGTTTATGAGAGCTGAAAGTGCAAATGAGTTCAGTGTTGTTAGGGGAGTGAGACTCACAGACAATATTGCTGTGGTTCTTATTCTTGGGTGAATATTCTCTAATAGCTTTCTAGGGTCTAGGTCTAACCATGTAAGAAACTGACTCTTTCCTTCCTTTTAGAATCCTTCCCTGAAAAGAACTTCCAAGAGTGACTTCACAGACCCTCTTAGAAAGCAACCTCTAGCCCATCTCAGGAGCCTGTCCCAGTGCTGTGCAACTCCCACTGTCCATGTCATTTCTATCTAGAGCTGACATGATTCCTTTGTATTAGAGTTCAAGCTGAAATCCTCGGTCCTGGTTCAAGCGGCCTGAGAATCTGTCATGGTGGTGACTTTAGTTCAGTGTGTAGAGAGGGTTTGATGCAAATATAGGAAGACTAAGGACCAGATAACATGACAGTAGTCAATGATTTAAGTCCAAAGTTAGTATATATAAATGTAAAGGATTGGAAAGTGAATTTAACTAGCAATCCTTTCCTCCTGCTGCTCAAATCGGGGAGACACAAAATATAAGTAAGTACTTACCCAGTGACGAGGTAAATTAACATTTTTAAATTCTAAGTGGCAATCAGTTTATTATATATACACTTATACATATGAAAAATGTGTAACCCATGTATATGATAAAAGATAAACATATATAACCCATATTTTATATACATAAGCACCCCCAAGTACATTAAAAATTGGGCCACGCTACCTCCATAGACCAGCAGCTGGGAGGATATGTTGGCTGGCACAATCAGGCCTGACAATGGAGCAGAACTGAGGAGCTAATAAGAAATGTAACGAGTCCCCAGCATAATGTACCTGCTCATGAACTTCTGGGGTGATGAACTTCCTCTCCACTAAAGGGAAGTGAGTCCTGCTCTGCTCTGGACAAGTCAAACTCTACCCAGTATTCACTTCTGGCTGCTACACTAGGCTGATGGATGGGGACATATTGCAAAGTTTTTCAGTAGAGACATCAGTGTTTAAAGCCACCTCGAACCATCCAAATGAGAAAACGCTGAAGGCAAATGATCAGCCTGGACATGAGCAACCTTAGAGCACAGGGTTGCCCTAGCACAAATAGGAAGTATGCTTTGTAAATCCTGACTAGGAGGAATGGGTGGAAGGCACAATACACAATAGTAAGAACTTCCCAAATAGGGAAAAGGTTGCTTCACATAATAGTGATCTGTTCATCCCAGAAGGCATCTAGCCTGGCCATGTACTTGGCTGAGAAACTGAAGCAGAAGCTCAAATGTCACATAGATGAGATTCAGGTCCCATAATATTCTTCAACATGTAGAGATAGGGCTCGGCGCCTGTGGCTCAAGTGGCTAAGGCACCAGCCACATACACCTAAGGTGGCAGGTTCGAATCCAGCCCAGGCCCTCCAAACAACGATGATGGCTGCAACCAAAAAAAAAAAAAACTAGCCGGGTGTTGTGGCGGGCGCCTGTGGTCCCAGCTACTTGGGAGGCTGAGGCAGGAGACTCACTTGAGCCCAGGAGTTGGAGGTTGCTGTGAGCTGGGATGCCACGGCACTCTACCCAGGGACAGCTTGAGGCTCTGTCTCAAAAAAAAACAAACAAAAAAAACAAACAAAAAAAACATGTAGAGATAGGAGAGCATCTCCTCGAGGGCAATATTTATACAATGTGAGATTCTGTAAAAAGATGGACTCTGTGGTGTATGTCTTTTATCAGAAAAGACACAGAACTGTCACATGACATTCCCAGAGCCAAAGAAGTGAAGAAGAATGGTCCTCACTAAGGTAGACCTGGTCATCATCTTTTTTTTTTTTTTTTTTTTTGCGAGTGCAATCCTGGGCAATGTCCTCTTGAGACTGGCTTACTTTCTGGTCTGCTGTGCCTGTTCATAGTCGAGGCCCTTCCACCCTCCCATCAAATGAACTGCAATTGAAGTGCTGACAAGCTTGAAGAAAGTGATCCAAAGTAGATTGAAATTGACTGTCGACAAGAATGTTCTTATGTGTGGCTGAGTTGAGGGACGTCTCAGAGTTTAGACATCAGGAATTGCTCTGAGTAAACAAGTTACAATCCCCTAGGAAAGTGTCTTTCAACCTTATTTGTCCCTAAGGAATGTCATCAAAGACTTGCTGTAGTTCTGTGTCTTGTTCTGTAAACCAAAACCCCCTCTAAAAATGGTAGTACTAGCTTATTCACCAGTGGAAGCATTTTTTTTTTTTTTTTTTGGGAGAGAGTCTCACTGTGTCGCCTCTAGCTATAGTGCCTTGGCGTGACAATGCACAGCAACCTCAAACTTAGGCTTAAGCGATTCTCTTGCCTCAGCCTCCCAAGTAGCTGGGACTACAGGAGCCCACCACAACACCCAGCTATTTTGTTGTTGTTGTTGTTGTTGTTGTCATTATTGTTTAGCAGGCCAGGGCCGGGTTTGAACCCACCAGCCTGGGTGCAAGTGGCCAGCGCCCTATCCGCTGAGCTACAGTGGCCCAGCCCAGAAACATTGTTGAGATGGAAATAGTGATGTATGCAGGTAACATAGGATCTTCTAATTTCTGGGGACTACTTTTCTAAATTTGTTAAGTCACTGCAACTTTTCTTTCTCCTGTCTCTTCTTTTTTCATTCCAAATGAACATTTTTCAATTAACATGTCTTCACAATAAAGACAAGAAAGAGAATGCTTTGTAAAAATGAAGAAATCAAAGTTCTTTCAGACAAGGGTAAAAAATAACACTATATTTTTTTTCAGATTGAAGTTAAGTCATGGAAAAAATGTTGATCAATTGGGACTTAAGTTAGAACTTGTATTATCAGTCTCTATTTTTTTTCTTTGTTTATTTCTTTAGTCTGCTGGTTTAAATATGTCTTAAAGACCCAAATAGCATAGAGGGTAACAACATCTGTAATGTGGTAGATAATAGACTGGAAAGGAATGCAGGTGGCTCTTCATTCTGCAGCAAAAGCACTTAATGAGGGAGCCAAGCACCACCCCTTTCAGACCCTTAGACCAGCAGGGGTCTTAGAGACCATCTAGTTCTATGCCCTCATTCTACACCTGAGGCCCAGAGGGGATGTTCACAAAGGCCAATGAAGGGGACACCTTATGTTGCCCAATGGCCTATTCATTAAATACTCTTTACATTAATTACAACACAGAACCTCTCGATATAAAGAAATTACAGATTTGCAATAGAGCAGGTTAATGACTCTACCAGGACTTGTGGTTTGTCTACTAACAGCCATTGGTGATTGAGTACTTTATGTGTGTTATCTCATTTATTGAGTCACAACATGCAATAAGGAGTCTAGCTACATTTTTTGATATTGACTGCTGAGAGCTTTTAAGCCTGATACCCCTCTTTTCATTATTCCCCACATCCGAGCAAGCTTTTAAGAAAGCTTGAGTGCTCCTTCCATTAGCGCTGGCAGGATTCAAACCATGGAAGCCCCTAACCATGTGGGGGAACCTGTACACCTAATCACAATAAAACCCCCTACTTAGTCTCCTTTTCTTGTTTAGCCAAGTGAGTTTTGGAACAGCTTGGGAAGCCTGCCGTGCTCTTCCTGGAAGTGCCCCATTATGTAATTAGCAAACCTTTTCCTACCCTTTTGGTGTGTGTTTGGCATCAATAGTCTTGACATTGGAACCAAACTTGGGTAAATGGACTCAATACAACTCTGAGGTAGGTGCTGTTATCACCAGCATCTTACAAATGGGGAAACCAAGTCATAGAGAGGTCAAAATAATACACATGGTCTTCTAAAAGGCTTATAAAATTGACAGAAACCAATTCTGACAATAAATATACTAAGATTTCAATTTAGACCTAAAAATATTCATGGCTAGTGTGTGCTACTGAAATGCAAGCAAAGGATCTTTGATGAAAATTCTTGGCCAAGGTCACACAGCCAGTGAGTGATGGAGCTGCAATTAAAACTCAGGCACTGGGCTGGGCGCCTATAGCTCAACCGGCTAAGGCGCCAGCCACGTACACCTAAGGTGGCGGGTTCGAATCCCCAGCCCGGACCCGCCAAACAACAACGACGGCTGCAACCAAAAAATAGCCGGGCGCTGTGGCGGGCGCCTGTGGTCCCAGCTACTTGGGAGGCGGAGGCAGGAGACTCGCTTGAGCCCAGGAGTTGGAGGTTGCTGTGAGCTGTAATGCCACGGCACTCTGCCCAGGGGGACAGCTTGAGGCTCTGTCTCAAAAAAAAAAAAAAAAAAAACTCAGGCACTGGGATACTGGAATCTACATTCTAAGCATCTTAAACTAAAATACGTCTGATTGCAAAGCCTATGTTCTTACCACTACAGCAGGAGAGTAAACCTGGATTACCGGAAGCTATAGAAAGCTTAGGTATAGAATAATAATAATACTTGCCAGGCACTGTGCTAAATTTTTGTTTAATCTTTATAATCTATTACTACTCTGTAAAGTCAATACCATTATCATACCCATTTTATAGGTAAGGAAATTAGAGGCTCAGAATGCTTAGGAAATAAAATCCAAGGTCACACAGCTAAAAAGCAGAGGAGCTAGCTTGAGAACCTCCATGGGTTGGTGTACTAGAAGTCAAAGTCTAATATTCATTTGGAATGTGGGCATTTGAGGTTCTCCCAGATCTGTAATAATAAAGGTAATATTTTCCACATATTGAATGATAAGCCCCTTATATGCGCCATTCTATTTAAACTTAAAACAAAGCTATAAAGTAAGTAGCACTATTATCCCCATTTTACGGAAGAGACACCTGTGTCTCAGAGCGGTTGACAAAACATGTTCAATGAAAGCCACCCAATGAATGCACGTAGGGAGGGGCTGAAATTTAAATTCTGTCTGATTACAATGTCCAGGCGCCAAAAGGCTTACTAGCTTTACAGCTGGATCCCTGATTCCTCTCCTCACTGAAAGTGTGCAATATCTAGTAAGGACCGCCCCCATATCTTTTAAAATTTCAAACACAGCTAGCTGCCCTGCTGTAGCCCTCCCCCCCCCCCGCCCAGCACCTCATGAGCTCTTGTAGCATATTCCTCTTCAGCACCTCCTGTCAGATTCCTCATTCTTGCTGATCTCAGGGACTGGACTGTCACTGGAATTGCCATTGCTGCTGTGGCTACTCAGGCAGCACATGCTGCAAGACCTTGTTATCTCTGGGACAGCTCTTTTTGGTATGTTAAGGATTTATTCAGTAGGCAAAGAAGAAGAAGGAAAGCACTTTCTTCTTTTGTACATTTTTCCTTGTGAATATCATGGAGTTTGTAACCCTGGAAAAGGAAATTCACATGCCCAAAAGGACAGCACTGAGAAGCCCTATAGAAAATGGAGAATGCAGCCAGGAGAGTGGGGTCCGGTACCATAAACTCATCCAGTACCATAAACTCATGCGTCAAATTCATCCTTCCAACAAAAATCAAAAAGTACACGGAATTTCCCCCCATTATTTTTTAACCAAGATTAGAATGTGATTGTCATCACCTTATCGTGCAGGAAGTCCATGCTCACATAAGCTGGAGACAATACTAAGACTCAGGAGGAACAGAGAAGTATTGCATGCAGGCTTATTTCTAAACTTTTTTCCTGCTTTTAAAGAATCGTAGATTTTAGGGGCAACAGAGTGCCTAGAAGCAGTGAAGGTAGTTTTGTAATAGTAGAAAGAGCCCTCGAGTTGATGTGAGGAGACATGGTGAAGCCAGTCAGCTGTCCCCAGTTGGCCACTGAATAGCCGTGTGACCTTAGACATTTATGCTCTCATTTCTCTTCTCAGGTCCTTCAAGTCCTTCCTCATTTGAACCGTAGTTATCTGTGCCTTTTTGTCTTTTGTACAGCTCTGGGATTACTTGATTTTATTAAAGAAAATTTTAAAACCCGCAGCAAATGCCTCATAGTATGTGCCAGGCACTGTGTAAATTTCTTAAATAGAGCTACTTCCAAAAAGCTTGGGGAGCACAGAAGTAGGGAGAGTCAGGGTAGGCATCTCAGGGAAGTTACCACTGAAGTGGTACCTTGAAGGATGAGAGGGAGAAAACAACACCAGGCAGCAAGAGGAGCACATCCTCTTTACCTCCTCTGGAATTGTAGAAGGGCTTAGAAGAACCTGGCTTGTTTCAGGAAACCTGGGCACCATGGGAAGTTTGGTGTTGCAGTAGGGGAAGTGTGTGGTAGTAAGAGACAGTACTAAAGAGCTAAGAAGTGAAGACCAAATCATGAGGGGTCTTGGACTCTGTCCTGTGGGCAGCACAGGCTGCCAACAGAGATTAATTAGCAGCAGCATTGCACCATCAGATTGCCTTTATAGAAACAGTATTCAGATCTAAATAGGGAGGATGACCTGGAGTAGGGTGATGTTGGAGGCCAGGTGAGAAGTTAGGTCATTCAGTACATTCCAAACAAAAGACAAGAGCCCTCTGGTGGACAGACTCTAGGTTGGCCATCAATGATCTCTGCCTCCCAACATTCATGTCCCTGTGTATTTCCCTTTCTTGAGTGCAGGCTGAACTCAGTGTCTCACGCCTATGAACAAAATATACTAAAGGTGATGCAATGTTACTTTTAAGATTAGGATTATGACTTTCAAAGCCAACTGCCATGTTATGTGCTGCCCTATGTGGAGGCCTGGATGGTAAGTAGCTGATGTCTCTGGCCAAAACCAGCTGGAACCAGAGGCTTGTCCAAGAGCCACTTGAGTGAGTTGGGAAGTGGATCTCCTGAGACAGGCCAATAGCCATGTCAATGACCTTGGAATGGATCCTATCCCAGTGGAAACTCAACTAACTGTAGTCCTGCTTGATTCCCTGACTGCAGCCTTCGAATAACTAGGTCGCACCCAAGTTCCTGATCCACAGAAAATGAAAGTTTTAAGTACAGGTATCTGTTGTTTTGTACTGCTAACATCTGGGATAACTACCTACACAGCAATAATAAGTAACACAAACCATAGCTAAGTCAGTGACAAAAAAAGACAGATTCTGGAAATCTTAAGAAGTTGGGTTGGAGTATGAGGAGGAAGGGGCTATCTAGGTAGAGGCTGGTGCTGTTTACTGGAGATGGAAAATGGCACAGGAGATGATGATGTGGGGAGGAATAAGGTGAGTTAGCTGTCTGGTCAAAATTTGAAAGTAGAGCAGGTGGGACACTTCAGTACATATATTCAGAAGGGAGTTGGATCCAAAGGCCTGAGGTTCACAAGAATCATATGGACTGGACATTTGAGAGTAACAGTGTAGAAGTGGCCCAGGAAGTGAAGCGACCATCTCTGAAACACCTTGGAGATCCTCGACAGTTAAGGGATAGTCCTCTTGTCAAACTGGTGTGTGTGAGGGAGAGAGAGACATCTTTCCTCAAGTAGCTACCTTTCATCCTAGAATATTTTCCTGAGCTTTGCAGCCATATTTGTGTTCCAGTTTTACACTAAGCCCCCAAACTTTAGTGTTCCTCTCCCCCTTTCAAACTAACTTGAGCCCTCTCCAAATTGGACAAGTTGCTCTTGAAAGAAGGCTGGGCCATTCTGCTGTTGATTTCCACTGCTTCTAATTATTACCAGCATCTCT
Organism: Otolemur garnettii; assembly: GCF_000181295.1. Classification (NCBI taxonomy): domain Eukaryota; kingdom Metazoa; phylum Chordata; class Mammalia; order Primates; family Galagidae; genus Otolemur; species Otolemur garnettii. The sequence continues at coordinate 3,815,072 of NW_003852512.1, forward strand.
AGAGTTCATATGGTGTTTACACACTTAGCCTAATTTATTCTTTCCAAGGAAATCATACAAGGTGATGTAGCAGGAACGCTTATTAGCAGAAGAAATAAAGTACGTGGAGAGTCTAGAAGATACGAGTTGACCCAGAGATCTTTTTCAGAGGTTGATGGTGGTGAGCGTGTTGGTAACTAACCTGCAGAATGTAAACAGAGCCTGCAGACAGACTGAAAGACAGCTCTATCAGCTCTGCTAGAGGTGTTGACACCACTATCCTACCCAGGGTGTGAGCACAGAAGCTTGTTACCATTCCAATTTTGCTGAGCTGCTTGGGGCTTTTGACATTACAGATATCCTGTTCTTGCACATAGAGACTCAGAGAATAACCTTAAAGTTAGAAGGTAACTTAGAGGCCTTTTTAGAATAAAGTACACAGACTAATTCTGAATGGTTCCAACTAGGTATTTAAAAATAATGGTATTTTATTTGAGGCATTAATAAAGCAACAAATAGAATCTTTTTTTTTTTTTTGAGACAGAGTCTCATTCCATTGCCCTGGGTAGAGTGCTCTGGCGCCACAGCTCACAGCAACCTCAAACTCTTGAGCTCAAGTGATCCTCTTACCTCAGCCTCCCAAGTAGCTGGGACTACAGGTGCCTGCCACATCACCTGGGTATTTTTTTTTTAAGAGACAGAGTCTCATTCTTGTTCAGGTTGGTCTTGAACTCCTGAACTCAAGCAATCCACACATCTTGGCCTCCCAAATGCTGGGATTACAGGCGTGAACCACTGCACCTAGCCAAATAGAATCATTTTTAATTGAACAATGTTGATAGATGGAATTGGTTTTTAATAACCTACAAATGCACATTAAATTTGATGGGACAATAGCTCACTTGAACAAAAGCAATATATATATATATACATATATATATACACATATATATATGTATATATATATATGATTATGTACAGAGTCGTGTAGTACCAAAGTCACATATCAAAATTTACTCTTTTTGCTTAAAAAATTTATGGCTCGGCACTTGTGCCTCAAGCGACTAAGGCGCCAGCCACATACACCTGAGCTACCGGGTTTGAATCCAGCCCGGGCCCACCAAACAATGATGGTTGCAACCAAAAAAAAAAAAATAGCCAGGTGTTGTAGCAGGCACCTGTAATCCCAGCTACTTGGGAGGCGGAGGCAGGAGAATCGCTTGAGCCCAGGAGTTAGAGGTTACTGTGAGCTGTGATGCCATAGCACTCTACCCAGGGTGACAGCTTGAGGCTCTGTTTCAAAAAAAAAAAAAAATAAGAACTTAGGCTCCTTTTCTTATGCTCTCTATCTCTGTTCATGTCACCTTTCTTTCCAGTTACCTCCAGCCAGGATGAAGCTGAGACTCCTACCTGTTAATCCTATCACTTCCCAGTCTCATGGCTACTGCCACCAGTCAGGGCTTTCTCTTGGATGAAACAAAATCAAGCGGCCTCTTGGCTATTCTACCTGCCCCCGTCTTTCCATCCCATACTCCAAAGCCAGGCTATTTGACCACATGAAGTTCCCTTAATCCAAGATATATGACTGCATCATTTGCATGCTGTTCTGTCAGCCTGGACTGTCCCCGCCACCCTGCCTTTTCCAGTGGAAGGCTTATATACCTTATAAGGCTCAGCTTAAATCCCCTCTTCTCCAGGAAGCCCCTTCTATGGCTCTCCCATGGGTTCTGTCTCTACCATGGAATGGCCCCCATTTCATTCTTTCTCAATAGAGTCCCTTGTTGACCTTCTCTCTCCAAAACTGCATTGTGAGTCCCATGACTTCCTACTGTCCCCAGATCCTTGCACATTTCCTGACACATAGGATGCCTTAAAAAGTGTTTATGGGATAAATAAATCATGGCCTTTAGCAAAGTTTTTTAAACTTATTTCAAAAGTCATTGACAGCTTAATAATTAAATGAAAATTAAAGTTTATTAAATATTTTGAATAATGTTTAGTAAGTATACATGGTTTATTTTTACTCATTCTGTATTGCCAAGATCCACATATAAAAGCATGTTTATTATCAATGAGTAAAATCTGAGAGGAAAATATACATGGTAATTTAAACTTCAGTTAAATGTTACTGACATTTCCATAGAGAATACGTATTTTAAAAAGAAACCATCTCTTAATTACTTTTTTTAAACATGGCCATTTGTTCTCAATGAAAAGTTAGTTATTTTAACACAAAAGTGCTCATTTTTAAAATGAGATTTCAGCAGAGTTGCTACCACAAGAACCAAATTGGATGGCTCGGGGTGTGTAGCTCAGTGGTTAGGGCACCAGCCACATGCAGTGGGCCTGGTGCGTTCGAACCCAGCCCAGGCCTGCTAAACTACAGTGACAACAATAACAACAACAACAACAAAAATAGCCAGGCGTTGTAGCACCAGTTGTCCCAGTTACTTGGGAGACAAGGCAAGAGAATCACTTAAGCCCAAGAGTTTGAAGTTGCTGTGAGCTATGACCCCACAGCATTCTACGAGGGTGACATAGTGAGACTCTGTCTCCAAAAAAAAAAAAAAAACCAAATTAGAGAATTCTAGAATTTTGGTAACTAAAAGTTTTATTTATTTATTTATTTTGGGGGGGGTGTTGGTTCGCTTTTTCCCATCTACCTTCCACTTGAGAAGGTATTCATGGTGGAGATAGAAAGAACATATTTAATCTTATTAAAGGCAGCTTAGGAGTAGTTGCAAAAAATCATCAAACAGAGAGGAAGGATGCCCCAGTGCTAGTTCATTGAATCTGGCATTAACAAGTTCTGTAACCTTGGTATGCTTCTGTTCCTCTGGGCTTCGGTTTCCCTGAATGTAAAATGAGGGTGTCGGACTGGATGACGCCTGAGGACTCTTCCTACTCTAGCAGCCTAGGTTAGGAAAGTATGTTTGGGTTTGAGGCAGCAGTTGATGAGTCCAATAGCCCATAATACTAGACAGGTTGCCTCCCAAACACCTCTTCTACCACCAGCCACCATGGCCCTAGGCTGATTTTTGATGTCTATTAGCTAAATGCTCTTCCATTTCTGGCAGAAGCATCCAATAGGACGTGGTGTCCTGGATCGGAGACACACGGTATCATTTTTCTTTTCATTTTTAATGGTGAAGTCTTATTTTGCTTTCTTTCTGTGTCAAGAATTGGCCTCAGCAAAGAGAAGCATCACTCATGATGGGAAGGCGGAATCTGACCAAGAATACCGGCTCCTCTCTGAAAGGTCAACAGAGGCTGCTAAGAAACGCAATAAAATTAGTTAACACATACTGCACAATGACCATGCTCCAGCCACTGTGCTCAGCCCCTAAAGCTTTCATTTACTGAATCCTCACAACGAACTAGAGACATTGTTCCCACTCATCATCTGAAGAAACTGAGGCTTAGTGTAAGGATGTCCTCAAGAGTCCACAGCTGGTAAGAGATAGGGCCAAAGTTGTAAATTGAATCTTGATTTTCAAGGGCTTGCACTGATCCCACTGGCTTCAAGTCTCCAGAGTGCCCAATTCCTTACACATATAGTTGACATTCCACTAATATTCTTGAGAGCTTACTATAGAATAGGCTTTGTGCTGGGTCCTGGTGAGCAAATTAAACAGTTTTGCCCTCATGAAACTTTAGACTAGGAGACAGACAATAGGCAGGACCACACAAATAAATGTCAAATGACTACTGGGATTAGTACTTGGAGAGGTACCCAGAGCTATGAGATCCTGGAGAGTACTGGACTATTTGAGGAAAGAGCTTGGGGAAGAACATTCCAGCAAAGAGAACAGTAAGTTCAAAAGTCGTGAACTGAGAAAGAATCCACGTATTTTTCTTAGTAAATTTAATTAGTATTCATTTGATGTATAGATTGGGGAGAAATTCTGCATGTTAAACATAAAATAAGTACTATGCCCAATCCTTATTTAAGACAGTTACTGGACTTCAAAATTTGTTAAGATATAAAACTATCATGAACCATGATTTATTTAGTCAACATTCTTCAGAAAAATACTGGCTGAGATCCAGGGAGGAAAGAGTAGAGGCCCAAAGAGTTGAGCCCAGAGAGGCATTCAAGGGCGGAATCAGGCAATGCTTTGGATGAGCTGGGATGTTTTTCTAAGAGCAATCAACAGTAAGCTACCAGATAGTTATTTAAGAAGGTAAGGGACAATGATAGGATTTATGCTGGGAAAGTGAAATACTCTGAGGAGAATGGATTGGAGGGTACAGAGTGGAAGGAGGGAGATCAGGTAGGAGGCCATAGTGATAGTCCAACAGGAGGTGACAGTGGAGTCAATGAGGATGGTGATGATGGGTAGGAAAGACACAACATGCCATGTTCCGTTCATCTGATTGGTGCTCACCTAGTCTTTTCTCTGCCTGACTTGGGATCCACCTTCTGGGCTTGCTCTCTCCCCCCTCCCAATAAGGCAGTGAGTTTTGCTTAGGTCCCTGCCTTTAACTGCCTTCTGGTTCCTCAGTGGCCCCTGCTCCCGGCAGCCCAGTCTGTTTAGCTTGGCTCCCAAGGAGGTCTTTTTCTCCAGTGAGTGGGTCTAAAGAATGACAGAGCTGCTCACTAATCTGATCCTGCTCTTGCTTACTGAGGAGGGGACTTGGCAGGGGGTTGCTCTGGTGTGCTTGTCCTTCTTGTGTTAACTGCAGTCCCCAACTTAGAGAAAAGCTAGGGGATTACTGCTCCTGGGACTCCCTGCCCCCTCCTCACCCCAAAACAGCTGAAGGAAAGGCTTGCACTTTCTTCTCCTATGAAAAGACACATTTCTGTATTTATGATAGGGAGAGAATATATTTTAAACCTGCCTTTTCTGGTGATAAGAAGCATACAATCCTATTAGAGAAAATGGGAAAGTACCCAGTATTCATAGCACTACCCACATTTTTTCATATTTCTGCAATCACATGTATTTATTTTTAAATGGTCAAGGTCACATATACTGAATGTAGTTCTGTGTCTCTTGCCTTTTTCACCTTGTGTTTTAAACTTTTCCCTGTCTCATTAAAACCATCCATACACAATTCCAATATCTGCAAAGCAGTCTTCTTTTGATTCTTTCAGCAATTATTTTTAGAATGCCTAAAGTAGTCTTTAAAAGAATACATTTTACCTAGCCTTTCTCCATATTTCGGACATTTAGTTGTTTGTAATTTTTAGCATTTTAAGGAGGGCTGTGAGAAACATCTCTGTTTATAAATCTTTTCCTGCACTTCGGACTCCCCTCTGGTAGACTTCTAGAAGGAATAGTGAGGGAAGTTGTACTACAGGAACACAAATCTCTGTGTAGGATAGTTCCCCCGCTAAAGCAGCTTCCAGTCCTGGAAGCTAAATAGTAAACTAATCTCTTTTCCTCTGTAAAGACTCAGTGCGTGGCATCACTTTATTGACCAAGCAGTGGCTAGTAGGTGCCTCTGTCAGGAATTACCTCTTTCTCTGGAGCCCCCACTGGATTATGGGCTTGAGAGGCAGCTGGAGCTGTGATTTGAGTGGTTTCTCTCTTGGTTTTGTGGCTGGCAGGGCAGAGAGGGCCCTCTCAGTCCTGAGAGTTTGGTTCAGCTGCCACCGAGAGCATCATTTCCCCTTTCCGGTCCAGTTTCCTCATATGTAAAGGAAGCGGGGAGAGGAGGCAGGAACAAGTGGGTTTGACCAGATTTTGTTCTTATTGCTGTTAAAGTAGCAGAACCCTTATTTCGAATTAAACCTTACTAGAACCCCAATCTATAGAACAGATTAAGGTACAATTGCCCTCGTAGAAATGGAGGCAGAGGAGCGGGGGAGGGGTTGAAAACTCTAGTCTAGAAGATGTAAGGTTAACTCCAGTTCAGTTTTCTTCCCTATTGCTAAAGTTAAAAGAAAAAAAAAAAAAAACCTTCATCTATATTTAAATCCTGCAAAAGTGCTGATTGATGAAATCTTTTATCTTTAGAGCAGTTTGGAAATCAGACAAAGTGGAGCACAAAGCCATAGATGTTTAGAGAGGGAGTGAGCAGTATGTGAGACACGCTGAAAGGGTGACCCTGGCACTTCTAAGAAGGCAGCAGCACAATGGACTCTTCGAAAGAAGCAGCGTCAGAGTTTATTCCTCCGTTGGCACCCCCTACTTCAGTGAGGCGAAGTGCTTGTTTTTTACCTTCCTTTTCCTGTAGTCCAAACTTGAGGGGAACCCAGACAGGTATTTTATTGAAGGCCAAACACTGTGAAAGATGTGAATGGGGGATGGATGTGACAGAAGAGTTTCCTCGCTCCCTGTGGGACTTTGGAGCACCGCAGGTGGGGCAGGGGTGATGCAGGATCACCCACCAGGCAGCCTGTGGATTTGCTCCAGCCACAGCAGCAAGGGTTAAAGCACCAGGCCTCCAAGAGGGGCCTGAAGTCGGTGGCCCTAGGACGGAGAGGAGGGAGTACTACGGAGGCCGAACCCCAGCCTGGGACGCAGCAGGCCCGGGAAGGAGTACCCGGTGGAAGGCAAAGTGTCTGGGTCTGTAAATCAACGCTGGCCCCTTCCCACCCTAAGCTGCAAAGTGGGGGATGGGGTCTGGGGGTGGGAATGGCAGTGCAAACCTCTTGGGGGAGGAGTGGCGCTGCCTTCCCAGGGAGACTCGACCTTTCTTAGAGAGGCGGGGTGGGTTTAGTCTCCAGGATCCGCAGTGATGTGTAAAAAGCGGGCACGACCCCCAAAGCCTCAGAAAGCCCCCGCCCCTCCCCCCCCAGGCCCGCCCTGGCCCGCAGGTGAATGGCTGGCCCGCACAAAGGAAGCCCGTTGGAAATGTGGAATTCGGACCAATTTACGGGAAATTCTGTCGCCTAGGGTCCCAGCAGACCTCAAGCAAAGAAACCTGTGGTCAGTAGTGGATGAGGATAAAAACAGTGCACCAGCCAAGCTTATTGGAAAGGCCGAGTTTAGTTATTCTGGGATAGCGAGGTAACAGGATTAAAGGGATTAAGGAAATCACCTCAAACAGCTGAGGAGGGGGTAAAAAAACACTGGTTCTATTTGTTTTCTTCGTAGGCCCCAAACAGATACACTGGGGCCGTGTGGCCTGATTCGAAATGAAGGCCCTTCGGGGAGTAGTGGAATGACCGAGGGTCAGGGACTGGAGGAAAGTGGTGAGGAGGTAGGAATAGAAAGCAGGTTTAAGGCTCTGGATGAGAGGGACACTCTTCCAGAAAACAGATGAGTGGACTGAGTTGACAAGTTAAAAACAAAAAAAGCCCTGGGAGGCATTTTAGAGATCTTTGAAAATCTAAGGAGTACTTCTGCAGATCAACTTTTCCAGTGTTGAAAGCTGAGCTCGCTGTTCCTGGTACCAACGTTGCAGTGTATTTGTTTCCTGCTGGGGATCCCTGTAACCATTTATTTTAAATGGGATCATTGAGGTTTCCGAAGAGTTTTCGTTTTGTAAATATTTCAGTTCGGCTCAAATGTCTTCCCGCCCCAGTGCACAAAGCCAAAACTGCCCCTTTTTTGGTCGGTTTCAGTAGCCGCTGCCATCCCTGCCCCGCGTGGCTGCGGCAGCGGACAGTCCTTCAGCGGACGCTCACCGCGAGCAACAAGTGCGCGACCGCGGGCTTGCGCCCCAGCTACTGCGTGCCGGCTCCGCCAAGGCGCTCCCAGGAAGACAAACCGCTGTCTCATTCGAGTTTCAGCTGAGACTTTTCGGGAGCTGGTGTATTTTGGATCACCAGTAGTTAAAAAGAAACCACTTCAGATCTTGCTTGCCTCCCCCCAGGCCCTACCCCGCCCCCAGGATGGGACCTCGGTTATAAAACCGTTTGTTGGTCCCCTTTCCAACCCGCACCTAAAGTTTCAGGCCCGCAAAATTATAAGGACTCCATTATGTTGGTTATAAAATTTATTGATCTCTCATTTAGGAATTAAGAGTAAAACCTTGAAAAACCTGAAACAAAATAGCCCCTTCCCCACTACCCAAACGAAACAGAAACACATTAGAGCGAAGAAATATCAAACAGATCACGGCAGAAATCACCAACTCAACAGCCTAAATGCGGACTGGACAAACTGTCCCGCGGCCAGGGACGGCGAGGCGGGAGACACACGCACACTTGGCTATAAATTAACATTGGCTTTAGCTGCCTAGCCTTTAGCCGCGGTCAGCCCCCACAAAAAAACCACGAGGAAAACAGATGCAACCCGACTGGGGGCAGGGGCGTTGCAGTTCTCAGGCCAGCCTCACCCGAGAGTAGGCTTCTCCCATTCACTCCTCTGCTAATTGCAAACTAACAAGACAACATTTTCAAATGCAACAGAAGAACCCAGGAACTCGGGAGGAGGAGGGGGTTGCTTTTTCTCTGCAAACATCACAGCGATTCCCAGCCTACAAAGGAGAAGGGAGGGGCAGCGGTGAGGGGCAGGCGAGCTCTCTAAAAGTCCCATTTCCGCTGCTCCTGACTTCTTTTTGCTTTTGTACAAAACCCGACAGCTACAGCAAAACTTTCTGTCCTTCCCATCACCAGTACAAGGCAACAGTCCCAGGCAAGCAAAGCTAAACAACAAGGCGTCCCAACTTGGGGTTTGTGGGGCGGGTGGGGGCAAGGGTCGGGAGCGCAGGCCGGCGCTCAGATATGGGTGAGCGGCACCGTTCCGTTGACGGCAGTCCCGGCGCCCTGGTAGTGCTGGTGCACGCCGTGCAGACGGCCGCCAGGCAGCGGGGAGGCGGCATCGGCCGCGTCCCCACCGGGTGGCAGGTACATGCTGATCATGTCGCGCAGGTCGCCAAGGCACGCGCGCTGCGAGTGCGATGCGATGGCAGGCGGCGGCGAACTGGGCTCCGACTTCACTACCGAGCCCATGGGGCCCAGGCTCATGGCGGCTGCTGCGGCAGCAGCGGCAGCGGCTGTGGCGGGCTGCTACCCGTAGGCGGCCGCCGCAGCGGCAGCGGCTGAGGGCGCCATGCCCCCGTAACCCGAGGCGGCTGCGGCTGCAGCCGCTGCATTCATGTAGCTCTGGGCGCCGGGAGGCATCATGGGGCTGTACTGCAAACCGGCCATGTCATAGCGGTGCATCTGCGGCAGCGCGGGTGGCGGCGGCGGGCTGCTCATGCTCGGGGGCTGCGCGTAGCCCAGCTGCTCCTGCACCAGCGAGTACGCGCCGTTGGCCCAGCCGTTCACGTGTGTGTACGTGTCCAGGCGCTGGCCCACGCCCACCGGGCTGCTGGCGGCGGCAGCGGCGGCAGCGGCGGCGGCGGCAGCGGCTGCTCCGGGGGGCAACAGGCCGCCGGGCAGGGAATACTTGTCCTTCTTGAGCAGCGTCTTGGTCTTGCGGCGCGGCCGGTACTTGTAGTCCGGGTACTCCTTCATGTGAACCGCGCGCAGTCGCTTGGCCTCGTCGATGAATGGTCGCTTCTCGGCGTCGGTCAGCAGTTTCCAGTCGGCGCCCAAGCGCTTGCTGATCTCAGAGTTGTGCATCTTGGGGTTCTCCAGGGCCATCTTGCGCCGCTGCCCGCGGGACCACACCATGAAGGCATTCATGGGACGCTTTACTCGGTCCTGGTCGCTGCCCCCTCCACCGCCACTCGCACTACCACTGCTGCCGCCGCCTGCGTTCCCGCCGCCGGCTGCGTTCGCGCTACTCTTGCCTGCGCCTCCTGGAGCGGAGGGGCCTCCGGTAGCCGCTGCTGGGGTGGGAGTCCCCACGGGGTTCTTGAGCTCAGTCTCCAGTAGGCTGTACATTGCCGGGGCTGGAAGAAGGTGCGCCAGCGTGGCGGGAGGAGAAGGCGCTCCCGGAGCCGGAGCAGCCACGGTGAAAAGACCCGGGGACTCCGTCGGAAGGAAGCTTGGGGGCCTTTGGGCCAGCGGGTCGGGCGGGAAGGGCAGGCTTGCCGAAGTGCTCAGGGCTACGTTAGCAGGAACCCACAGGTTACTGGCACCTGATGCGTTGTCTCCAGCGGGTCGCATTCACAATCCGGCCTGGTGCTCGCGGGGCCCCTTATATACCTGCTCAGATCCCCTGGAGTTGGGGCTCGGTCCGCCCCTAGCCACCCGGAGGCCTGGTGATTGACAGGTTTGCAGTGATGCGCCCTGGCCAATCATCACCGAGCCCCCGTTTGGCCCGGCTGGAAAAAAAGTTCGGGGAGCACTTTGGTTCACCCTCTCGCCCTTCTTGGGCCGAGTGACGTGATGAGAGTTATTCAGGAGGCGGGAGTTCCAGAGACCCGCTCTGAGACCACCAATTAGGTCTGAAAAAGTTTGAAAGAACGAAACCCAAAGAGGTGAAGGAGCTGGGAAGAGGGGCACGCGGGTAGGATTGGGGGAGTGTCCGAGGGGCGCCTGCGGGATTCAGAAAACAACTTTGCAACCCCTTCAGAGCTGACGGGCACCTTGTCCCGGGGCTTCTGGCTGCATGCGCGTAGGTCCTCTGGCCACTTTTGTAGCCAGCTCTAAGGACACCAGGCACAGCCAGCTAGCTACTCAAGCGGGCTTTGGGACTCAAGGTGCATCCCGGGTGTCCCAGGCAGCAACTCCAAGAAACCACCCCTGGAATCGGCCAGTGGTTGCTGTGTGTGTCCGGGACGGAACTGGGGCCAGAGGCCCAGACGTGGGAGACAGGCTTCAGGACCGTGGAGTGTACGGGGATACGAGGCTCTTGGGGGTTCGTAGGAAGGGAGAAGTCTGTTGCCCCGCCTTCTGAGCCTGGTGGAGGCGCTCGTATGCGGCGTAGTGGAGTGTGTGTGTGTGTGTGTGTGTGTGACGTAGAGGGTGAATCGGCCTCCGCTCTCTCGGCTCCCGGCCCCCGCTTAGCGGCCCCTTTTTGTCTCTGTTCTCTGGCCATTTCGGTTTTTCCAGTCCGATGCCCCTGAGGGGGAGGGTCGGGCCCCTTGGAAAATCCGTTTTCATGGCAACAAGGAGTCTGTCTGAGTAAAAGAAAAGTTTCTTGGAGGGGGGGACAGTGGCCGTAGCGGAGCCGAGGCTGTCCTCCAGGCAGACCGCCGGGCCCCCTCCGCTGGCCGCGCACCTGCCAGGACCACTGAGCGCTGCTCTCCGAGCGCAGCCGTGCCGCTTCTCCCCGGAGCAGGCTCTGCTAACGGATTCTGCCCTTCTTTTTTTGTTTTACAGACTTCTGGCTGGATCCCCAAGATTAGGAACAGGACATTTCGCTTGCTTGTCCGGTTTTCTGCCAGAGACTAGCGGCGCGGGAATCCGGGCTGCGGGGAGACATAACCCCAACAATCGCCACCGCCAGCTAAAGCAAGTGGCACAGCAATCAAAACTCTCCAAGCCACCAGAGGCGGCGAGTGGGAATGAGAAGCCATCCAGGCAGATGTGGCAGAAGCCGAAATAAGGTGTCCGCGCTGTGTGGGGTCTCATCCCCTGCCCCCAGTCCTGTGGAAAGGTGGGGGACTAGAAGGAAAGCATAAACCTCAAGTGTGTGGGTGGATGAGAGGGATCCCAAGCTCCTAGCTCTAGTTTCTAGGGTTAATGCGGGACTGGGCAATCCTGGGACGCCTGCAGGCAGGGCTCTTCTCCCTTTTTCTCCACCACAAATTAAAAAGTAGGCTACTGTGGCTTGGGAGACACAGAGCAGGCCAGTCTCCCCTCTACTGGGCGTACTGCTAGCACCAAAATTGCTGCTTCCAGCCTCATAATCTTCCAGAAGTTTTGGGGTTCCAAAACCTACGGGTTCAGTTTGTGTTTCACATGGTCTGAGTCATCGGGCCTTAGTGATTTAGGGCTTTAAAGTGAACTATCAGGAAGCTTTCTTTGTATGGATATATATTGTTTGTGAGTGTGTGTGTATGTGTGTATCCGTGCAAGCACGTGCTCATGGATGTGAGCAACACAGGGAACAAGGACTGGAAGATTTGTCTCAGGAAACAGAATGATTAGGCAATCCCCCCACCTGCACCTGTTCCCTTGGCAAACTGGCTGACAGTCAAATTTTCTTAGGCAAACCCACCTCTCCCAAAGAAGCCAATGTGCAGTAGCCCCTGCCCTCCCGCTGCCTTCCACACATGCCCTCTCTTGGCTTTTCTGCACCCCGAGGCTGTTGCTAAGTGAAGCTCATTTTAGGAAACTACCCAACCGACGCGCGGCCTGGCGTCCAGTAGCCTGACAGATGTCAGGTTTCTTTCCAAGTTTTAGGACCCAAGTAAGCCGTTGTGGTGACAGCGCCCAGGCTGCATATTTCCCAAGGCAGGGGAAAGGGTGCTGGGGCAGCGATCCTCCCCGCAGCAGATTAGCTGCGGGAACCTAGTCACTGTTTCCACCAGTTTGTCATTTGATAAACACCTAGCCGAGGGGCTTGAGTTTATCTTTGCCTTATATCCTCCTGCCAGATTTACAGATGTTTTTTTGCCAGGCTCAGGCACCCTCTCTCTCCCACCTTCCTGGCTTCCCTCGGAGGCTGTGATCAAAATGATCTCCCGTGCTTGGCGGCTCTGGGGTGGTCTGCACAGCCCCAAGTTAAGAGCCACTCTAGATTTCCTTTAAAACTCTTCTGAGGAAACTTTCTGGACACAAGCTAACATTTCAACAGACAGACATAACTACCATTGCGGATGTGGAGAGATGGAGGGGGAAGGCTGAAAGGAAATCAGTTCTTTTGGCCCATCAGCAACTGCAGGCTCAGGCACCAGCCCAGCAGCGCGACCTTCTTTGAGGGTTTGCAGGAGTGTAGCAGCAGGTACCACAGAGGTTCGGACACTGGCTGCAGGGAGGCGGAACCTGAACTGCAGTGTCTCCACCCCCCACCCTGCACCAAGCTAGGAAAGCAGGGGAACACAGCGGGAACCAGGACCGGTCCTTTACAACCTCTCAAGTAAGAAGAGAGCCCTCTGAAGCAGCTTTCTCGTCCGCTCCCGTTCCCCTCCTCCGCGTTCCCAGCGGGCCTCCAGAAGACGGTCGGCAGTGCACAGATCCCAGAACCCCAAGCCCGGAACCGAACAAGGGCCCCCACCCCCATTACCCCGCCCTCCCAAGAGAGCTGTGGCTCTCTTCGCCTGGAGCCAAGCCTGGGGCTCCCAGGACCCAGGGCGCGACAATAGCGCCGTTTATTGGCTTTGGTTGGAAACTTCACCCAGTGTCACCCTTTCTCACGTAGCCCTCCTGGGGAATTGGAAGTCGCCCCAAGCTGGAAAGAGAGGCAGCCAGCTTCAGCTTCGTTGTGGAGCGGAAGTGCTGCTCATCTTTAGAGGGCCATTTTGGAAAAACTCTGAGACCCAAGGACCCAGACTCTACTATGACTTGGGGGGGCTCAGGGTACATAGGGCATCCCCTCTCTGCATTCCTCCTGCAACAAGCACTGGTAGAAATTAGGTGTTTCAAGGGCCTAATATCTGCAAAGTGTATTCTTAACAATTGTACCTCATATGTACTGATAGAGCAGGGAAAGGGCTATCTCATTATCTGTGCAAGGGAACCTTCCTTGATTCCTTCTCAGTAACAGTTCATAAGGGACATTTTATGGAATGTCCAGCACT
>NW_003852512.1:3828831-3836514 GCF_000181295.1 Otolemur garnettii
CCCTTGACTAATTTGTTCTGGCTTCTAGCTAAGATTGTGTATTTAGGCCATAAATTGAGGGTCTTAATAAAAAAATCAGAGGCTTGGGTTTCTTGTAGAATCATCTCTTGTAAAAAGGTTGGAAAGTTCACTGTCACTACAACCTTGTGGAAGAGACAGCACCTTCCCATTCCCAGAGCATTCAGTAGGGACCCCACCCTCCCTGGGTCACCTGCAGCACCTCTTTCAAGTTCTAATGGAAATACTCTTTCTTACAGGTCTGGGAAGGAGCTGAAGACTCTAGGCTGGTGGGTACAGGTTGTAAACAATAACCTAGTTGATGCTTTCTAAAGAAAAGTTAAGGAGCTGTGAGGTGTGTGAAGACCTGATTCTGGAGGTACCATAGACTCCTGTTGGTGGTTCAACTGTATTCTTTCTTTAAATTACTTTTAAAAATTATTATGTGTACATAATAGTTGTATATCTTCATAGGGTACTTGTGATGCTTTGATGCAGGCATACAATGTGAACTAATCAAATTTCAGTAATCAGGAGTGACTATTATTAAGTTAGAGTCTACCTTAAAATAATTAAAAGAGTGATACAGTTGTGCTCTATTGCAGTTTAGTGTTGCTCTTTTTGGAGGAGGGTACAGGGTACTTTTGAAAATGAGTTTTAAGTTAGATTATCTTGGTTAGCTGAGCTGGACTTGGTAAATAGACTAGGAATCTCCTTGGCCCACACCTTGGCAATCAGTTTCCTTCCACCGGCAGGATATTCAGGTATCAATCACCAACCAGCTCTCTTTTCTCTAGGTGCACAGCAACTGCAAGGAATTTGACAACTTTTTTGTCTGTGATCCCTCGCTGACTTCAGGACTGGACGATAACGCTGCCATCTTCCCAGAGGAGGGAAGACTCTGCCCACAAAGTGGGTCCCTTCTCCAGACTGCCATCCCATCAGTCACCGCTGTGGGCCTCTAGGCCTCGCCATGCCCACCGCCACCCCGCCTCTGCCTCTTTCCAACTCACAATTCTTAGTTCAGTTCAGCTCTTCCTGCAGCCAAACCCGCACCCCTGCAGAGCAGGCTACAGGGAACCCAGTATCCTCCCGTAAGGCCCGCCCTCTACTGTGGGGGTGGGGAGGTGACCTACTGAAAGCTCAGGCCAGGAACCAGACTTAAAATCGTTATCAATATGTATTGTTGTTTGAATTACTCCACGTGTCACAGTTCCACATGGGTGTTCACACAGCGGAAGTCAAGGGTCCACCAGGCCTGGCAGCACTCCCTGGAGAAAGGTGCTTAAAAATTCAATGGACCTCCAGGCGCTTCCAGTGTGACCAGCTATATTGCCCCAACCTCATCAGGCGTGGATGGTGGGGTAGGGGGTTGGGTAGAGCATCCTGGAGAAAATTTTAAATCTTAAGGCAAGTGGTCTTTTTACCCTCTCGATTTCATTTTTCTACCTCTTTTTCCTCTTTTTATTTATCTTTTATCATTTTCTATTAAAAGGGGAGAACCATAGAATTCGATGATATTCGCAGAATATCTATGTTCTTTTCTTCTCAGCCATCATTTCATTTCATAAACCTTTGTCATACAACTATTATGTGCTAAGTTTTGCACCAAGTAAGGGACGGAGACCTTATGCTTTCCTATTCTGCATCAGAAAGTAGCGAACACTTGAGAAATCCTCAAGAGGACTGCGGATTGTTAAGTGGATGAAATTTTCTCTTACTGCTCCCCCATCTGATTTACGGAGAAATCTAGGCATCACGGGAAGTGCTACGTCCTGAACAGGGACCTGGCCTTAACCTGGTTCTTGCGCCCCGGGGCCGCAGGGACCAGACTCTGTGCGCCGGGCGCGCGCGCGCTTTCCCACGGCGGCGCCCAGCCTGCGGAGCAGAGGTGCAGACGCAGAAGCGCCGCGTGCCTGGAGCCCTGGCGGTCATGCGTCCCAGCGCCACCGTCGGAGTGGCCTGCGGGCAAAGCTCTGAGGCCTCGGTTAGCGACAAAGAGCGGGGCGGAGGACGCGCTGGCTCAGGAACAGCTAACTGCCGCTGCTTGCCAGGTACGAAGGATGTCTGTCCTCAAGCAGACGCATTTCTATGCGGGCCAGAGGCCTGAGAGAGCGACAAAACGGGGTATATGGACAGGTCTGTCCATGCTGTCGTTTTGCTGGCCAGGCCATGGTCACCGTCACCCCAGTTCCATTTCTCCGGAAAGCGTCACCGGGTTAGGACATCCAGGCTTTGCTAATGTGATGTTTGTGTAATTAACACCGTCTACCCTTGTTTCCGAACATATTTCCTCTGGCAGCACAACCACAGCTTTCAATGGAAAAAGCAACGGGAAGAACATCCCAATAACCCTTTCTAATGGGAAAAAACTGCCCCTTTTGTGGAATGGTTTCTTTACAAAGCCAATAACCAACCTTATTTTCTAGTTCCAATGGCTATCCCTTTATGAGTTATATTATTAAAGAAATCCGACACTAATTGTGCCGATTTAACTTGTTAATTAGTTGCAAATAAACTATTCATTAGTGGTAAAATAAAATAAAACCCATGTGCCTAGATATCATTCCACATTCACATATTGTAGTGTCTGCATAACATAGGCATACTAAATTAAGTTCCTAAAAGGTTTCTCCTCAGGATAAATAATTAAAATATATTCTACTTTAATTGACATTATAGAGGACATAAATGAGCTTTTCCTTTTAGAAAGAAATAGCCATTTCTAAATAAAGCTTGCTGTCTGGAGAATGGAGGCTTCAGCCAAATGAATAGTCATTACTACCTTTTCAACGACGTGGGCCTTTTGATCAGAAAAGAAATTAGCTCTAAAAAACAGACAATGGAAGCCTGCCCTGCAATAGGAAGAAAATTAGACGGCCAAGGCTCTTCACAACACCTATTTCTATAAACCATAGAGCTCCTTGCTTTTCAATTACAGCTGTTCATTTCATATAAGGAAAGGGGGGAAACAGGCCTCTAATGTAAACTCCCTTTCACTATAAAGCCCTGCTCCTGGCTCACAGCCAGACTGCCTACTTACTATTGTTTTTAGTCCTCTCATCAATTAGCTAATACTATATATTTTAAATGACTCTGGGAGTATTCACAGACTCCCTCCCCACTTCCCTACCAAGACAAAACCCAAGCTGGACTCCCATGAAAGGGTTACCATTCCTTGCAAAGACACTTAAATGTATAAAGTTTAATGTTTCTATTGTTCCCCAAAGAAAAACCATATTGAAAACCCTGCTTTGTTTACTTTTTCTACATTTCTTAGTCCTTCATTGAAAGACCCAGACGAGGTGATGACAGGGGAGGGACTTAAATGAGCAGCTTTCTGTATTGTTTCTAATTGTTCACAGAGCTCAGTCCATCTCTAGATAATTTTTCTGTGCCCTGCAGACACTAATTTGGTTTATATATCTTTATGTTTTAAAAATATGAATTTTGAAATTTGCTAACTCCATTCATTGGTTTGGTGTCATTAGATAGGCTTTCATTAAAAAATGTTAATTCTCCACCATTTTGGTAAAATTATCAAGCCTGCAAGAAACAAATCCCATTTTTATGGTGTGTGGTACAAAATAAAACCTTTCAATACACATAAAGTGATAATATGAGAGAAATGTTCAGTAATAATACCGGTGAGTCATAGTAAGCCTTTAGCTGTGTGTTCCAGAAATGGTACAGTGAAGTTACATGTGTGGAAGGCTTTGCTTCCTTGCAAAGTAAAATACTTATCTATGTGATCTTTGTAAACCACAATGTAAATTCCTCAAGAACTAAACAGTACTGTAATCCAACAGGGTTGGTTTGGGATCTTAGTGGTTAGAATTGTACTAATGAAATGAATTAGTATCATTTTTGCAAAAATACAATTAAAATAATTGATTTGTTCACAAAATAAATATTTTTACAAAACTTTAAAGTTATTTAAATAAAGTAACCCAATAACCATGAACTGGCCCCTGAGAGCTGTCAGTCCCTTTATCCTTTAAACTTTAGAAAGAGATAACCAGCTAACTTAGAAGAATAGATAGAGCCACTAGGTTGCCTATTCAAAGTATGTATTTCTAAAGAACAACCAGCAAAAAAAAAGTTACTAGCTCATGTTTTCAGCATTCTTTATTGAGGATGGATGCTTGTTTCATGGCTTCCAATCATATTTTCAATCTTTAGTAAATTGGTTTGTTTGTGTTTTACTTTTGGGCACTATTTTTTTTTACTACTTTGTTAAAATGGCTATCAGAATACAGTTCTAAAAGCATTTTGCCAGAGAGTGAAAAGTTACCATATCCGATTTCTTTGGCAGCCAGAAGAAGGGACTCTTCCTACCTTTGGATTCCTATAATAGAGCATGCAATCTTACCAGTATGCAGGGCCTATTAGAAAGAATTCTACCAGTTCTACTGAGGGAGTGGGGGTTTGGGGGAGGGGGTGTTTGACAGCTTCCCAAGGTGAGGTTTAATAGTAGGGGTCAGTAATGTGTGGTTGCCCATCAGTATCTTGGAAGTTTGTCCAAGCTTCAAGTTGCCCAAATATTTGGGTGAGTCTGATCTTGTGTATTGCTGCATTTAGTTGTAAAATTGGGAAGGAAGAATCAAGTATGGTATGCTGTTGGCAACTGAGTTCGGATTTGGGGGGAATTATCAGAATTGCCAACCAAGACACCTGAAGCTTTAATTGCACCTTTGGAAGTGAAAAACATATTTAAAAGAGGAAAATCAAGAACTGTTTCTCAGGATGTTAACATAAAATAGAGCTTAAGTACTTCTATTCTTTAAAATCAAGAAAATGAAGATGAGGTCCCAGTGCTGGAGAAGAAATCCCCCAGGGTAGAATCTTTAGGCAGAATCTTTGGATTGGGCCAGTATATCTTAGTTAAGTCTTAGTGAATAAGAGCAGGGGTCATAGGGTCACATGGAGATAGGCAAAGTCATTAATTAATTGATACATTTTTATTGAAAGTCTACTATAGGCCCAATACTCTTCAAGACCCTGAGAGTACAACAGTGAATTAAACAAAGTCCTTATAGTCATGGCCTGTACATTCTAGTGGGGAACAGGAACAATAAACATAAATAAATAAAAGGTAAATGAGTATCTGGAGGTAATAAGTGCTAGCAAGACAACGCAGGATATATGGGGTTAGAGAGTAACGGGAATGGATGTTTTAGATAGAGTAGTCATAAAAGGACTCTCTGAGAGGTGATGTCCAGGCAGAAATCTGAAGTGAGTAAGCACTTGGATAGTACCATCCATCATCATCATCATCATCATCATCGTCGTTATTATCACTGGCTGGCAGTGATTTTTATTCTCCAACCCAGCCATAGAACTCTGAGATTGTGGGAAGAAGAAGAGAGTGAATCTCCAGACCAGGGCTGGGATTAGCAAGGCACAAAGTTGAAAGAGTTGATCACTCTTGGAACCACACAAGTACAACCCCGGATTAAATAAAATATCTTCTTGTTTGCTTTAACTGTTAGGAGAGGAAAGAACTTAATATTTAAATGTGTCAAGATACTCCTGATCTTCTAGTGGTCAAAAACCAGGCCAGATATCTGCTTGGGTTTTTTTTAGGATTGGAGATTTTCACTCTACCCTGAGAGTGCACCTCCTTAAATTTTATGTCCCAGGGGCTTGTCCTATCTCACCTTAGTCCTGGCCCTGGCATAGAGTGGCATCAATCAGCTTCCAGGAAATCTCTAAAGGTCAAGATTCAGATCCTGCATTAGTTTTCTCCCCCTATTACCCTCTCACTTACCACCCATAATGCTTTTTCACTTCTGAGCAGTGTGATGTGGTAGAAAGAGCAAATGGAATGGTGTTGGTCCGGTAAACGTGGGTTTGCGCTTGTGATTTGGGCAAGTCTATTAATCTCCCTGAACCTCAATTTTCTTGTCCCAAAGTGGTAGGTAATCAGGCATTCTTTGCTGGGTTAGGGTAAAGATTCAATGAGATGATACAGCTGAAAGCAGCTGGCATTCTGCTTTCTATAGAGTGAGCTCCGTTGTCTTGTTTTTCAACTATGCTTTCTTACGTTCCTATCAGGATTGAACATGCCTCTAGTGAGGAGAAGAGGGGACCAAGTCTCGCTTTTCTTACCTCTTACAGGCTATACACAGATGTTTGTGGAATTAATCATAGTATTTGAGGAAGCTCTCTGTGAATGAAAGAAAGAAATGAACTAATTACTCCACCGTTCCAATTCTTCATCGCAGTCTCCCACATTTGACACAGTCACTTGAGGTTGTTTCTATCAGAGCTCTCTAGAGAGCACTCAATGACATGATAGGGGTTTTGGTCTGTGACAGAGGGGCTTCTTGTGTTAAATTCTGAGATAACATAAAATAGCCTTTGTAACAGGGACAATTCTGCTATTAAAAATGTACAATTAGTGTCATACAGATTTTTTTTTTTTTTTTTGCTTAAAATGTAAGGTCTAATTTTTAACTTTCAAAACTCAGTAGAAAGTATATTCTTCCTACAGATTGCATCAGGATCCCTGTTGAATTAGAATAGAAGTCTTGTTCAAATTGTGTAGCTTTTATATTTTCTCTGAAACCTCAGAAATAGGCACAAATTGACCAAGTGGGATAAAAAGTACTGATCACCAGCAGAGATTAAACTCTTAATGAATGTTCTTCACAGCGGCTACTAAAAAGACTTAGAGAATTACAAAAATTATTTTAAAATAAATAAATTGGAGAGAATTTAGTTTGGATAAAGAACAGTTCTGTGCTTAGTCTGTGCCATTGCATTTGAGGAAACAGATCTAGTCTAAAACTTTGACTGACTCCTAATTAAAATTCTTGCTGAAAGACGATGTAGGGCTTTGGTGGATAAAATTGAAGCACTGGGTTAGGAGCCCAGACCTGGGTTTGAATCCTGCCCCTCCCTTTAATAGGAGTTACCTAACTTTTCTGAGCCTCATATCTAAACTTGGGCACTGGTTGTTCAGTGGTCAGGGCGCCAGCCACATGCTTCAGGGCTGGTGGGTTCAAATCCTGCCTGGGCCTGCTAAACCAACCAAACAAACAAACAAAAAAAAAAAGCCAGGCGTTTTGGTGGGCGCTCGTAGTCCCAGGTACTAGGGAGGCTGAGATAAGAGAATTGCTTGAGCCCTTTGAGGTTGCTGTGAGCTGTGATGCCATGGCACTCTACCAAGGATGACAAAGTGAGACTCTGTCTCAATAAGAATAAATAAATAAATAAGTAAAGTTGGGGATTGATGATACTCCATAAAGTAGGACATAAATGAGATTATGTGAATAAAGTACTGAACTCAGTGCCTGGTAGATAAGCAACCTGGCTAAGGTTACACACTCAGTGACTAGACTTTGAAATTTGACCAATACCTGAAGGATAATTCTTTTCATTGCATTGCCTTAGGAGGACTTAATTTCCGTATTGTGTGATTTTAGACAAAGATCCTTCCTCTCATTTCCTCTTCCCAGCAGGCAGAATGAGGGAATTGGGCTAGATGATTTGGCAAGATCTTTTCTCTTGTAAGATTTTGAAGATTCCAAAAGTTCCCATACAATACTATTTCTAATAGTGAGTAAGCCCCCTGAAAGCTAAAATGGCCCTTGATTTTCTTCAGAAATGTCCAGTCTACTAGTCACACTGATTAGAGCCATCAGCTCCAGCATTTCTGGCAGAGAATTCTTGTAGAAAGCA
>NW_003852512.1:3836679-3839467 GCF_000181295.1 Otolemur garnettii
TAGTTGGAAAGATTCTGCAGTTTCTGAAGAAAAGAGGAGTCAAAAGGTGACCTGGAGCGATCAGCCATCACTAGTTACATGCTCTGCATTCTGGGTGAGCTTTGGGGGAGTTTCAGGAGGGCAGAATTCAGCAATCGCATGCCTACCTCTTTCTGATCTCCTTAGCTCCATTTTTCTTGCCTTTCTTCATGTTACCTCTTCATTGCACTGCAAAGATCTGCTTCCTTAATGTTCACAATCAGGCTCTGCTCTTTCACCTCTATCTTTATAAGTTTTCTTCCTCTGCTTGAAACTCCTTCCTTCATCAACTTCCTCTCCTCCTTATATCACCTGACTAAATGCCACTAGGTCCTCAAGATTCAGCTCAGGTTGCCCATTCCATGTAACATCTTTCCTGATTCTGCCTCAGCCCCACACCCCAGGCTGAGTTAGATGACTTTCCATGATACTCCTAGACCACTCAGGTGTTTATTCTCTCAGAGTTCTTGTGGCCCTGTCTAATCACCATCTGTTGCTTATCTGTCCAGCTCACTTCTTAACTGGGAACTCCTTCAAGACAGGGACTTTCTTCTTCCTCCCCAGCTTGCTGAGCACCAGGCCCAAAGCCTGGTTCATGGGAAACACTTAGTCAATCTGTGACCAATGGATGTGATTAAGAGTATTACAGTGGACACTGAAAATGAGTTTCACAGAGTCAAATAAACATTCTGTCTTTGAAGTGCTCTGAGCTCAGTTGGAAGTAGCTGGTCCTCCAGGAAATAGGCATGGCATTGCCTATAGGAGTGGGAAAATGCTGAGCGAGAAGGCATACTCAGGGACATGGAGGCATAGAATTGATTGGCAATGGGCATTCTGTTAATATTTCCTCCCTAACACTTATGGGAGTGTCCTGGCCATCCTACTGATTTTACTCAGTAAGTAGTGGCAAGAGAGGACAGAGGGCACATATGGTTGCCAAGTTCACAGTTCCCTTCCTGAGCTGTATGCTCTGGGATGGGCCTGCATCTGGGTGGAGGAAGGCCACAAGAGAGGCATACTTCATTGTATATCGATAAGGGAAGGGTTGTCAAAACAAGATTACACAATGTCCTCAAAGTCACCACGCACAGGAAAAATTTACAAACTCGAATAAGAACAGATATCCTGGAATATGTCCATCATGAGTGGGAGAGAAGAGTTTGTGTGCGTGCACGTGTATGTGCATGTAGAAAGACGTAGCCAACACGTGGAGAATATTTTGTAAATATTTTGTGAAATTTTGTAACCAATATCTTCTACACGTACATAAACTTACAATTTCCCACTTAGCTAAAACTTTCCATTTTCCCTATGTATGGTGACTTTTGGGATGCCCTGTAGAATGAGAAAAAAGAGTTCCCACAGTAATATCCCAAATCTAAATCATTTCTTTACTCTGAGTTCACATTCGTGCTGAGAGACAGAAACAAACCCTGATAAAAATTGGGCTCAGGGCAGCGCCTGTGGCTCAAGCGGCTAAGGCGCCAGCCACATACACCTAAGGTGGCGGGTTTGAATCCCCAGCCATGAATCTCAGTTTTCACACCTATAAAGTGCACTATTTGGGGGTGGGGTGGGCACCCCTTGGTTGCAATGCTTCAGCCTCCCACTGTCGAGGATGAGGCTCAAGGGACTGAGTTTCCATAGCTTTTGCTGAAAAGTTGCTTCTCAGTTGCCTTTTGATCAGTCTGGTTTCATAGCTGCCCCTCCTTAAGAGAGGCTTCCTCAAGCCATTCCCAAAGTGACTAAATCTCTTTAAAGGATTTTTAGCAGGAGAGTGAGGTGGTCAGATTTGCAGATTAGAATGCTCATTCCAGGGCGCTGATAATTTTATCTCCTTGATGGTTTTGTTAGTACTAGATAAGGTAATGTATGTGAAAAACAACCACAGGTGTATGTATTGTTAGTACTCAATAGATATTCATTGTTTTGATTGTTAAATTTGTTGCTTCTTTTTAAAAGTTATTCGTTTAATTTTTTTTTTTTTTTTTTTGTAGAGTTGTGGTCTCACTGTGTTTCCCAGTCTGGTCATGAACTCTTGTGCTCAAGCAATTCCCCTGCCTCAGTCTCTCTCTCTCTCTTTTTTTTTTCTTTTGGAGACAGAGTCTTACTTTGTCACCCCTGTACAGTACTATGATCAAAACTCACAGCAACCTCAGACTCTTGCCTCAGCCTCCTTGAGTAGCAGAGACTACAGGTGCCCACCACAATGCTCGGCTATTTTCAGAGATGGGGGAATATCACTCTAGCTCCAGCTGCTCTGGATCTGGTAAGTTCAGGTGATCCACCAGCCTCGGCCCTTCAGAGTACTGGGATTACAGGCATAAGCCACTGCATCCAGCCTGCCTCAATCTCTTAAAGCACTGCTCCTACTAGGGTGAGTCACCATGCCTTGCCTAAATTGGTTGTTTATTATGAGCTCAAGTATGATCTTAAAAAAAATCACACTCTGCCCCCGATGTCAGTTTCTCAAATTATAATATGCAGATGATCTTTCTGTTTTGTTTATTAATTTATTCTTTCATTTGTTAGTTACGATCTTTCTTTCTGCCCTTTGTCTCAGTGACCTTCCATCTAGATAACCTAAGGCTCTACTACAGTTTATTTAATTAGAGATTTGATTTCGTTCACTTGACATAATATCTATTTGATTTGTTTTGTTCTGTTTTTGTTTTGTTTTGTTTTTTTGAGACAGAGCCTCAAGCTGTCCCCCTGGGTAGAGTGCCATGGCATCACAGCTCACAGCAACTTCCAACTCCTGGGCTCAAGC
>NW_003852512.1:3840728-3841928 GCF_000181295.1 Otolemur garnettii
TATAGCAACAATTTTTGAACAGGCAGTGGTCATTGTAGTGATATTCAAATTCAGTTGTTCATTGTCATAGAGAAATTTGAGTCTTTTAAAATTTTTCTTCAATATCAGGCCAAAAGTGAAAAGGTCTTAGTAATTATTCATTATGTACAAGTGTGGAGTAGCTGTGAGGTACTGTCCCTGAAAGCCAGAGACCTGGGTTTGGCTCTGTGGTATGCCAGCTGTGTCATCAGGGACAAGACACTTCTCTGTGGGCTTCCACAGGCTCACAGGATTAAATGAGATCACATATATAAATGGTGTTTCAGTAGGCACTCTATAGTAAAGCTATCATTAGTTTCATCAGCATTTATTCATTCAACCAAGCAGGTACTCAATAAATATTGATTGATTGAATAAATGAGTAAATGAAGTTCCTTGAAGCAGATTGAGCCTACAAAAGGAAACACAAAACCTTGGCAGTTTTCAAACTTGTCTAAAAGTATTCATCTCTAACATTTGTGTAGGGCTTTTCCATTTACGAAGCCCTTTCACAGACTTTTTTTTTCTTCATTTAAATTTAAACTGCTCCCACATCTGCACACCCAACTCCCCTTATCCTGCCCTTTTTTTTCCCATAGCACTTATCATGTTCTCATGTTTAGCTGGCCAGAGCCAGGTTCAAACCTGACAGCCTTGGTGTATGTGGCCAGCAGCCTAACCACTGAACTACAGGCACCTCCCTGATTTGGGGGTTTCAATTCAATTTTTAAAAACTACTTGATATTTGATAGTATTCTCTGAAAAGAGGCAGTTATAGTTAATTTGTGCTATGCAGTATTGGGAAACAGAAGCTGCTATCCAGGAGGACATACTTTGGTACCTGAAACAAAAACCAGCCTCTGATCAGGGCACTTGCTGTGGATCTAGAGAAGAGAGAGGAAGTCATAATGTCTGGGATGATTTAAGAGAGGCTGAGGCAATAGAATAGCTTAAGCCCAGGAGTTGATTGCTGTGAGCTGTGATGCCATAGCACTTTACCGAGGACAACAAAGTGAGACTCTGTCTTTACAAAATAAATAAATAAAATTGGATTTAAAGATTCACTTAGCATATCATTGAAATTACGTGAATCTCAGTTTTCACACCTATAAAGTGCACTATTTGGGGGTGGGGTGGGCACCCCTTGGTTGCAATGCTTCAGCCTCCCACTGTCGAGGATGA
>NW_003852512.1:3841948-3859556 GCF_000181295.1 Otolemur garnettii
TCATTGTTGTTTGGCGGGCCCAGGCTGGGGATTTGAACCCGCCACCTTAGGTGTATGTGGCTGGCGCCTTAGCCGCTTGAGCCACAGGTGCCGAGCCCTTCAACTAGTTTTTAAAATGGCTCCTTGTGACTGAGCACAGTGGCTCACACCTGTAATCCTAGCACTCTGGGAGGCCCAGGCGGGTGGATTGCTTGAGTTCACGAGTTTGAGAAAGACCTGAGCAAAAGCAAGACCCTGTCCCTACTAAAAATAGAAAAACTGAGGCAAGATGATTGCTTGAACCCAAGAGTTAGAAGTTGCTGTGAGCTATGACGCCATGGCACTCTACCCAGGATGACAGCTTGAGACTCTGTTTTAAAAAAAAAAGCTCCTTGTACTCCTGGCCTTAAGTGAATCTCCCACCACAGCCTCCCAAAGTGACTTCTTAAATTCTAGGCTGTCTACTGTCTAGATGTGACCCTGCCTACTTACCTGTTTGGAGTTATTCAGTGGCTCTCCATTTCTTTAAGAATATAGCTCACCTCTAGAATGTGGCCTGTAAGAGTCCTCCGGATCTGGTCCTGAGAAGGGACACTAAGGACCATCGAGGGGGTTGGGAGGAAAACTTGGCCTGCTGAACCCATAAGAATATGAGTATGAGGTAACCTAGGTAAACAATGAGCTGAAGAAAAGCGCAATACTGCTGGAGGCACAGAGAGGCCAATGAGAGACTCGCAGCCAATTTCAAATGGAAAGAGTATTTTTTTTTTTTGAGACAGTCTCACTATGTCGCCCTGGGTAGAGTACCATGGCGTCACAGCTCACAGCAACCACAAACTTTTGAGCTTAAGTAATTCTCTTGCCTCAGCCTCCCAAGTAGCTGGGACTACAGGCACCCGCCACAATTCCTGGCTATTTTTTAGTTGCTGTTGTCGTTTAGCTGGCACGGGCTAGGTGCAAACCCGCCAACGTTTGTGTATGTGGCTAACACTGTAACCACTGTGCTACAGGCGCTGAGCAGAATTGAAAGAATATTTCTACCCTTGCAGACTTTTGCATCTCTGTCTCTGTCACCTCTGCTCCCTTGTGAGAGGGACCCACTTCCAAATCTCTTTAGAACACTCCAAACTTTTTCTATGTTCTTCCTAAATAAAATCTCTCCGGTTACCCTGAAACTAGTGTAGGTGATTTTTGCTTTCTATCCACACTGCCAGTGCCGCTCAGTTTCCATTCACTTTTGCTTCAGGTTACTGCCGTGGCTGAGTTGAATTTTCTAGCTCAGTTGAGTAGTTGAACCAGGTCAGCTAGTCTTGGGGAACGGAAACCCCGCCCCTAGCAGGTTCCTGCCTTCCTCTCCCTTCCTTCCCTTCCAGTAAGTGACCAGACCTGTATGTTTTAGCTCTGGGTTTGCCGCCTCCAAGCAGCTGCCCCTGATCCCCCAAACAGGATGCTGTGTTCTTGCCTCTGCGGATTTTGTATATTATGTTACTTTAACTCTAAAGCCTCCTAATTGGTTGCTTGCATTTCTGTCTCTGCAGGCCGGGTTGTGAATTACTTGAGACCAGCATTGTTCGTTTGGTATCCCCCTTATTTTGTTCATTTGCATGTGTGAGCAACCTAGCCCTTGCCTCTGTTGACACCCTCTGCTTCTCTTTGGCACATTTCATTTTCCTGCCCTTAGCATTCCTTTTCAATTTAATTCATTTTAGCTCATGCCATTTACCAAGCAGTGTGGTAGTTGCTGGCAATAGAAACACAAGGAAGATATGGTTGCTGTTTTGTGGGTCTCGTGCTTTCAAGGGGCACAGAAATTCTTCAGTGCGGACAGTAGAGCCAGCAGATCCTTTGGAGAGGCCTCAGGGATTGCCTTTCTGCCAGGTCTTTGAGAAGAGCAGCCCCGCTTGTCTCTTATTGTAGGCAGTTTTGTGGAAGCTTTTATTTGCGGTTGGGGGGAGGGTGTTAGGAAAAGTCTTGACTACCCAGAATTGCCACTCTGAAGCACTAGTCCTAGCAGAGAATCTGGGCCTGAAGGACTGAGCGCTGAGGGGAGCAGCTAGAGCAGTATGTGTGTGGAGGGGAAGCTAGCAAGGAGGCACTGAAGGAATCTGCGCTCCAGGACCTCTCCAGAAAAGTATTTCTCACTTCCTGCAGTCCAGCCCTTCTCTATTTCTAGAGCTGAGCTGAGAAGGGCCAGCCTGTCTTTGAAAGAATCTCCTCAGTAAACTGGGGACTGTAATCCAGAGGGTGAAGAAAAATCCTTTCCCTTCCCTTCCCTTTCTTCTCCTCCCCTCCCCTCCCCTCCCCTCCCTCCCCCCTCTCCCCTCCCCCCCCCACTTTAGGAAGTTGTCCCTTGACCCAAAGAGTTACAGTTACTTCAGGAAAGAATTGAATGTGGCCTTGGGGGAACTAGCATTTCTGAAGGGCATCCTCTAGGCTCTGTCCACTTGTGAACTAATTTACTAACCCTCTATATCCTATTCTCCACCCCCATACACTATCAGGAAGATAGGTTTGGGGAGGAAGTGATGATCTTCAAGGCCACAGCTTTACTACATTGTTAAGTGTCAGGCTTTGTATTTGAATCTACAGCTTTACGCTGAGAAGGACAAATCTCTCCAACTTTGAGCAGCCATAATTTCATGCCACCAGAGATGTGGTTTTTTCCCCCATAAACTATGAATGTGACAGGTATGCAAAAATGCCTACCCATCATCAGGAAAATGTCTTCATAAAGGCACAAAAATTCTTTACCCACCAATATGTTAATGTATGTTAAACTAGTCTGTTGATATGTAAATTTTAGTTTGCCACAGCCCAGGTTTCACCTGACCCACTCACCTCTAGGACTTTAAGGAAATGCTCTTTGAAAAAAGGATTTCTAGCTTTTATGTCTTGCAGTTTTCCCCCAACAGATAGAATTCCAACAAGCAATGACTCTGTACCGATGACTAAACAACAGAGGCTTTTGCCAAACTACGCAGTGCTTGCTTACTGAAAGAAAAATCGGTCAGCCTTGTTTTCAAAACATTTTGCAATTGAGTTTTCTTAACTGCTTTTATCCTGTGAGGATCCAGAGACATACAAAAAGAATCACAAAGGATACAATTATTTAGATACAGAAATCTCAATAATCATAAGCCTGCCGTGCACAACATACATGCTAGGACTAAAACTTAGTAGGATGTCTCCATTATCTTCATTGATTTTTATTTCAAATATTATTGAAATTGGGCAAGGGACAAGCTCAGATCAATGTACATTTGAGCTTACAGCTGTTGGTCAAGTGGGCCTCTGAATCTGCTCACTACTGTGGAGTAGAGGAAACTTTATTTCAGGCACACTGTCACTTTATCTGAAATTGACTTGTCTGGACAAAACAGTTTGTCTACTTTTATTGTCCTCAAATTATAGTACCCTCCATCTAATGATTCAACTTGTTGTAAATGTTTGATTAAACACTGGGAGAATTGTCAATATCACGCAACTTCTAAGACGTTAAACATCCTAATCCTTTACATTCCTTAAAGTTTAAGCCATTTTCCTTCAGAGTTCCCTCAAGCAGTTTGGAGGGTGGATAGTCCTGTCAGGGTCCAGGAGGGTTAGAGGTTTTACTTTGGCCTTGTAAGTAAGGTTCATTTCTTCAAGAGAGGAAGAGAGGTGTGATGAACTTTGTATATAGACTAAGTGAAAAAAACAGCATAGACCAAGAAATTCCGAAGTAGATGCAAAACCACACCTGTAATTGCTTCAGAATAAGCCTAGTTCATCCCAGTGTACTAAGACCCAGCGTCCCTCAAATATATAGGCAATGGAAAAAAACAAAGCAAGCAAAAAAACTTCTGTCACCTTTAGTATAGATCCCAGTTGTTCAAATTGGAGAAATTAATGCATTCTATTGAGCCCAAACACCTGTTCATCCTGTATCCCCTACCACGAATAATCAGTTCTTCTCGTGATTATGATAGGCCTGTTGAGAAAATTGCCCATCTTCTTATAATTTTTATGAATACTCAAAATGAATATTTAAACTGCAGTTTGTCAAGAGCTATGTCCAGTTGTTAGGATTTCACAAGGACATGTGAGTAGGGCATACACAAAAGTAGGTTTTACCATAAAAATAAAATATTGGGAATTCTCAGTCTCATCCTAATAAAATGCCAAGAGCCACATCTACTCCCTCCCCTGTTCCCCACCCCCAAACACTCCTGGTCACAAATATAGGCTGCCAAAGAAGATAATTATCATAAGGCATCTATATGATTCAGATTACTTGATTGTAAATACTTCTTTGGCAAAATGACTTGATTGATTTTGGAATTTGCGCCTCTTTGTAATACACCCTTTAGAAGTGACCATTTCAGAGAAGGCAAAGGGAGACTCAGGCGCACTCAGAAAAGAGTGCTGCATAAATAAGGGGAATCGCACTGAATTGCCAAAGATTATTTTAATGGCTCAAACCCCTTCCTGCTACAATAATTACAGGAACATCTTTAAGCTCTTCTCTGAAGAACTTGTGAATTGAAATAGAAAATGTTTTAATGAATTTAAATTATTTAAAAATTTGAATTAGAATCTTCAGGATGAATGATTTCTGTATTTCCGTCCTCTGTTTATTAAGCATAAGTGGTCATTAACACATTTTCCTCCTGTAATAGGCATATTATTTATACAATTGTGTGTAGCACTGTATCACATAGAAATAGACCTCTTGAGGATGACTATCATTTTAAGAAAATACACAGAAATCAGTTTTCCCAAAAGCTACATCACAAAATAACAAGGTTTCTTCTTTTCTGAATTGTAAAAATATGGGTCTGGCTGTAATTTTGCTTGTAAATTTCATGTGGTGACAGATATGACCGTTTTATACATCAGAGGATAGCGATGCATCAGTTTCCTAATTCTGCAAGCCCCATTAGTCGAAACATGGAAATGAAGACTCCTCTCAAGCACCTGCCTCAAACAGAAGTCCTTCTAACAGTCTGCGCGTGACCTCTCATTAAAGCAGCGTGCAGAGGACTAACGGGCAGATGCTGCTGACATGAACCCTGATGTAATCTCTTTAACCTTGTCCTGTAAGGCACTCACAAGTCGTGACCGGGGAATTCAAAGTAAATTAGGTTTTACATGAAAGTCTATAATCTAAATTCAATTCGATTAAAATGATGCCTGATTTGTGTTTGTAATGAAATAGTCCACAGCGATTATTAGCATTGTTGTTTTTTTTTTTTGAAATCCATATCCCTAAGTCAGTAAGTCTGTATTTTCACATCCATGTCTGTATTTTTATTTTAAGATGGCCTGTTTTCCATCATGACCTTGTCCCCTCCTTGTTGCCATGAGGTTTTTCAAGGAGGAAGATGTATGCCAAAGAACTATTTGTTTATCAAAAGGATCCACTGAGGTGGCCAACATTATTATTTGATTTCAGAAATTTGTGGGAAAAGATTCACTTTTCATGTCTAAATATGGTTGTTCTCCATGTTGGAAATATTTTCTCTATCTATAATATCTGAATATTAGAACTCCTTTATTATAATAAATGTGAGCTTCGTCCTGCAACTGTTTTGTTAAATCAAATTAATCTTTTTTTTTTTTTTTTTTTTAAGACAGAGTCTCACTTTGTCACCCTTGGTAGAGTGCTGTGATGTCACAGCTCACAGCAACCTCCAACACTTGGGCTTAAGCGATTCTCTTGCCTCAGCTTCCTGAGTAGCTGGGACTACAGCTGACCACCACAATGCCTGGCTGTTTTTTGTTGCAGTTTCCACTGCTGTTTTAGCTGGCCGCAGCCGGGTTCCATCCTGCCACCCTCAGTATATGTGGCCAGTGCCTTACCCACTGAGCCACAGGTGCCACCCCCAAATCAATCATTCTTAATCAACACAATTTCTCATGGAAATTTAATTAGCTATGATTAAAAAAAAATCATATGTTTCTACCTTTCTTGTTTGTTTTCTAAACTTTCCTGTGAAGACCTGAAAACATCTTGGCTTCAGTGATATTTCTGAATCAGGAGCTAGTTGTGATCCCTCCCCACCTGTCTCCACTGATGAGCTGTCACCCAGAGATTGGCTGCACAGTTTCAGTTTGGTCCTGAGAAGGAAGGTGTGGATGTGGGCTGAGATGTTTGATATGAGGAAACTTTAGGGACACACCCAGGAGGGAGAAAACTGAGAAGAGGCTACAGGTATTCCCAGCTTTGGGAGTTCAGTATATTCCTGGGTGACTGAATCTAGCTACACATTGCTCCTGATAATGATTTAAAAAAAAAAACTCAGTTCTTTAATTAACACTGAGAGCACAAGTTTGATCTTTGCTGTTAGTGGTTGAAGTGACCTGGAGAAATGGAATGCATATTGGATTGGGAGATTGGAGACTGGAATTCTCATCTTGACTCTTACCTTTGGGTAGCTAGCTGTGTGGCTTTGGGGTAGTCACTTTCTTGAGGTGAACATTTCTGCTACTCTGCAGGTATATTATATCATCTTTTTAAAGATTAGTAATTAAAACTAAAAAGAAACAATTATTGAGATATAATTTACATTCAGTGAGGTGCCTAGATCTTAAGTATAGAGGAGGATTAATTAAAAAAATGCACCTACACCTATGTGACCACTATTTAGCTCAGGATATGGGACATCTCCAGTAACCTAGCAAACTCATCCTTGTGACCCCTAAGCCACAGTTCAGACCTACTGCTCATTGAAATTTTAGCTTGACATTCATAAGTAAAACTCTTGCTCTCATGTAGCTGAGTCTGTTTGGGAAGCATTCACTCAATAAGTTTTGTGGAAGTTTTTTTTTTAAATTGACTTTTCTTCAGTCTCTTAAGCAGGTGGAGTACAGTCATGTGTTTCTTCACAACAGGGATTCATTCTAAGAAATGCATCATTAGGTCAGTAGGACAAGGGCAATAGGCTGGACCACAAAGCCTACACGTGCAGTAGTTGAGACCATCTAGGTTTGTGTACTTACTTGTCCTACTGACCTGTACAGCATGTGACTGTACTGAATAGCATAGGTCACTATAACACAATGTTATTTTTGCATCTAAACATATCTAAATTTAGAAAAATGCAATAACGGTATTATAATCTTATGGGATCACTGTTCTATATGTATAGTCCTACATGTGGCCCATTGTTGACCAAAATGTTGTTATGTGGCAAGTGACTATCCTTAAGTAACATTTTGTTCTCTGAATCTTAGACTGAGAATTCAGAACACATTGGGATCCTGTTGAGCACCTGTGAGGGCAACAATAGGATCAGTGTTAACCCCTACAATTCTAGGTTTCAATCTTCAAAAAAATTAAAAGGAACTGTTCTCACACGTGATACCAGGCATAGCATTAGACTTGCTCGTAACAGACTAAGAAAGTACAGTATTTCGGCAGTGCTTTAGAGTTTTCGAAAGCATTTTCTTCAACACTGCCTTCTTGGGTCATCACAACCGCACTGGTGCACATTTGCTATCCCCCCTCTTTTACCGAGGTGGATGCAAAAGCTCAGAGCATGAAATGGATTGCTCAGGATCACACGGCCAGGAAGGAGAGATATTTGAATTTGACTTTAGATTGGTCTGACTTCCAAGCTGCTTCGCACAGAAGAAAAATCTCCAGAATCTTGGCTCCATGTTCTAAAATGCCATACTCTCTCCCCTTACGTATATTTTCTTTTTTTTCCTTATAGGAAAATCATTTCTATGTCACATGGCATAGTAATTTTGTCAGTTGTTAGGCCAGTGAGAAATGGCAGTGGCATGTGGGCAAGTTATTTCCTAGAGGCATTACCCCAAAGCTTCTGGGGAAGAAGATACTTAGCATGAATTGGAAGCGGTGTCCAAGTGAAGCAATAGAGCCTAGACTCGAACTCATGGGACCCACTGGAGATTTGTGGGCCAGTCCCCAGATATTACCATGCACAGCAAGAGAGGTTACCCACCAGAATGGCTGTCAGGTCTGAGCATTCTGCCATTATGTCAGTGGAGAGGGGAGATTGTCTAGCGCTCCCCTGTCTAATAGGGTAAGCCACTAGTCACACATGGCTATTTAAATTTAGATTTTCATTACTTCAAATTAAGTGAAATTGAAAATTAAGTTTCTCAGTTGCACTATGCACATTTGGGGTGTTCAATCGTCACATGATTACCATATTGATCAGCACGTATATAGAACATTTCTATCATCGCAGAAAGTACTGTTAGATTTAGAACAGTGGCAGCCTCCATCCATGTGTTGGTAATTCTTACTCACCTTTCTGTACAGGGGCCATAAACTTTTCAAGCCCTAGGTGATGGATTCACTCTGTATTGTATTCCCCTCCCCTGTAGGGCACCCAGAAGCCAATAGTTTGCAAAGGCACACACATCCTGATGTTTGTCCATCTGCAAACTTCCAGGGAGTATTCACTCTGTAACTTACATCCAATACCTTGCAACTAAGTAGCCAGTGACTTAGGGAAAGAACCAGTTATATTTTGTCTCCCTTCTCAACTTTGGCTCTTTTCCTTGAAAGTAGAAATAGTTCGTGTCTTTGTGAAGAAGTAGTCCTTCTCTTTGTTGCTAAATTAGTAGATAGTCCAGTTTTTGGGGGGTCTTGAAAGTCGGGGGTGGTGGTGAGATAAGTAAGTATTCCTATTTGAATTATATTTCTCTTTAACCTACCTTTCCACACTTTTATTGAACAAGATTAATTTTGTAGCAAATAATACACTTAACCAATTGGTGACTAATGCTCCAACTTTCCCTTCAGGGCTTTTGTATTTGCAGCTTTGAGGGAGAAGGTCGTGGGGATCTTTAGAATTTCAGGTCACGAAGATCTTTTAAATTTGGTGAGAGAAGGTCATGAGCACTGTTTGAATCACCTTAAACTTCAGGATGCAGCTTGTATTGTGCAAGGCCAGTGGGTGTTTTTATATTTAGAATGGCTTATTAATACCAGGAATTAAAGCCTCTTATTAACGGCAGGACATCTTAAAACAATCATTAACCATTGTTAAAGTAAAGAACAGCTCATTATTTTTCATATCTTAGAGATTGAACCCTTCACCATGATTAATAAAGGATAGTTGTTATCGGCTTTGGTCACAAAAATTCATGTACAAAAGAAACACTTCGGCAAATTAAAAGTAAAATGGTAGCATGAACACTTGTATCTGCACTGCTAATTAAAAGACTTAACTTATTAGCCCTTGAGGGGGGAGGAAAAAAGAAACAAACAAGTATAATTTGCCAGATTAATTTTATGGTCTGTTCTATTTAATCAAACTATACCTTTTAGTGAAAATGACAAATCTGAGTTGTCAGAATGTGGTAGATAAGGGAGATAAAGGTCATATATTTTAATGTCACAGAAGGTCTTATTAAAGGAACCTTAATTATATTAGGTACCCATGAAAGATTAATTAAATACTGTCTGAAATAATTAGGTCCAAGTTACTGATGGTTTAATTAAACTGAGTTTCTTATTTTATAAGAAAACTAAAGGTCCAGTATCTCTGTCGGCAGCATAATTGATAGTATGTCAAAAAGGCAAAATAGTAACCTTGACCAACCACGGAGAGAGAGGGTGATACGGCTATCCAGGCCTTGTGTGTGTTGACTCCATTCTCCACCTCCTGATACAAAGGATGCAAAAATGAAGCTTCTGGGTGCTCTAGGGTAAGGGAGGTGAATACAATACAGAGTGAATCAGTTGTCTAGGGCTTCAAAATCTCATGCCCCACGTGCTGGCTGTCCAAGGGTAAAGTGTAGGTGCTTCACATCTGTATCTTTTCCTTTTTAGATTTAGAAATGCATCTTGCCTTTTGCCACCTCTGCATACCATCTCAGAAATGCCAGCTGGCCTTTGTGACTACTCACAGTCTGCCCAGGGTATTGTGGCATTGAAAAAAGACTGCCATAAATTTCATTCTCCTATTTGTTAAGTATGTCTATGCCTCAGCATTCATTTTCTTCCTTAGTTCTATATCTTTGTGGTTGAGAGTATGGGCTTTGGAATCAGACTGAAAGGTTTGAATATCAACTCTGCCACTGCTGTGTGACCTTGGGCAAGTTACTTATTTGAATTGATTTCCTCATCCATAAACTATTAGATGTCATAATAGCTACTTAACAGAGTTGTTAGGAGGATGGATAATGCTTTAATGTATATAAAGCACTCAGCACATGCGAAAAGCACATGTGGTCCACAGGATCATGAGGATTTGAGGCCCAAATTTAATAAGTACTTCAGTTCAAGTGAAATGCCAATTTGAAATTACTTTAGAATGTGCCAGAAGGGAAGATGTGACAAAAGCAAAAATTTGGCTGGAGATTTCACTGGCTGATGATATGAAATGTACTCCAGGTCTGTTTTTTGGGTTGTTTGCTTTGGGGTTTTGTCTTTGTTTTGTTTGAGTCTTGAGCTGACCAAGACATCCCCTTTATCTGTGTTGAGGACACATCTGGTTGGTATTTTGGGTAGTCCATCTTACTTTACCCTTGGACAGCCAGCTCTTCTCTTACTATGAAGGGGACAAACATAATCAAAATAATCATCTTACAATTTCTAAAGTGCTTCTTCAGACATTCACTAACTTATTTATTCCTCTCAACAGCCTTGTCAAGTGGGTATTACTATTAGCCTCATTTTACAGGTGAGGGAACTATGGCATAAGAGGTAAGTAGCTTCCCTAAACTAACACTTAGCCCCAGGGATTTTGAATCTGCAGTGCTCTGCTGTCTGCTGGTGGCACCACCCTCCCTGAGCTCAGCTTTGTGTTGTAGATTACAGCAGGACTGTGAGAACCAAGGCCTGTGGGCTCGGTCTTGCCAGTCCTTATCAGCCACAGGTGGATTTTGCATTTTTAATGGATTGTAAAGAAGATGGAGAAAGATGAAGGGGAGAAGAGGAAAAGGTGAAGGAGAAGCACCCGAGACTGAATGCAGGGAGCAAAGGCTATTTAGTATGTGGGCTCTTATAGAACAAGTTTCATGACCCCTGTTCTGTGCAGTGCTCTCAAACTTAAATGTACATAAGAATCCTTTGGTGATCTTGATACAATGCAGATTCTAATTCAGTGGATCTGGTGCAGGGCTTGAGATTTTGCAGGTCTGACTAGCTCCCTGAGAGTAATCGTGCTGCTGGTCCTTGAACCACATTTTGAATTGTAAGAGCTGTGCCTCTTACACTAACTCTAGACTCCAAAATATACTGTTATAGTAGCATGTGGTATTAATTACTCTAGGTTTGTACCCTAAAGACTCTGACTTCTTTTCTGTGTTCGTAGCAGGTGAGAGGAATAAAATAAGATAGTGAATGTCTGAAGAAGCACTTTAGAACTTGTAAGATGATTTTTTTTTTTTTTTTTGAGACAGAGCCTCAAGCTGTCCCCCTGGGTAGAATGCCGTGGCATTACAGCTCACAGCAACCTCCTACTCCTGGGCTCAAGTGAGTCTCCTGCCTCCGCCTCCCAAGTAGCTGGGACCACAGGCGCCCGCCACAACGCCCGGCTATTTTTTGGTTGCAGCCGTCATTGTTGTTTGGCGGGTCCGGGCTGGGCATTCGAACCCACCACCTTAGGTGTACGTGGCTGGCGCCTTAGCCGGTTGAGCTATAGGCGCTGGCCAAGATGATTATTTTGATTATGTTTGTCCCATTCATAGTAGGAGAAGAGCTGGCTGTCCAAGGGTAAAGTGAGATGGAGTAAAACTGTTCTCTTCTCCTACCCAAAGTACCAACCCACTGTGTCCTCAGTGCAGGTGAATTTTCAGTAATCTACCTTTAAAACACCCTACATATTTCCCCTCCCAAATGGTGATGGCTTCTGCCTGCTACCTTTACCTGCATGTCAGCTCTATATGCCAGACCTGGGGTACAGTGAGGAGATGACAAAGGAGCATGCGACTTGGTCCCTGTCTCCAGGAGTGTCTGGTTGAGGGCCATGCTTGCTTATTCTGGTCTTGGTCATTTTATCCTGCCTCTTTAGTTGCAAGTTTCACTGCCATGTTACATATCACCCACAGAGATCCTACTTTTCCTTCCCCATGAGTTCCCATAGCTATTATGGACTCTGGGGTCCTTCCTCCAGGCCCTCTAACTTTCTATTTTGTCCTCTTCATTGCTCCTTCTTTCCTGGCCTTTGGTTTCCCAAGCAGGCATTCCCTTTAGTTCTCTTTGCTCAGTGCTTGGCCTGGGTGGTCTAATTCCATTTGCACTCATCTCTCATTTCAAAACTAAGTCGAGCTTCAGCAGCCTGCGTTTGAAACAGGGTGGTCTTCCCTTTCCATAATATGGTCAGCTTCTCCTGTTTTGAATCCCATCTATTAGATTTAGATGCCAAGTATGAGGACTGTTACTTACTCCATTTCCTTGTCATGTAATAGCTTGTTAATAATGAGTACACATTAATTACATACATGCCACCATCATCACTTTGTATAGTAGCTGCCACTCAGCAGTCTTTCATAGTTCACAGAATATGATGTTGCCAGGCACCTGAGCTCTGAGGCTAGATTGGAGCAGAGTAATCTCTACTCTAAGAATGAACTTCTCTGATTATCATCCTGCCGCTCATTCTCCTGATTTGGCCTAGGGTATATGATAGGTCATGCCACTGCAGCCTTCATTTACTCCAGAGGTCCTGTCATTTGAAACTGGCATGGGTGCAGTGTCACCTTCATTTTTTTATCCCAGTGGCTCCGTCACCCCACCTACTCCACACATACCTCAATTTATTCTGCTCTGTACCCTTTGAACAAGTCTCACCACTAACCAGGGCCCTTATTTCCACATCGATTGAAAGAGAATCTTTGACTCTGAAGCTGGAAGGTAGGACTGCCTTCATATAAAGCCCAGAAAAGAGAAGCGTTTTGCCCACGGTCACATAGCACAGTCAGTCGTGGCAGAGCAATACCCAAATCCTCACCTATTCTTTTCATTCTAATCTGTTCTCTCCTGTAAAGTATTCCAAGTTTAAAAAGCATTGACATACTAGAAAAAAATATGGATGTTTAAGTTCTTTTAAGCCTATTATACATATACTTATATTTTACTAAAAAGAAAAAAGGGTAATAACCTCCAGTTTTACCATTTTTTAACATATACTTGGATCATCATTAACTTTTCTGGCTTTATTTCCTCATAACAGTTCCACTAACTTTCAGGTAATCTTGCACACATATACTTTTAAAATATGATAATTTTCTTTCTGGAAAAAAGGAAGTCCTCTTTAACCTAACACATTTGACTTTTTGTATATTTCTTGTTGAGACAGAATCTCCCTTGGTTGCCCTGGGTAGAGTGCTGTGGCATCATCATAGCTCACAGCAACCTCAAACTCTTGGGCGCAAAGGGTCCTCCTGCCTCAGCCTCCTGAGTATCTGGGTCTACAGGTGTGTGACACAACGCCCAGCTAGTTTTTCTAATTTTAGTAGAGATGCTCCTTGCTCTTGCTCAGGTTGGACTTGAACTCCCTGAGCTCAAGCAATCCGATACCTGCCTCAGCCTCCCAGAGTGCTAGGGTTACAGGAGCGAGCTGCTGTGATCACTTTTTGAATATCAATAGTAGTACATGTAGCTGTAAAAGCCAACAACCCCCTGCCCTAGAAAATCCAAACTTCAGAAAACCTCAGGAGGAGGGTAAACTCCTAAACTTAGGAAAGAAGAAAATTTAAAAGCTAACCATCTATTCATTCACTCATCTGTCTATTTCTAGTTGATTTAATTCCCCCTCTAACACTTCCCTTCTTACCTCTCTTGTTTATTTCTCAGTTAGACCAGAAATACAGGGGGAGGAGCCTGAGGAATCTGAGCTGAGTAGTGACCTTTGTTTCTCAGCCTGATCAGTAAGCGCATAGGATCTGTGAGCTGTAAGTCACAGGTTAGAAAATGTTTCATTTCAAGTAGTGATTTTTTTTTCTAAAACCAATTAGATTTGATTTCAGTGGATAGCTGTCTTGAATCTTACTTTCAATTTCATTTTGCTTTCTAGCAGTGAAGAAAAGAAGGTGGCAGGCAGAGAGAGAACATACTGTTTTCATTGCTTTGTTCAAATGAAATGTTCAAATTTAGATCTTTTCTTTAACTCCTTGGGTTTTATTTATGGCTCAGTAAATAATTTAATATTATAAGAAATTAATTGCCGTCACAGTTTGGTTGATGATCACACAAATGGTAGTTCTGAAGTGACTTCTAGACAGCAAAAACAATTGTTTTAAGGAATAAAATAATTAGATGCTACAGGGTGGCAGAAGTAGTCAACTATTTGTATGTTTGCCCTTACTTAAACTATGTTAAAACCTAAAGAGAATAAGCAAATTTATGATAATTTATTTTAGAAATCACCTTTAAAAAGAGGGCAGTAGCTTTCGATGACTAATGAGTTTCATGTGATGTTCAGAGCTCTGTTACTCTTGCATTGGTACTCAAATCCTACGTGGTGTTAGCTCAGATGGCTGCTCCTGGGGCAGTGGATTTGACTGCAGAGCCCTTAAATGGTCTTCACAGTGTGTCTGCAGAGAATTCCCTGCATGCAGAGACCCTGCCAAGGTTTCTGGGTTTGGGACAAAGAAACCATAGCAGATCAGTGAATGAAGTCTGGAGTCTGATGGTTCCAGGTCTAACTTAACTCATTATAAATTGTCTTGTTCTTTTTCCCTTTCTAACAATACTCCACATAGATTTTCCGATATGGATTCATTCACAAAAAAGCAGTTTGTAAAGAGAAGCATTCTCTCTTTTCTCCACCCTTACTCATCTCCCTTCTTCCACCCAGCTCTTCCAAGTGCTGACAGACTAGGGACCCTTATCTCTCTCTCTCTCTGTCTCTCATTATCTGTAGCCAGTGGTCTGGCCCCTGCTGGGACCCTTGTTTACCTGAGGGCACATGAAAAAAAAGTCCACTTCTGAGCTTTGGAGCCCTCTGCAAATGCAGGAAATTATATGCTGATGGCTCCTAGAGTCCCCTGGAAAGGAGCAAAAATCAGCATTGGGATAGGAAGACCATTCCATATCAGCATTTTTCATTTCACCAGCATAAGGAAAAGCAAATCAAAACAAAGTCTCCTCACAGTGCTTTAAACCCTTACTACAGAGCAAGTAGTTTGATTAGTTGTTGCTGCATATGGTTGAAAAGTATCCCCTCTGAGCAGGCCTCATCACAGCTATGGGGACCTGTAGACCTGGCTGAGCCAGCCAGGAACCTTGGATCAGGATGACAAGGTGGAGAGGAGACAGACCTCAGGAGTGACCCGTGCCCGGCCTGGCAGCCCCATCTGCAGATAGACGGGCTTCTCTCCTAAGAGCAGTTACCTGCTGTCCTCCCCACTTTGCTGTAAAGATCTTTCCTAACAAGAGAGTGGCCAATGAATTATGGAGCAGGAATGTAATAACGAAGGTAGAAATGTGGCCTGTTATCAGTCACACACATTCAAGTCCAGCCCGGGCCAGCACAGTACAAGGGACTATAAGCTCTGGGATCTTCTCATTCAACCAAGATTGCTTCATACAAAAGTTGACAATGCCCGCCTGAAAGCCATTGTTGATATTCAACATTTTTTAAAATAGCTGAACAGAGACAATAAGGCATGACAGAAAACTTGGACAGGAGGCTGGCTTGGAGCCTGGCTTACGAAAGAAACATGCTTTTCAAAGTAGGCAACAAACACAGATTTCTGAGTGTTTAATTTATTTGAAAATGAGAATCAACTTGACCTTTCATTTATTTCTCCCCTCTAAAGCCACAAAGACAAGCAGAACTCAATTTCGGTTGCTTTTTAGGGTATCTCTCTGGCCTTCCTTTTATACATTGAAATTCTCATGCAAGGTAACTCTATGATCCCCTTTTACTGTTTGATGAGGCAAGGAGCGGGCTAAGAAGACGCCTTCAAGGAGCTTTCATAAAGGACTCGTAGTAGGAAAGAGTGTCCTAGAGTCATCATAAAATTATTCATTAATTCAGCAAATATTTATTGAGTAGCCACAGTGTGCCACGGGGGCACAATGGGAAACAAGACTGATATTGTCCCCACTAGGGTCACCATCCACCACCGCTCTGGCTTCAGCAATGGAAATCCACTGTCTGGGAACCTCTTCAGTCCTAGGAAAACTGGGTGGTTACTCACCACTTCTCTGGTTCTTGGAAGTCAGTGCTCAGTGGATTCCTGAGAAAGGTAAATTGTGATGGCCTGAGTCATAGTACCAGAGTTGCTCCGTACTCACTATATGATCTTCATCAGGACATTTTACTTAGCGCCAATTTTCTCATCTGCAATCAGGAAGAATAGTAACCTCAAAGAGTTATTTTAAGAGAAAATGAAATTTGCTTTTGGAGTTTGTAGGAAGTGATTGTGCTGACAGCTTTTTAGCTGGCAACAAAGAGGGACATATAGCTGTAGGTGCCTCATTGGCTCTGGAGATAGAAGCGCCTGCTCTATCATTTACTGAATCAGGGTGGAACCTGCCAGAAACCCGATAATACTGTGTTACTGGTGTTTAGATGAGGTAGGGTCTCTGGTCCACAATGCTTGGTTGGGGGAAGGAACTGAACCCCAGAGAAAAGCTGAGCTTGAAGCTTAACTACTCCTTCTACTGGCAGTTGTAAACACAGGCAGGTACCTTATTCTCAAGATGGGGACTAGAGCTAAACATTAAAGCATTAAAGTGAAAGGGGGACCTGCATTAGGGCTATTCCTGTTGGGGGTTGCTTTTCACTTTCCTTGTTTAGGAATCCCTTCAAGATTCTGCTTTTCTTTGCCAAGCTCTCTATTCCTTACTCATAACTTGAAATCTTATTTTACATTCCATGAGCATTTATTAGGCACCCAACATGTACTAGGCATTTTGCTAGGGATTGGGATGCTGAAAGGAAACAGACTTGTCTTCAAAGAGCTGACAGCTTCATCAAAACATGTGCGCATGCGCACACACACACACAAGCGAGTTTTTTTTTTTTTAAAGTAGCTCTATGGCCTTTATTTTTTCTGTCTTCAAATATCTCTCATTCATCACCTCATTTTACTTTACCTTCTGTACCGTCGGCGTATACCATCTCATCAGGCACTTACAGTTTGTCATGCATCACACTGCAAGCTAATGTAGCTTGAAAGATTGAAATTCCTTAGCCCATACTAACAATGTAGGCTGTCTTATTATTATTGGTAGTAACCTCATTCCCAGAGCTCGTCAGGGGAGAAGACCCCAAATCCCCTCTCCTGATGTACAAAGAAGGGGCCAGATTTCCCACCCTCCCTGAATTTCTTGTAACAAGTAACCTCCTAGCGCCTCACCAGTATGCCAAAGAACTAGGTTTCATATGGTGATGAAAGAGTATGACGGCATGAACTTTGGCCTTTCCTTAGGTTCAAGTAAGCTTCACTTCAATTTATTTGTAGACTTCTGGCTGACAGTTGGCCCTGTGCTAGGTAAGGTAGGGACTACAGAGGGAGGCAGATGGCAAAAATCTTCAACCCCCAGTCAGAGAATTGAGTTTGGTGTTATTATGATCAGGGACAAGGACAGCATGGAAAGACTGATCTAAAGAACTTATGATTATGGACCACCAAATGGATCCGCAAAAAGAAACACGAGGAGCGTGTAATGGATACTCTGAGAAGTACATGCCAGGGAGTGCAGTGGGGTTCAGAG
>NW_003852512.1:3859576-3862785 GCF_000181295.1 Otolemur garnettii
TTATTGTGCTGGTGAAAGGGATGGTCTGAAAAGAAGGGGGCGAGGCAAGGATTTTGTAGCTATACTTACCTTCGTCAAGTGCTTGGGATTTGTGGGTGT
The DNA here is from genome assembly GCF_000181295.1 of Otolemur garnettii. Lineage (NCBI taxonomy): Eukaryota > Metazoa > Chordata > Mammalia > Primates > Galagidae > Otolemur > Otolemur garnettii. The sequence goes on from NW_003852512.1 coordinate 3,859,676, forward strand.
AAAGGAGCATGACGATCCGCAAAAAGAAACACGAGGAGCGTGTAATGGATACTCTGAGAAGTACATGCCAGGGAGTGCAGTGGGGTTCAGAGGAGGCGGGAAGGCATACGGGGAGGTTTCAGGGGAGCCACCTACTCAGTGGCAGAAGTACTCATAGAGTGTCTACAGATCAACTGAGTAGACTTGACACTAGAAAACCAATTATCTGCCTCCTTCCTACCACACTTCCACACCTTCTTAAAACCCACATTGAATAATAATCAGGGTTTCTAGCGTACCTTTTAAATCTGCTGCCACGGTTATGCGCAGCTAGTCCGCTAATGTCCACCTGTGCTGTTTTCCTGACTCGCTGTTCACCGCAATCACATGGCACCTATGATTCAAACACTGTGCAGGGCTGGAAGCTCTTTTGTAACTATGCATTACAACCATTTCCGTGGAGTTTCATCATGACGGAATGGTGATGATTTGAAGCTTCTCATTGTGTTTCATCTGATTCCAGTACTCCATGAACTGGCAAAGGTGAAGGGCAGAAGTGAGTAAAATTTACCTTCTTAGTAACTTCTTGTATCACATAGTAACTAGAGCCTGGCCCCTATCATATCTGTGATATCTAGACACTTTTTACACATTATCCTTAATTTTTACCCCGTCCTTATAGATTATGTATTATTACCTCCATTTTATGGCTAAGGAAACCAAAGGGCAGAAAAGTTATATAACTTGCCTGGGGTCAACTAGCTACTGGAAGGTTGACAAGCACAAACGCTGTGACACATTATTAGCAAATGTCATAGAATGAACTCTCCTGGTGCAGTGGAGTCTGTTTCTACTAACTAAATTTTGGTTAACATAAACCATTTGTCTCTATTTTCACTAACCCTCAGGGAGAAAACCATTTTCACAGGTTTAGATTAAACTTTTCAAGGTCCTTGGTAGCAGATAATCTGCCATTCTGCTATGAGTTCAGTTGTTCTAGCTTAGTTAACATAGCATTTTATCTTTATTTTTTTATTTTTATTTTTATTTATTTATTTATTTATTTTTGAGACAGAGCCTCAAGCTGTCCCCTGGGCAGAGTGCTGTGGCATCACAGCTCACAGCAACCTCCAACTCCTGGGCTCAAGCAAGTCTCCTGTCTCTGCCTCCCAAGTAGCTGGGACCACAGGTGCCCGCTTGAAGCCGTCATTGTTATTTGGCAGGTCTGGGCTGGATTCGAACCTGCTACCTTAGGTATATGTGGCTGGCCCCTTAGCTACTTGAGCCACAGGTGCTGAGTCTGCATTTTATCTTTAAAAGAAATTTGGGTTTGCAAAAATTTTTATGCCCGTACACTTGATGGGCATAGGTGTATTTCATTCCCCTTACATGTGTTACATAATGTCCAAGATCTCTGTGGCAGAGCCAGGGCTTGTGACTTTATAACCCATGTGTCCAGCCCACAGTTCTGTACCTAAAACAAGACACTCTCTCACATGTCATCTTTCTGTCCCAATTGTAGTCCAGGATGGTGAGAAGATAGATAGATGTAGATGGGCTTTTAAGAATGTCTTCAGTGCAGTCTGGAATTCATAATTGTAAACCATGGTCAGATAAAATTTCATCAGTATCTTTCGCCTATTCTTTGGTGAAGGTTGAGTCTTAGCTCAGCCCCTTAGTCACTGGGCCAATGAAGAAGACATTCTGTTTTTCCACAGAGCCTAAAAACAATCTTTAAAGTTGCAATTTTTTTTTTTTTGACTGGAGATAACTAAATTTTTCTCTCAGGGGAAGAAAATGGAAAGGGAGTGAAATGTACATGCATTTATCTGTTGCTTCAGAAAAGACCTGCAGTGGTAGATTGAGAAAAGAACATGCTGCTGACCATGTCAGAGCCCTGGAGACAGGTTCAGTTTATTGTGCTGGTGAAAGGGATGGTCTGAAAAGAAGGGGGCGAGGCAAGGATTTTGTAGCTATACTTACCTTCCTCAAGTGCTTGGGATTTGTGGTGGTGCATTACCTGCTCCATGGTGCACAAGTACAGCCTGTGGAGTGGAAAGGAGACAGGATGTTTTCATTCCCAGGCCCATATTTAACCCTTTCTCAGCTCATGGAGTCTCAGTAATTGCTTTCTTTCTTTTTCTTCCACCTGTTCACAGAAGATATGGTCTCTGGAATTTTCAATATAGTTTCAAAATGATCCTGTGATTGTACAATGTTTGGGGTCACCGCTTGAAGCTAAGGGGAAAGATTGTTTTCCGGGGAATTCCCAAGAATTGATTTATCTAATGAGATGGAAATAGGTGTGTTGCTCACACCGGACCCTGTTGTTTATTTTTTCTTCCCATTTCCTCTGGGAAGAATACTGAATAATTAAGATACAGAATAATTAATATGGAATCTCTTGAGTTCCCTTTCAAAAACAAGGACATTCTTTCCATTCTGATCCTTCTTGCAACTTGGATTATCCTATCTATTACTATACTTTATTCTTTGTTTCACACACAAGGAGATAAGAATTGGAGCAAACTTGCAATTATTTTTGTTTCATTCATTCAACAAATACTGTGTACTGTGTGCTAGGCATGTTCCTAGGGGTTGTGAGTATAATGGTGAGTGAAAAAGTTAAAAGTCCCAGTCTTTAGGCCAGGGACGATGGCTCACGGCCTGTAATTCTAGCACTGTGGGAGGCTGAGGTGGGTTGATCGCCTGAGCTCACGAATTCAAGACCAGTGTGAGCCAGAGCAAGACCCTGTCTCTGAAAATAGCCGGGCGTTGTGGTGGGTGTCTATAGTCCCAGCTACTTGGGAGGCTAAGGCAAGAGAATAGCCTAAGCCCAAGAGCTGGAGGTTGCTGTGAGCTGTGATGCTATGGCACTATACCAAGGGCAACAAAGTGAGACTGTGCCTCTAAAAAAATATATATATATTTTCACTGTATTTTCTAATAATAAAAATAATGTATGTTCAGACAAACGGAAAACAATGAATGATAATATTCGCATCCAGAGATAGCTAATGTGCACCAGGACCCCTTCCTGAGTATGCCTAGAAGGACCCTTCACTTGGTTATTGCTCTGCTATTGTCATCTCCATATTTTTAATAATTTTATTTTTGAGACAGTCTTTTTT
>NW_003852512.1:3863137-3864448 GCF_000181295.1 Otolemur garnettii
GATTCGAACCCACCACCTTAGGTGTACGTGGCTGGCGCCTTAGCCGGTTGAGCTATAGGCGCCGAGCCTTGAGACAGAGTCTTAAGCTGTTGCCCTGGGTAGAGTGCCATGCTGTCATTGCTCACAGGAACTTCCAACTAGGGCTCAAGCAATCCTCTTGCCTCAGTTTTTCTATTTTTAATAGAGATGGAGGTCTCTCTTTTGCTGGGTCTGCTCTTAAACTTGTGAGCTCAAGCAAGCCACCCACCTCGGCCTGGGATTATAGGCATGAACCACCATGTCCGTCCTACACTATTAATAATTTTTAAACCTGGGGCCATGTTTTCATTTTGCACTGCGACCTACTAATAATGTGGCTGGTCCAACCTACATTGTTTTAAATTTAAAAATTAAAGAAAATTTCAAATATTATGGGAGTACACTTTTTTTTTTTTTACATGAATCACTTTTGTAATGCTTGAGTCCTGGCTGTAGGTGTGCCTATCCCCCAGACAGTGTTCACTGTACTCGTTAGATAAGTTTTTGCCCCCTCCTCTCCTTCCCCTCTTCCCTAGTTGATTTCCACCAAGTTTTACTTCCCTCTATGTACACGTGTGCTCATCTATTAGTTTATAGTCAATACATGTGATGTTTGTCCATTGCTGAGGTACTTCACTTAGGATAATGATCTCCAGTACCATCCAAATTGTTGCAAAAGGCATTAATTCATCCTTTTGATGACTCAGTAGTAGTCCATGGTGTTTACATATATCATGTTTTCTGGGTTTGTTTTTGGGGGGGTTGCAGTTTTTGGCTGGGGCCAGGTTTAAACCCGCCACCACTGGTATATGGGACCATTGCCCTACTCCTTTGAGCCACAGGTGCTGCCCTATACCATGTTTTCTTAATCCTCTCATGAATTGCTGGGCACTTGGGTTGATTCGACATATTTATGATTTTGAATAGGGGTACAATAAATGTTTTGGTGCAGGTGTCTTTGTGATAAAAATATTTCTTTTCCTTTGGGTAGATACCCAGTAGTGGGATTGCTGGATTGAACAGTAGGTCTACTTTTGGATCTTTGAGGAATATCAACACTGTTATGCATAGAGGTTGTACTAATTTGTGGTCCCATCAACAGTGTAAAGCATTTCTTTCTCTCTGCATCCAGGCCAGGATCTATTGTTTTGGACTTTTTTTTTTTTTCTGTTTTGGCCAGGGCTGGGTTTGAACCCACCATCTCCGGCATATGGGGCTGGCACCCTACTCCCTTTGAGCCACAAGCCCTGTTTTGGACTTTTTAATACAAGCCTACTGTTAACATTCCTCGTG
>NW_003852512.1:3864727-3868491 GCF_000181295.1 Otolemur garnettii
AGAGTCTCACTTTGTCACTCTTGGTAGAGTGCTGTGGCGTCTTAGCTCACAGCAACCTTAAACTATTGGGTTCAAGTGATCCTTTTGCCTCAGCCTCCCAAGTAGCTGAGACTACAGGTGCCTGCCACAACACTCTGGGTCAGACTGTTCTCAAACCTGTGAGCTCAGGCAATCCACCCACCTCGGCCTCCCAAGTGTGGGGATTACAGGCGTGAGCCATGGTGCCTGGCCTAGTTGGCTAATTCATGAAATCTTGTTTCAGAGCTCAGTACCTGGAACATTGTGAGTGCTTGATAATCATTAGCTATTATTATGTCTCCATGGTCCCTGAAGCATTTTTTAAAAGTGGTGCTCAGGAATGGGATTTGATCTTTGCCTCAGGTTTCCTTTGCTTTCTGATTTCATCCAGAAACTGGGTCACTGGGTTTTCTGCCAGGATAATGAGCAGGTGATGTCATGCTGTAGTAATTTGGAGCCTGGAACTTTACACCTCAGAGCTCAGATCTGGAGTTTTAGTTGTTATTTCTTACCCCAAATTTCAACCCCAATGCAATTCTTGGGGAGGCCTTTAGAATTCGAAAAATTTCTAGAGCTAGGGAGTTCCTTGGGAAAAATTATAAATCCTTATCTGGCAGATGAAGAATCTCTAGCTCAGAAGATAAAGGCTCTATCTATAACCACAGAGACAAAGGTGAGATTTAAGCCTGCTTCTCTGTCCAGTGGTGCTTTTATTTTATCATTTTTCAACAGTGTTGAATGATCAAGGGTGGCAGAAGTATACTACCTTTCAAAAGTGAAACATAAGTAAGTACACAGCAAACAATAATCACTAAAGGTCTGTCTATGCCCTTGTCCTTTGTCCATGATGATGGTGAATCTAGAGATAGAGTAGGGACAGGGCAGGGGCAGCAGTTAATTTAACTCCTTTTGAATCTGGTTGCTGCATGCCCTGAGCAGGATGGTGCCTGCACAATACTTGACGGATACTTGGACAAAAAAGGGGGGGAGTTAGTTGTTTATTAGACATTAAGACACTAGACATTTTTTTTTTGATCCTAAAACAAGTTGTAGCAGCTGAAAAGGGCAAAAGGATAGAACATGAGATTGTTCTTGGCTTTGGTATTAGGACCATAGGTATTTATTTTTCTTTCTACTCTTTGGAATTCCAGGTTTTTCTAATGCTATTTGGTATTTTACAGAAGAGATGTTTCAAGGAATTTGTATAAGCCAAACATATTTAAGTGTTATTGTTTTCTTTCTCCAGTGGGAATGGTAATGATGGCTAGGCAAATTGCTTCCTTGACCTATATGGGTCCTAGTCAGCCTTCCTGTCCTCCACAGCACAGAAAAAGAGAGGAAGGACTATTATTTCCAATCTAATTTTTCTGCCACCCACATATTCTCCAGCTTTCTCTTATTTATTTGGGGCAGTAAAGAGGTTGATGGATTACTTGTACTTTTCCTTCATTTTAAATGGAAAAACATAAATATGAACTCACTTGATTTAATTATCTATTGTAGGTTATATAAAATAGTTAAAGTGTTTTTGTTTATTTTTATATATTTTTTTGAGTGTGATACTCTTTTTTTTTTTTTTTGAGACAGAGTGTCATTATGTCACCCATGTTAGGGTGCTGTGGCAACTCTTGGGTTCAAATGTTTCTCTTGCCTCAGCCTCCCAAGTAGCTGGCACCTGCCACACCACCTGGCCATTTTTTGGTTGCAGTTGTCATTGTTGTTTGGCAGGCCCAGGCTGGGTTCGAACTCGCCAGCTCTGGTGTATGTGGCTGGCACCCTCGCTGCTGAGCTACAGGCACCAAGCCGAGTGTGATACTCTTGAAGCAATCTCCAGGATGGAATCCAGGCTTCCTCTTGCATGTCTCACAGTCGAAAATGTTTTCTCTCCTTTCACCTTTCTCATTTCTTCTGCTGCAAACCATGCAGTCTTTTATTGATTTTTTTGAATTTTGCATTATAAAATGCATCTTCCCATTTAGCCTTTCCTCAGTGTCAGAAGATGATGATTTCCCCTTCTTTCTTGAATTTATGTTCCTTTACATTGCTCACAAGCTGAGTGATGAGATCTCTCCTGTAAGAAAGGTGTGTCTGCACCTTTTCTCCACTCTCCTTCTTATCTAAAGAGTGGATGTAGCTGTTCACAACTGCAACTTCCATAAGCCACAAGAATAATTTTTTCCACCATTTGTAGCACCTCTTTATAAATCTATAACATCCACAGCACTGATCAGCTCTGTCTACTCTTCCCATAAACTTTGTGGATTCTAAAATAACTGTTGGTTTTTCAAATTTAACAAGCTGTTTCTTCCTATAACTGGTGATCAACTGTGTTTGAAGGCCACAGAATGTACTCAGCATTGTCACTAACCTCTTGTCATGGAATGAGAGGCATATCATTTTCATATCACATTGGTAGGCACACATAATATAAATTTCTGAAGTCTCAGATCACTTGGAAAATCCTTCCTAGGAGTCATAACTGTTCCTGTCATATGTATTTTCATTTTATGCAATCCCTGCTGTGTGTCAGAGAATGGGTATAGGAGACACCTGTGAGAAATACCTTGGTGATAAGGGATTGGGGAAGGGATGTAACATCATTGGCTCTTGTTAATGAGACTCATGAGAGCATGAAAGTATGTACGTCATTGGTTAGCACTCTCCACCCCTGTGGCTTAGGCGGCCATGGGATTAGTTCTATAAATAGCATGGGGAGAAGTTAGCGGGGGTTCCTCCTTTGGCTCAGCTTCTTGCTCGGAGGACACTTGATCAGCGCTCCCCTACTAAGACTGCTGTTGAGAGATTGCTCTGAGACCCTCTCTCCTACTAATATTGACTGTGACTTCTAAGGTGCTTGAGCACCTGACCTGAATGAGACATACCCAGAGTGAAAATGTACAGCTGCCTGTGTCCAGACAGTTGAGTGGGCTGGCCCGAGACATAGCATCCCAAGACATAGAGTCCCAGCTCCGACGAGGCCCTGGGTTGGGCCCTGACACATGGGAACTTTATAAGATCACCATCACCATCATGATAAACCTTCCGGCTACTTGTTACAGGCTGCAATTGTCTCCTTCTCCTTTATCAGTAGCTTCAGAGTCACTGGAACTAATATCACTGCATACAGGAAGAGTTTCTTCATGTTCACTTTCATCAATAAACTCTCCTTCAACCTCACTGTCCTCAGAAATCCATGTTGTAGTGTCATCAATGTCATCGTCACTTATGCATCTTCTCCCTGTCATCTTCCTACAAGCACAACCACGTGAATACAGCACACCATCACCTGTTCACATCACCTGTTCACCTGTTCATGTCAAGAAACAGAAAGAGTACAACCTGCACAATCTGTTGGCTAGAGTCTGTACTAAAGGAGGCAACTTGTCAGACAGGCTCTGACCACAGAGCAGGTGAACAAAGGCCCAGGTCGAACATCGCCTGGCAGCAGAGTGGAACAGAAACACCATTTTGCTGGACGAGATTTTGACACAGGATAGGAAGGGGTTAAATTAGGGCAGTTGGTTCGTGGAATATTGCACCTCTCCAAAGCACTATTTTGCTCCGCAAACCATTTTGTTGTAGTGGTTCAGCCACATACTGAAAAATGTGTGATATATATCCCCAAATAATTGAGTCTAAGGGGCTGCAGCTTTTCCGTTTCTGGCCATAGCTGTGTGACAGGAACTAGTAACACTGCTAAGAGATTCTATGGGAACTGAGATTCAGGATTGGCAAGTGTCTAGGCC
>NW_003852512.1:3868670-3882160 GCF_000181295.1 Otolemur garnettii
CATCTCTCCCTGAAGGAGGCGCCCTCTGGGCCCCCACCATGTTCTCCAGGTCACCAGATTGAGGAGGGCAAGACACTAAGGGCCACAGGATAAGAATAGAGATCCAGCTACAGGACTGATGACAGGACTTTGGAGTTTATTGTTGACAGGCAGGCAGAAGGCCAACTCCTAGCACAGGGGCACAAGGTCAGCAGGGCTGGCAGCAAAGGTTTCCTGACACCAAATACCCCCAAAATGAAATATAGTACGTTACCACAACCATGTTTATGGGCTAACACGTTGGTCCTGAGCTTAGAACAGGAGTGAGTTACATGTGGGGATAAAGTTGCAGAGGGGCTCTTGGGCAGAAAACTAGGCCAGTTGTCCATGCTTTCAGGAGGCACAAGGGAGACTTGCATGTACTCAATGACAGGAATTCACACAGGTCTTGAGAAGAATAAATTGTTCAGCTTCAGCACATAATTTATCTTTTCGTCAACCATTTTACATATTTACAAACACACGCAGTGCTCTTCCATTGGTGTTTGTACCCAATAATTAAATTCTCTAATTAGAACCTAAGCATCTTTCTTTGCATAGTGCATATTCTCCTCAGGGTTAGCATGCTAGGCCACGTGGCCGCCTAGAATTAAATACTGTTTTATTTCAGCCTAGGGAATAATAGGTTTTGCCTAATATTAAAGGTTTTCTATGGCTCCTTCAAAATCCTCTCAATTCACAAATTCAAGGTAAACCTGTTTTCTTCAGCATAAAGCTTTACTCTTTGTTCGGCTTTAATAGACCAATGTGACCCTGAACTGCGGACTCTAAGTTTCTTTTATCCGCCCTATTGGCTGGGTTTACTGTAGTGGGGGCAGATGTGAGTGGGGGAGAAGGAAGAGAGAGGAGGAGGGTAGGAAAGAGGTACTGTGGTTCCAATAGAAAAAAAATCATTATGTGCAATGAAAGAGATTTTCATACCTCAGTTTATCCAGCCTGTATCAAGGCAATAGTCCTGGTGAACAGCATAAGACACAGTTATATGTGTGATTCTGGGATTTTATTTTCAATTCATCCACCTCTGAGGGGAAGATGGCAAGGCCAGGTGGCTGTGGGAGCTTCTCTGCAGTGAGTGGCTGCCCCTAGTCAGTTGTCATGTCATTTGACACAAAAAGAGATTAGGGGCCTTCCTGAAAAAGGAATCTTTAGTAATACTCTGTTTATACAAGCCAAGCAATGAAAAACAAAACAAAAGCCAGAAAGTCTGAGATTTCCATGGCAGCTTCCCTTTGTATTAGAAAACATTGAGGCATTAGTTTCAGGAGACTTGGTGCTCTCATGGTCACCTGCTGCTGTCTCGTTCAAGCTGTGCAGCTCAGGCCAGGCTCCATGACCTCTCTGGGCCTCAGTTTCTGTGGAGTGCTCTTTAGCTGGTTCCCTGAGAGGGTGATGGGATGATGTGAGAAAAAGCCCAGCACAGCACCTGGCACACAGTGGGCACTGAGCAGTTTTTTACCCCATTCTCTGTAACGTGGGCATGGACTGAAGCTTCAGCCCTCAGACAATTCTTGTTCTTTACAGGGATTTGGCAGGACCAGGTGGGATCCGATTTTAGAAAATGCATGTGTAGAGCCAGGTAGACAAAAGCCTCTTTTCAGCTCCTTCTTCAAGATGACCACGCTCCATATGGCTTCACCTGCTGCGCACTGTTCTAATTGCAATCAGAATGGATCTCATTAGGGTTACAATGGCCCAGGAAAATGAAGAGTGGTTACCATGGCCCACTCCCCAGGCTTCCCAGCACGGCAGTCCAAAAAGAAGCAGAGTCGAAAAATGTTTCCTGTAATTACAGTGCCCCATACAGCACCCCAAGGATGTTGGGAGCTTAATAAATAGCCATTGACAATTTTTCTTTCTTTCTGCCAAGTGTTTATTACAAATAAGTGGAGGTCTGATTCAGTGGCGGTGTATGTGCCCCCACCTTTGCCTCCCTGACACACACACACACACACACACTCGCAACTTAGTGTGAGGGGGCCAGTGTGCAATGGAGAAGGCAGCAGTAGCCGCGTGCTTCCTGCATGATGCGCAACGCAGAGAATTGCTAGTGAGTGCTGGTAAGTGTTTGTTCAATGATTAAAAAATAAACCTAACTGCACTCTTCATGTGAATAGATTACGAACTGACACTTTCTCAATTTTGGAGTGGGTGGCATGGGAATAATTCACTTTGGAGAGATCTTCAAACTTTGTCAAATTGTTCGGAGAGGATAGAGTAGATGGGGATCGCTTTACGATTTAGTAACCAGAGGTTTGGTTACGGTGCTATTTGCCTTCCTATCAGTTATTTTTGCAATCTGGAGATCTGCAATAAAGTGAAAATGATGCCTTTTGGATAGGGGCTGTGCCTTATTCTGATCTAAGAGCTGAGGAGAAGAAACTGAGCACATGATTTAGTCACAGCTTTGTCTGGAAAAGCAACAGTAAACTCTCAAAGCAGTAGTACAACTATGTTTTGTTTTGTTTTGTGTTTTGAGACAGAATCTCACTTTGTTGCCCTCGATAGAGTGCCATGGCATCAGAGCTCACAGCAACCTCAAACTCCTGGGCTTAAGTGATTCTCTTGCCTCAGCCTCCTGAGTAGCTGGGACTATAGGTGTCTACCACAATGCCCGGTTATTTTTAGAGATGAGGGCTCCCTCTGACTCAGGCTGGTCTCGAACACGTGAGCTGAGGCGATCCACCCACCTCTGCCTCCCAGAGTGCTAGGATTACAGGTATAAGCCATCACGCCCGGCCTTACAAACATGATTTAAACAAGATTGATAAAGTGTGCATATTTTATGGTAATATACTCAATTTCTATAGTCTATCCTTCTATCCATGTATCTATCAGTCTTCTGATTTACTGATCCATCCATCTATACAAATAAATCAATTGAAAGTTTGAACTGTGATTTTAAAAATATTCGCCTTATCTAATTGGTGTTTCTTATCAGGATTAAGTGGAAAGTGTTCTTCACTCCTCCTGAACTCCATAAACTTTTTATTGGAGGCTGAAATCTTGTGCTGCTGTGTGCTCAGCTCTCGTTCAGGCTCCATTTGTGGTATTAATCGCTGCTTTAACACTAGAAGCCCTTATGGTACTTCTGCCCGCCTTTACTTTTCAGAGAAAAGGCCTTAATTTGCTTCCTCAGCCTTTCCTTTTCATTCTAAACACCGCCTGTGCTTGCTGCCTCCTCCTCTTGTGTTTCATTTTTGTTCCAGGAGGAGATGGCTTTTTATTTCTCTATGGGCAGTGAGATGGGCTATGTGCATGTAGATCTCTGGAATTATGTGATGTGGAGGTGAGTCCCTGATGTCCTTTTTTATGAAGCCACTAAGATTAACATTCCTCTGACTACACACAATGGAAGGTTTGGGGGGATGAAGATGGTACCTCAGGGAATCCAGGGAGTTATTCTGAGATGGGAGAGAAGGGAATAGTCCAGTGCCATTTGAATGCCCCTGGTAGAAAGTTGGTCTGCAGAGATGGCATAGCCCATGGTGAGGGACAGGGAGACAGACAACCCTAGCCAAGCTATGAGATGTCACTTTTTCCTTGTCATATGTAACTGTCCATCTAAAAAAGCATTGGAAAGGTTATGGCTACTTCTGGGCCAGATCTAGTAAGGTCAGTTGTCAGAGTTATCCTGCTGGGAAGGAAAAAGTTTGCTTCCACATGGAGCAAGAAAGGAGGTAACTCCAAGTCATGGGCAGAATCAGAGTCTCTAATGGTTGTAGATATCAGAGTGGTGGGAATGGCAATAGTGTTATAAAGCAAATTACTGGTGATACTAGCCTGGGCTAGAATACTTGCATACAGTCAGTCTCAGGTTACAAAGGAGACAGGTTCTGTAGATTTGTTCTTAAATTGAATGCATATGTAAGTCGGAACAGGTACATTTAATAGCCTGTAATAGCCTTCATTTGTAAGAGTAAGTAGTATGTCAGTCAGATTTTCTTTTTTCTTGAGACAGAGTCTCACCTGATCACCCTAGGTATAGTGCCGTGGCACAATAGATCACAGCAACCTCAGACTCTTGGGCTCAAGTGATCCTCTTGCCCCAGCCTCCTAGGTGTCTGGGACTACTACAGGCAGTAGCCACAACAACCTGTTATTTATTTATTTATTTATTTATTTTTTAGTAGAGATGAGGTCTCTCTCTTGCTCAGGCTGGTCTTGAGCTCCTGATCTCAAACAATCCACCCATCTCACCCTCCCAGAGCACTAGGACTACAGGTATGAGCCACCACACCGAGGCTTCAGATTTTTGTACCTCAGGGACTTACTACAATAGCCTTTATTGGTAAGTGAGAGTTGTATGTAAGTTGGATGTTTGTAACTCGGGGACTGCTTGTATTCCAAAGGGAAGAATTTAAACAGCAGAGGACGATTGTGTGGTAGAACAGTGGGTCTCAGGTCAAGATGGGAGTCCACTCTTAACAGATTTTACTGAGCACTTACTGTGGGGCAAGCATTTTGTTTGGTCCTGTGCCATTAAGTTATGAGGCACATTATGTCTGGTTGCCTCATTTCAGAGATGCTAGGATTAATCAATTGCTTCAGATAGTGCCAGCCTAATATATCTATTATATTGTTCCCGAACAATTTATTATCTAATGATTTAAACAGCTAGAGGTAGTCTGCTTAAGAGTGGGCTAAGTCATTCCTTGAAAAGTCAATTTCTGCCAGGGAAGTTTAGTTCCCTGGCATGTGCAGGTATTGGAATGACAGTAAGGACACTTTAAAAAAGGCATAGCCACATAGAATTAATACTACTTTCATAATATTTTATACCCAATGTTCAAATTTCCCTGATAGTATGATTTTTTTTCTTTTTCTTTTTCTTTATTTAGTATTTGTTTTTGTAGAGACAGAGTCTCACTTTATTGCCCTCAGTAGAGTGCCGTGGCATCACACAGTTCACAGCAACCTCCAACTCCTGGGCTTAGGCGATTCTCTTGCCTCAGCCTCCCGAGTAGCTGAGATTACAAGTGCCTGCCACAAGGCCCATCTATTTTTTTGTTGCAGTTTGGCCAGAGTGGGTTTGAACCCGGCATCCTCGGTATATGGGGCCGGCACCCTACCCACTGAGCCACAGGCGCTGCCCTCTCTTTCTTTTTAAAGAAGCAGAGTTTCCACTTTGTTTCTAGGCTGGAATGCAGTGGTAGATAACAGCTCACTGCAGCCTTCGACTCCTGGGCTCAAGCTATCTTCCACCCTCGGCCTCCCAAGTAGCTAGGGCTATAGGTGCCTGCCACCATACCCAGCTATTTTATTTTTAATTTTTTTGTAGAGACTAGATCTCACTATGTTGCTCAGGCTGGTCAAATTCCTGATCTCATGCAATCCCCTCTCTGAACATGCTGGGATAACAGGTGTGAGCCACCATTACCGGCTTGCTGGATATGTCTCCTAAGTGTCTCTCCTTTTTTATGATTATGACACACCCCCACTCCATTTTTTAATGTAATTTATTTTGTTGGAAAAACGAGTTTGTTCTTCAGCATTTCCTACATGCTGGATTTAGTTGATTATGTCCTTTTGTGGTATTTAACCAGTTCCTCTATAGCCTGTGTTTTTGGTAATTAGGTAATTACAGAGGCATGATTAAAGTCCTTTCATTGATATTATTATTGAGCAAAACAATTTTACGGTGGGTACTGTGTGTTTCCTATAGTAGTTAGGAGGCATATAGTGTTTGGCTGTCCAAATTTTAATCATGATGACATTAATCAATGTGTTTAGGTGTGGCAGCTTGATAAATCAATTATAAATTTCCCCGTCAAGATTTTACCTAATGGTCTGATAATTGATTATTATCATCACCTACATTCATTATTTGGTAAGTGCTGCAAAATAGTGATTTTCTAAGTGTATCATCACTTCTTCATTTATTAGCAGAGATTTTCTTTCTTTCTTTCTTTCTTTTTATAAAGGGGGACTTTTCTTCATCAGTTATTTGGTTACCCTGAAGGGAAGTTCATATTGGAAAAGCTTGAGAGATGCTTGATTCTTTCCCTTTATTTAACAATCTTAAAAATAGCCAGTAGGTGTCCTAATGAACTCCATTAAGAGTTCAACTCTCATTGAGAATGAGATGTTTAAAAAAATGTTGTTATGAATTTGTTAATAATTGTTATATTTCTTTTCTTTCTTTTTTTCTTTTTTTTGAGCCAGAGTCTGACTATGTCACCCTGGGTAGAGTGATATGGCATCACAGCTCACAGCAACCTCAAACTCTCGGGCTTAAGCAGTTCTCTTACCTCAGCCTCCTGAATAGCTGGGACTACAGGGGCCTGTCACAACGCCCGGCTATTTTTAGGGATGAGATCTCACTCTGGCTCAGGCTGGTCTCCAACCTGTGAGCTCAGGCAAACCACCCACCTCGGCCTCCCAAGTGCTGGGATTACAGGCATGAGCCACCGTGACCAGCCAATAATTGCTATATTTCAATCTATTAAAGTTATTTGTTTTTTTAATGCTCAAATTGTGTCATTTTTGGCCAGTGGGAGCCCCTTAAAGTTGATTTTTGTTTCCTTAGACAGATTTTATTAGGGTTTGGTAGCTTCTGCACTTGCCGGGAAAACAAGATGTTGTGGACTCACCTTAAATATTTTTTGCTCTGACCAAAGATTAGTCTTATCTCCAATGAGACTCGGTTTATTTTTTTTGGGGGGGGGATATTATTTAGAAAGCACTGAGTGTTAGGCCTGTTCATTGCTACTGGATTGTCTTTGTTTCTAGGCCTTTGCAGCAAAAAGAACTAGGAACTATGCAATTTTTAGAGAGAAAGAAATGAATTGTGGGTCCACACTGAAGTTTACATTTTGAACTGAGGATTACAGAGTTCTCAAATAAGTCTTTTGATTTGGTATTTATATCTCTTTGCTGTTTTCTCTATGGTGTTATATGTGTGAGATATGTAAATGTGTATATGTATGTTTCAAAATAATAATATCAATATTACTTTTGTAATTAATGAATACAATTTTATTCATATTTATCATAGTGGTTTTTATTTAGCATCTTGAGTCCATAAATTAATGTCTTTACCATATTAGGAGGAATTTTAACTGTTATTATTTGATCATTATCATTATTATTATTTGTTTGCCACATTCTCTCTCTTTTCTTTGTGGAACTCCAATTACAATTGTGTTAGATTTTTAAAAATGTGTAGATTGTTAGAAAGGTCTCTGAAGTTCTACTTATTTTAAAAAATCTATTTACTCTCTGTTCTTCAGATTTGACATTTCTGTTGATCTTTCTTCAAGTTCCCTCTTTCCTTTGTCATCCCCATTCTACCGTTCAACTAATCTAATGAGTTTTTCATTTCAGATACTATATTTTCAGTTCTAGAATTTACATTTGATTCTCTTTTTTTCACCACTTTTAATATTTTGGTAATTTCTTTGTAGTGTTTTTATCTTTCTTTTTAAAAAATAGGTATGAATTGGGCGGTGCCTGTGGCTCAAAGGAGGAGGGCGCTGGCCCCATATACCAGAAGTGGCAGGTTCAAACGTGGCCCGGGCGAAAAACTGCCAAAAAAAAAAAATAAAAGATATGAATCTATTATGTGTAAGATTTTGAATTCTGTTTTTTGTTCTCATTTTTCCTCATGTCACTAAAAAATGTTTGTAACACCATTTTTAATGACTACCTCATTTTTTTTTACATCATACCAGTGTAATTCTCTGTTATTGAATGTTTGTGGATTCCATTTTTTGCTATTGTAAATTATGCTAAGTGAAAATCTGTTCATAAGGCTTTGAGTTTAAGATTATTTTTTAGAATAGACATCTTTAACTAGAACTACTAGATCCACGTATATAATTTTTTAAGATTTTTGGAATATATTGTCAAATTTATTTTCAGTAGTTGTAATACTTTTAGTCCTGGTGATAATATACATAAAGTTCTGTTTTCTCCTAATATGTTCAGCAATGACTAGTATCATAGCTAAAAAAAATCTGTTTTTCTAATTTGATGGTACTGAATTAAATTTGGCTTGAGACTGTCTCTATCATTTGAGTTCCTATGTAATTAACTGCAACTTACCTTAGTCTGTAAATAAACCAAAACCTAACTTAGTATGTTCCTGTATTTTTTGTAACAGACAGCTTCCTGAGTCTTAACCAATCACAAGCAATTGAGCTGCAGCCAATCACAGTTTGCCAAATAAGGCAGATGCCTAGCTGTAATTAATCAAACTATTTCTGTACTGTCTATAAATATTTACTGTACACATTGCAGAGGGAGCTCTCTGAACCTCTTCTAGTTCTGAGTGATTCCTACTTCACAAATTGTTCTTTGCTCAAATAAATTCTGTTAAATTTAATTTGTCAAAAGCTTTCCTCTTGGCAGTAGGTTAAAAATATTTTGTTGTTTCATTTGTATTTTGGGGGGACTGCTGTCTTTATTTATTTGTTTATTTATTGGGACAGGGTCTCACTATGTTGCCCTGGGTAGAGTTCTCTGGTGTCACAGCTCACAACAACCTCAAACTCTTGGGCTTAAGCAGTTCCCTTGCCTCAGCCTCCCAGTAGCTGGGATTACAGGTGCTCACCACAATGCATGGCTATTTTTTTGTTGCACTTGTCATTGTTTAGCAGGTCCAGGCTGGGTTCAAACCCACCAGCCCCAGTGCATGTGGCTGATGCCCTAACTACTGAGTACAGGCACTGAGCTGGGACTGCTGTCTCTAAACTTCTTCAGATGTTCATTAGCAATTTTCTTTGTGTGTGTCTGTGCATGCATGAATTATCTATTAATGTTGCTAACTTTTGGCTATTTTTCTATTGAGGATTTAATTTTTTGTTGTGGTAAAATATAAAACATAAAATTTACTATACTAACTATTATAAGTATACAGTTCAGTGATATGAAATACATGCATATGGTAGTGCAACCGTCACCACCATCCATCTTCATAGTTCTTTTCATTTTATAAAACTGAAACTTATTAAGCAACAACTTCCCCCCTCAGACCTCCTCTCCTAGTGCCTGGAAACCAACATTCTACTTTCTAAGTCTATAATTTTGACTACCTGGTACAAGTATAATTATACAATATTTGCATTTTTCTGTCTTATTGCACTTGGCATAATACCCCTAAGTTTTATCCATGTGATAGCATATGTTAGAATTGCCTTCCTTTTTAAGGCTTAATTATATTCCATTATATGCATATACCACTTTTGCTTATCCATTATCTGTTTATGGACCCTGGGTTGCATCTATATGTTAGCCATTGTGAATAATGCTGCTATGAATATTGTTGTACACATATGGCTTTGAGGCCCTGCTTTCAGCTCTTTAGTATGTACCCAGATATGTAATTACTGGATCATGTGGTAATTCTATTTTTTTTTTTTCTGAGAAATTGCCATACTATTTTCCACAGCACTGTACTATTGTATCATTTTACATTCCTGCCAACAGGGCACAAAATTTCTGATTTGTCAACATCCTTTCAAAGACTTCTGTTCTATTTTTTTTTGTAGTAGTCGTCCAAATGGGTGTGAGGTGGTATCGTATTGTAGTTATGATTTACATTTCCTTAATGCTTGCTGATGCTGTGTATCTGTTCATATGCATATTGGCCATTTGTATTTTTCTTTAGAGAAATGTGTATTCCAGACCTTCCCCCTTTTTAAAATTAGGTTGTTTGGGGTTGTTGTTGTTGAGTTTGTTGTAGAATACACAGTACTATATGTATTCTCTATATAAATCTTTTATAAGATATGTGGTTTTCAAATATTATCTCCCAGTCTAGGGGCTGCATTTTCTTCTATTAGTAGTGTCTTTTGATGCATACATTTTAAACATTTTCATAAAATCTAATTTTTCACTTTTCCTTTTGTTGCTTGTGCATGTGGTGTCATATCCAAGAAATTACTTCTAAATCCATGTCATGAGGCTTTTAACATATTTTCTTCCAAGAGTAGAATAGTTTTAGTTCTTATATTTGGGTGTTTGATCCATTTTGAGTTAGTTTTTGTACAAAGAATTAGGTAACTTCATTCATTTTCATGTGTACATCCTGTTTTCCTAGGGCAATTTATTGAAAATACTGTCCTTTGCCCATTGAATGGTCTTGGAACCCTTGGATCATATATGTAAGGATTTATTTCTGGTCTTTTTACTCTATGCCATTGGGTTATATACTTGTCTTTATGTTAGCATCACACGGTTTTATTTATTGTAGCTCTGTACTAAGTTTTGAAATCAGGAAGTGTGAGTCCTCCAGCTTTGTTGTTTTTTTCAAGATTGTTTGGGCTACTTGGAGTTTCTGGAGGATCCATATGAATTTTAGGTTACATTTTTCTATTTCTGCAAAAAACATCATTGCATCATTGGAATTTTGATAGGAATTGCACTGATAGTAGATTTCTTTGGGTAATGATGGCATCTTAACAATATTAAGTCTACCAATTCATGAACATCGGATGTATTTTCATATATTTATATCTTTTTAAATTTCTTTAAGCTATGTTTTGTAGATTTCATTGTACAAGTCTTTCATCCTCTTAAGTAATTTCTAAATATTTTATTACTTTTTATGTTACTGCAGGTGGAATTGCTTTTGTAATTTCTTTTTTGAATTGTTCATCGTTAGTGTGGAGAAATGCAACTGATTTTTACGTGGTGAATTTGTGTCTTGCTACTTGGATAAATTCCTTTATTAGCTCTTACAGGGCTTAGGGGGGATATTTACTGTTGCTACATAAAAGATCATGTCATCTTCAAAGATAATTTTACTTCTTTTATTCTAATTTTGGTGACTGTTATACTTTTCTGGAATAATTACTCTGGTTAGAACTTCAGTACTATGCTGAATAAAAGTTGTGAAAGCTGTCATCCTTACCTTTGTTTCTGATCTTAGAGAAAACAATTTTCAGTTCTTTCACCATGAAGTGTGAAGTTTGCTGTTGGTTTTTCATATATTGCATTTATTATGTTGAGATAGTTCCCTTCTATTTCCTAGTTTGAGGGTTTTTACCATGAAAGGTGCTGAATTTTCTCAAATGCTTTCTTTTTGCAAGAATTGAGATGATAATGTGTTCTTTCTTCCTCATTCTGTGAATGTGATATATTACATTAATTCATTTTTTATATGTAGAACTATCTTTGCATTTCAGGAATAAATCTCACTCAGTAATGGTTTGTAATTCTGGCAATATGCTTCTGAATTCAGTTTGCTAGTTTTTTGTTCAGGATTTTTGCATCCATGTTCATACGGTATATTGGTCTGTAGTTTTCTTTTCTTATACTGCCTTTGCCTGCCTTTGACAATTTTAGGATATTTTCCCTCATTTCAAAATTTTCAGAAAAGTTTGAGGATGAGTGGTGTTAATTTTATTTTTTTTTCAGGTTTGGTAGAATTCACCAGTGAAGCCATCATGTCCAAGGCTTGTCTTTTTTAGGAAATTTTCAACTGCCAATTCTTTCTTCTTACTAGTTATTCAGATTTTCTGTTTCTTTATGATTTAACCTTGATAGGTTTTGTGTTTCTAGGAATACATCCATTTCATTTGTTGGTGTACAACTGTTCATAGTACTCTTTTTTTTTTTTTTTTTTGAGACAGAGCCTCAAGCTGTCCCCCTGGGTAGAGTGCCATGGCATTACAGCTCACAGCAACCTCCAACTCCTGGGCTCAAGCGAGTCTCCTGCCTCAGCCTCCCAAGTAGCTGGGACCACAGGCACCCGCCACAACGCCCGGCTATTTTTTGGTTGGAGCCGTCATTGTTGTTTGGCGGGTCCGGGCTGGGGATTCAAACCCACCACCTTAGGTGTACGTGGCTGGCGCCTTAGCCGGTTGAGCTATAGGCACCGAGCCCATAGTACTCTTATAATCCTTTTTTTTTCTATAGAATTAGTAGTAATGTCCCTACTTCCATTTCTGATTTTATTAACCTGAGTCTTCTCTTTTTTATTAGTCTGTCTAGGTAAAAGTTTGTCAATTTTGTTCATCTTTTCAAAGAATCAACTTTTGGTTCCATTAGTTTCCTCTATTATTTTCTCTTCTCTATTTTGTTTCTCTCTTCTCTAATCTTTTTAATTTCCTTCCTTCTCGTAGCTTGAGTTTAGTTTTTTCCTCTTTTAATTCGTTCTTTCTAACCCAGGACTGTATGAGCTCCAGAAATTCTTCAGCTTTTAGCCACTGGCTATTTTTGTAGTTTCTCCCATTGTAAAGTTTCAAAGCTATTTTTCTCTCTGCTCTACTACTGTATCCCACAAATTCCAACTGGTTTAACCTTTCAGAATCCTTATTTGTCTCCTTAATTTAGCTAATCCTCTGTGCTCTGACTACATCCCTCTCTTCCCTTCCCCATATTCTTGGTCCAGATAATGCCTCCAGGTAAGAAATTGGGGGAATCATTGCTTAATTAGTATGTCTTCGAACAGGGATCAAAGTCCTGTGCTGTGTGTTTATTAATGACCAAAAACTTTGTCTCATATATTTATACAGTTTCATAAAGGTTCACAGCAAGAGCGCTAATCTAGCCACAAGTATTACATCATGACTGAAAGCAGAAGTCAACATTATGTTTTTAAGATCTATTTATGTTGCTATGGTTTACTCAAGAGGTGCCATTCACAGATCATGCAATGTGAGTGCCTGGAGTTATGCAATATAGCTGTCCAGCATTTAATAATGTACATCTCTCACATCTATCCTTTGTCCCAGTGGAAGATACTCTCTATCACTAGACTAAGTATGGGATATTGTTTTCAAGAATCTCTACCGTGTTGCTCACACAGACTCACAAATACTGGTTGTTTAATACTTGGGAGTCTTACGAAGCTAGTTGTTAATCAGAGTCCTTGTTATAAATTATATGAAAGTAAAACTGAATGCATGGTATTAAAATCAAAGGTAATACTCAAAACTTATCATTTCCTCATTATTTTACTACATGATATGATTACTTTTACCCTTAAAGTTATTCACAGGTATTCTATCTGTATTGTGAACATACTGTATCATGGTGTGGTGCTGCATATCTCTTCCCAACTTATGTTCAGTGACATCTCATTGGTAGCTAGCAAATGTTACAAATCAAAGTTTGATTTTTTGTAGAGGTTGGCAAACTATGATTGTCCAAGCTGAAACCTACTTTTGCCCATTTATTTACATAACATGTATGACTTCTTTAGCAATACAACAGGAGGGTCGAATAGTTGTGACAGAGATGGTAGGGCCTGAAAAAACTAAAACATTTACTATCTGGTCTTTTACAAAAAAATATTTGATGACCCTTGATTTATGGGTTTGTTGATTGTCTAGACTTACTAAAGTAATGAAGAAAATGTGAGTAGTACAATTAAATTTGAAAGTGTATGGCATCCATAGCTGTTACATTGTGAATGGAGTACAAATTGGAGGAAGCATCCTTTTGGTGTTTGAAAGCCGTTATCTGATTTGGCAAAGAAGTTGCTCATGTCATTGACATACATACAT
>NW_003852512.1:3882180-3888258 GCF_000181295.1 Otolemur garnettii
GCTTTTGTCTTCTTTATTAACATAAGTGAAAATATCTACCAATATTCATATCCAAACAACCTCCTTCTTCCATTGAAACATCAGGCTGACTACTCATCTAAGAATTTACAAAAATCAATAAAAATATTCTGTGACTATATGGAAATTACAATTAAAAGTATTGTATATTTTGTTATTAATTAATTGGATGCTATATGTCTTGATATCAGTAAAGTTTATAGTAAACTATGTATAGTATACACACACTTGCATAGTACATAGACTTATATATATATACAGTTTATGACTTTTTTTCTGGAGAACTGGTAGTTAAACATTTACTAGCATACTTCAGGTGCACACATATTAATATCCCAGCAGAAAATGCATAAATATTTTGATTTTTTCATATCTCTTCCATTTGTCAGAATCCTGTTTTTTGTCAAGTCAATAGATGTTAAATGATATTTCAATGCTGTTTTAACTTGTATTTTTATTACTAATCAGTTTGAGCATCTCTTTGTATGCTTGTTAGCCTTTTGTTTTTTGTTTCTGAAAATTTGACTGATATTTCTATTGGGTTCTTGCCTTTTTTGGTTAATGAGTAATCCTACTATCAGCTCATTTTGGTTTTCTACATTGTAAATATCTTCTGTCAATATCTGATTTGATAATTGTGTTATTGAGGTCCTTCATTAAACATACATCCTTAATGTTGATGTAATCAAAGCCATCATTTCTTTGCCTCATATTTTATGCATTTGAAATATATATATATATATATAATTTTTTTTTGAGACAGAGTCTCACTATGTTGCCCTGAGGAGAGTGCCATAGTGTCACAGCTCACAGCAACCTCAAACTCTTGGGATTAAGTGATTCTCTTGCCTTAACCTCCCATGTAGCTGGGACTACAGGTTTCTGCCACAATGCCAGGCTATTTCTGGTTGTGGTTGTCATTGTTTGGCTGGCCCGGGCCGGGTTTGAACCTGCTACCTCTGGTGTATGTGGCTGGTGCCCTGGCTGCTGAGCTATAGGCACTGAGCCACATTTGAAATATTTTTAAGAAGTCCTTCCTTCACCTTCAAATCAGAAATATAGTCTTCTTTTCTTTCACTAATTTATAGATTTTATCTTTTACATTCTGGTATCTATTCCATCTATCTGGATTCTGTGTGTAGTTTTAAACTGAATTAGGATTTTAATAAAACATGATTCATTTGTAGGCCTTTTAAGTTATTGTAATTTACCAGTTGTCCCTTGCATCTTGTTTAAGGAAAAAACTTTCCTCGTCTGGATTTTGCTGAATGTATGCGTACAGTATCATTCAGCATGTTCCTTTGTTCTCCATAGTGGGATATAGAGGCTTGATCAGATTCAGATTTGGTTTTCTGAAAAGATGTACATCATAAGTGGTGTTGTGCTCTTTCATCAGGGTGCTTAGACATCTTTTTCCTTGTATTGTTACCACCTATTGATTATCAGTGTCCATGTACATCATTATTTCAATGAGGAATGTAAAATAATGACATTGTAATTTTTTCAATTTTTCTTCATTTATTAGCTAAGATACTTCTATTAAGACAAATATCCTCCTATACATTATTTGGTTCCTAAGTGGTATAATTCATTTAGGAAAGTCAGGTTAAAATCCTGATTATGTTCCTTTATGTATATGATTTTAAAATAATGACTTTATTTACTAGCATCTTCCAATAGTGACCAATAACTTGATTTTTTTTTTTAGTTTTCCTTATTTTTTATTACCAGCATGAACACATGGATTTAAATATATTTGCTGTGCTTCAATATGATACAGTTGTTATTCTTACTGATGTTTAACTTGATTAAGTTTTCATTGGGAGCCTCTTCAAGTTGGCTCCTCAGTCCTTTCATCATGACATAGTAGTTTTGGACAACATTTGTGCAATATGACATGCTGAAGTATTTTAAGTTCATCTTGCATATGTTCTGCCTCAGATTTTGAATTAGTTATTTCTTGAGGGAGCCTCGGATTTATTTAGTAAGAAATGGTTTTCGTAGATCACAATCAGGCCACCATACACTTAAAAGAAACATTGCTCCAGATTTTTAGCATGACAACATCTAGTGGAACATTCCTACATCTTAGCTCTTAGTTTTTAAAGTTGACCTAGCTATTTGTATATCTTTTTGGGTCCATATAAAGTTTAGAGTGAGTTTCTCAAGTTCTTCACAGAATCTGAATAGAATTTTGATTGTAATTTAATTGATTTTATATATCAATTTGGGAAGAATTAATGTGTCTTTTATATATTCAGATCATTTTCTGGGTTTTATGAGTTTATTATTTTGCTATAGAGGTGTTTTGTGCACAAACGCATATACATATATATTTTTAAATTTCAGATCAATACGAGGGTACAAATTATACATTTTTTGCATTTCTAAAGTAAAGTTGAAGTTGTATTTGAGCCCTTCACACAGGGCTGTGCTGTATACCCTTACATTGTGCCCATTAGGTGAGAGCTTACCAATCCCTCTCCATCCTCCCCTCTCTCCTTCTCCTCCTCTCTTCCACCCTTCAAATACACTTGTGTTTTTCTTTAGTGTGGGCATGTAGTTGTTTTTCAAATGGTTCATATTAGCATTAAGTATATTGTATACTTACTTTTGCATTTTTGCCATACTTTACAACAGAGAAATGTTCCCCAACTCTATCCAGGTTAATACAAAAGATGTAAAGTCTCCCTCTTTATGGCTGAATAGTATTCCATGGTATACATACACCACAGTTTGTTAATCTATTCCTGGGTTCATGGGCACTTGGGTTGCAACTGTGAATTGAGCTGCAATAAATATTCTAGTGCAAATGTCCTGTGGTGAATAATTTTTTTTTTCTTTCTGGTAGATGCCTTATAATGGGTTTGCAGTATCAAATGGAAGGTCTAGGCTAGGGGCAGTGACTCATGCCTGGAGTCCTAGCACTCTGGAAGGCTGAGGTGGGTAGATTGCATGAGCTCAGGAGTTCAAGACAAGCCTGAGCAAGAGCAAGATCCCATCTCAAAAAAAAAAAAAACAGCTGGGAATTGTGGCAGGCACCTGTAGTCCTAGCTACTCAGGAGTTTGAGGCAAGAAAATTGTTTGAGTCCAGGAGTTTGAGGTTTCTGTGAGCTATGATGACACCACAGCACACTATGTATGTAGGGCAACAAAGTGAGACTCTGCCTCCAAAAATAAATAAATAAATAAATAAATAAAAATATTATTTTCTAAGAAATGTGCCTGGAGCTATAAATTTTTCTGTGTGTCTGACAAATTTTTTGATGCATAATTTTTTAATTTTCTCTGAGTTCTGAAAATCTTATTTTTTTTATGATTTACCTTTCTAACTCGACAATTGTATAGTACTACATCATTTGCTTTACTAACAAGAAAGAGTAATTTTTTATTTCTCATATCTCTCAAACTCATTTTCTTTAATCAATTTGAGATATTCTTATCTAGCTACATAATTTTATTTTTCTGTAACTAGCAAATTGCGCGTCTTGAATAGGCCCATAACATTAGAGAATGTTGGATTAAGATATAGTGATCTTTTGTTGCTTGGCCAGGTAACTTAATCGAAAAAGATTTAGCACTTAGAAGGTGAGATTTTTGATTAGTTAGAGGTAAATATGAATTGAATTCCTATGTCTTTATCAGGGGATGTCTAATCCCTTATATGTGCTCTTTGCCTCACTGTTTACAAAACCTCTTCATAACTGCTATTTACTTCCATCTTCCGAGTAGTGTGATGAGGTAGGCAGAAAAGTCATTTGACCTCTTTGACTCCATCTGTCAGGCAACATTAAATATACTTCTAGGCCACTGTGGATTGATGTGAGGATTAATTAATTAGAGCCAATAATCCCTTTCTCTTACAACCTCAGGGGGTTATGCTCCTCTCGGAAGATAATGGATATGAGAATACAAAGTGCACACAGTAATCTGAACAGTTGTTTTGGTAGTCTAAACAATCTCTTATTTCTAGTCCAAGTTCATCCTTGTGCATACTTAGGATAAACTAGAACAAGATACCATGAGTGAGTACCCAGTTTATTGCAAGCTCTTGATACATGTTCATAGATTGTTAAATATCAAGGTATCTGGCACCAGGGCCATCTTCATGAATGTGTGATCTGTACAATTGTACAGAGACCCTTAAAACTTATAATTTTATCTCTGATCTTGTGTTTTATAAGTGAAGTCTGATGAAACAATGAAGCATGTGCATTAACAGTGGAGCTATGCTAGGTGGTAGTGTGTACACTTGTGGTCTCAGGTCCGTAGGCATGGAAAAATATGCAGGCACCAAAGAATTTGTCTGCTAGCCTGGTGTGCACAAACAGGCTTTTGGTGCAGTCTGGAGCATGTGGATCCTAAGGTAGGCAGGTTGGGACCTGCCAGATTGGCACTGTCAATGTTGCTGGCAACAGTAACAGCAGAAGCAGCAACCCTGGTAGCTGCAGGAGCAATAGCTGTAGGAGAGAACAGGGATTCCATGTTAGGTAACCACAGAGTCTGCTGAGAGTTAGGCTTGTCTGGTCCTTAAGCCCTATGCTGTGTAATCTCCATCAATATTAACTCTCTCATCTGAGTGCTGGGACAACTGCCTGCATCCAGTCATTAAACATTGTCAGTAATCATTACAAAATAAAAGTGTTCATGGGCATTGTAATAATGCATATCAAGGAATTATTAGATATTTTTAGACTTTATAATCTTTAGTTTTGAAAACACCTGCAACATTGCAAAGCAAACACCCACAGGCTTAGAAACAGAAACAAAATTATTCAACATAATACTGGAAGTCCTGCCCAGTGCAATTAGGCAAGAGAAAGAAATAAAAGGAATCCAAATTGGAAAAGAAAAAGTCAAATTAGTCTTGTTGGCAGACAAAATGATCTTATATTAATACTTATAAGAAACCTGAATATTCCATTACAAAACTGTAGGAACTAATAAAAAATTAGTAAATTTGCAGGATACAAAATCAACATACAAAAATTAGCCACATTTATCTACATAATCAATTAAAAATGTTAAAAAGAAACCCACTTATATTAGCTACAAAGCATATAAAATACCAAGGAATCAATTTAACCAAAGATATAAAAGATATATACAAAGAAAATTATTATACATTGATGAAAGATACCAAAAAGGACACAAAAAAAATAGGACGATAGTCCATTCTCCTGGATTGGAAGAATTAATATGGTTAAAATGACAATACTACCCAGAGCAATTTATAGATTCAATGCAATTGCTATCAAAATGCCAATGGGATTCTTCACAAAAATAGAAAAAATGATCCTAAAATTTGCATGAAACCACAAAAACCTCCAATAGCCAAAGCAATTATGCGCACACACAAAAATAAAGTTAGAGGCTTCATACTATCCTACTTCAAAATTTGCTACAAAGCTATAGTAATCAAGTCAGCATGGTACTTGGTTAAAAACGAACACATAGTTTAAAGGAATAGAATAGAGAACCCATATAAAGATCCAGATATTTACAGCCAACTCATTTTGACAAAGGTGCCAGGAATATACAACGGGGAAAGGTCAGTCTCTTTAATAAATGGTGCTGGGAAAACTGGATATCCATATGCAGAAGAATTAAACTAAACCCCTAGTTCTCATCATATACAAAAATCTAATAAAAATGAATTTACTGGTGAAACCCAAGACCTGAATGTATAAAACTACTAGAAAAAACATTGGGGAAATGCTCTAGGATATTGACCTGGGCAAAGATTACTTTTTGGAAGACCTCAAAAGCACTGCAACCATAGCAAAACTAAACAAATGGGATTGCATTAATCTCAAAAGCTTCTGAGAGAAAAGGAAACAACTAATAAAGTGAAGAGATGACCCACAGAATGGGAAAAATATTTGGAAACTATCCATTCAACAAGGGATTAATAACCAAAATATATAAGGAGCTCAAAGGGCTCAAGAGCAATTAAACAAATAATCAAATTAAAAATGGACAAAAGTAGCTGGGTGTTGTGGCCGGTGCCTGTAGTCCTAGCTACTTGGAAGGCTGAGGCAAGACAATTGCTTAAGCCCA
>NW_003852512.1:3888278-3899027 GCF_000181295.1 Otolemur garnettii
AAAAAAAAAAAAAAAAAATGGGCAAAAGATTTCAATAGACATTTCTCAAAAGAAGACATACAAATGATGAACAGGAATGTGAAAAAAATGCTCAACATTACTAATTATCAGAGAAATGCAAATAAAAAACACGAGACATTTTACCCAGTTTAGAATGGCTATTATAAAAAAGACAAAAATAAATACAGTCAGGGTTGCGGAAAATAGGGAACTCTTTTACACCATTGGTAGGAAGGTACATCAAAATGGCTCCTATGTATGAGCCTCAAAAATTTAAAAGTAGAAATCCCATATGATTTACCACCTCCTTCCATTACTGGGTGCATATCCGAAAGAAAGGAAATCAACGTGTCAAAGAGATAGCTGGACTCCCATGTTTATTGTAGTGCTATTCAAAATAGCCAAAAAGTGGAATCAACTTACAGTGTTCATCAGTGGATAAACGAATAAAGAAAATGTGGTATATATACACAATGGAATACTATTCGGCCATGAAAAAGAATGAAATCCTATCATCTGCAGCAACATGGATGAAACTGGAGGTCATTATCTTAAGTGAGATAAACCAAGCACAGAAAGATATTTCACACATTCTCACTCATATGAAAGCTAAAAAAGTGCCTTATAAAGATAAGGAGTAGACAATTGGTTTCTAGAGCCTGGGAAGAGTAGGGGCTAGGGAGAATGAAGAGAGGTTCATCAATGGATAAAAATATACAGTTAGATAAATAAGACGTAGTATTCAATAGATCAGTAAAGTCACTATAGTTTACAATAATCTGTTGTACATTTCAAAATAGCTAGAAGAGAATAACTTGAATGTTTCTAGCACAAAGTAAAGACAAACGTTTAAGATAATCTATATCCCAATCATACTGATTTGATCTTTAAATTATCACATATACCCCAAATAAAAATTTAAAGTTCATCCTATTCAACAGAAAAGAACATTATTTTCATATAAAACTTCTTATGAACCATTATTGAGGAAAATAAATTTAAATTGATTTTCCTTGTAATTGAATATAAAGTGATGGAATGCATAAAACAATATTTGAATTATATACAAATCTTGATGCCACTTTTGACTTATTGAACAACCACCACAAGCTGCAGGAAATGTCAGAGGAAATGTTAGAATGCTATTTTATTAATGTGCATTTAGAATTAAATTTGGACGTACATTGAAGTGATTTGTATAAAGAGTTGAACTTTCTATGAAAAATCATTTCAAAAGAATCATCAACTCTAGATGTACTAAAATTCACATATTCACCGCAGTGTTTTTACAGGCCATAAAATAATATGCACTTTTATCAATTCTGGCTCAAGTTGTATCAGCCAATAGATCCTTCCCTAAAGTTGAAAGTATTAGAGGCTATTTGTCATTTTGCATTTGCTAAGAAGGAGTGATGGTGCTCCCCATTATGTTGATTGCTTCTGAAGTTGCTAAAAGCATAAATTTAGATGAACTAATAAATACATTTGGAAAAAAAGTGAGCTAGAAAAGTTCTCATGATCAGTCGTGACATCACATTAGTAAAGTTTTGGTATATACTGTGTTATATAAGCAGCAAAATATTTTTTCACAGTTTGTAAATTTGGATGATTATTTATTGTAGTAGACAGAATAATGTACTCCCCATCCCCAAGGGTGTCCACATCCAAATCCTCAGAACCTGTGAATGTGTTATGTTACATGGTAAATGGAAGCGCTATGTAGATGTGATCATGGCTTTTGAGATGGGAAGATTGTCCTGGATTATCCAGGTGGAGAAAAGGGAAGAATCAGAGGAGGAAATGTGATGAAGGGAATTGGTGATGAGAAATGCGAGGGCCGGGGACATTCGAAGATGCTATACTACTGACTTTGAAGATGGCAGAAGGGGCTGCAAACTACTGTCCCTAGAGAAAACCACTAAGAAATTACTTCTCCCCAAGAACCCCAGAAGGATTCTACCCCACTGGCATCTTGATTATGGGACTTTTGGCCTCCAGAACTGGAAGATATTAATAGTACATTTGGTCACTTTGAGCTACTACATCTGTGGTAATTTGTTACAGCAGGATTAGGTAATGAATATATCTGTGTATCATGATTATGTTACAATTTATAAGTCATGAAATATTTTTTTTTTTTTGAGACAGAGCCTCAAGCTGTCCCCCTGGGTAGAGTGCCATGGCATTACAGCTCACAGCAACCTCCAACTCCTGGGCTCAAGCGAGTCTCCTGCCTCAGCCTCCCAAGTAGCTGGGACCACAGGCGCCCGCCACAACGCCCGGCTATTTTTTGGTTGCAGCCGTCATTGTTGTTTGGTGGGTCGGGCTGGGGATTCGAACCCGCCACCTTAGGTGTACGTGGCTGGTGCCTTAGCCGGTTGAGCTATAGGTGCCAAGCCAGTCATGAAATATTTTTAAAGGAGAAAAACTTTATATGTTAATACCTTTAATGGAACTTTTTTCCTGCCTTTTTTTCTCACTTTGTCGCCCGCCCTTGTGGTGTCACAGCTGACAGCAACCTCAAACTTTTGGGCTGAAGCGATTCTGTTTGCTTTAGCCTTCCAAGTAGCTGGGACTATAGGCACCTGCCACAGCGCCTATTTTTATTTTTATTAAATCATAGAGCTGTGTACATTAATGCAGTCATGGGATACAGTGTGCTGGTTCTACATACAATCTGAAATATTTTCATCAAACAGGTTAACATAGCCTTCATGTCATTTTCTTAGTTATTGTGTTAAGACATTCATATTCTACTCTTAGGAAGATTCACATGTACCCGTGTAAGATGAACCATAGGCATGATCCCACCAATCACCCTCCCTCCACCCATCCTCCCCCCCAGCCCTACTATGAAACTAATTTATAGCTTTCATATGAAAGCTATAACCCAATTATAGCCCAGCTATTTTTAGAGATGGAGGTCTCACTCTTGCTGAGGTTGGTCTTGAACCCATGAGCTCAGACAATCCACCTGCCTCGGCCTCCCAGAGTACTAGGATTACAGGCATGAGGCACTGCACTCAGCCTTTTTTCTGCTTTTTGAATAAAGGGGCTTGGATTTTCATTCTTACGAGGCCACCCAGATTATGTAATTAGCCCTACATTTGGGATATTCCAGTGGAACTATGCAATATATAGTCTAAAGCACAGGAGAGGCCAGGTGTGTTGGCCAGCACTTTGGCTCCAAGGAAATTGGGAAGCTGAGGCAGGAGATCACTTGAGAGTAGCCTGAATGAGAGTGAGACCCCATCTCTACAAAAAATAGAAAAATTACTGAAGGAGGGTGATGTGTGCTCCTGTAGTCCCAGCTTGGAAGGCTGAGCCCGGGGGATAACGTGAACCCGGGAGCTGAGATTGCTATGAGCTATGACGATGCCACTGCATTCTAGCTTAGGCAACAGAGAGAAACTCCATCTCAAAAAGAAAAAAAGAAAAGAAAGAAAGTAAAAAGAAAAAGCACAGGAGATTGGTCTGGCTTTAATATAAAGATTTTTTGTTGTCAGCACATAGAAGGTAGTTGTAGTCTTGGAAACAGATAAGACTGAGAGAAATTGTGAACAGAGATCTTAAGCCCAAACTGTAGAGCACACTTTCCAATAGTACAATAGTGGCCACTAACCAGAAGTTGCTATTTGAGTATGCTGAATGTGGCCACTCCAAACTGCAATTCTGTAAATGTAAAATGCATACCAGATTTCAACAACTTGGTGCCACAAAAAGAAAAGAATGTGAAAAGAAAAGATTGGTTACATGTTGAGGTTATAATATTTTTTATTTATTTGGTTGAATGCAATCTGATTAAAATTAATGTCACTTACTTGTGTGTGTGTGTGTATATATATATATTTTTTTTTTTTTTTTTTGAGACAGAGTTTCACTTTATCACCCTCGGTAGAGTGCCATGGCATCACACAGCTCACAGCAACCTCCAACTCCTGAGCTTAGGAGATTCTCCTGCCTCAGCCTCCCAAGTGGCTGGGACTACAGGCACCTGCAACAACGCCTGGCTATTTTTTATTGCAGTTTGGCTGGGGCTGGGTTTGAACCTGCCACCCTCGGTAGATAGGGCCAGTGCCCTACTCAGTGAGCCACAAGTGCCAACCTTGTTTTTATATTTTAATGTAGCTACTAAAAATTTAAAATTACATATATGGCTTACACCCACTCTTCCTTACTCCCTTCTTCTCTTCCTCCCTTCCTCCCTCCCCTCCCCTCCTCTCCCTCCCTCTCTTCCTTCTTTCCTTCCTTTTCTTTCTTTGATAGAGTCTTGGTCTGTGGCCCAGGCTAGAGTGCCCTGGCTTCAGCCTAGCACACAGCAACCTCAAACTCCTGGGCTCAAGTGATCCTCCTATCTCAGGCTCCAGGGTAGCTGGGACTACAGGCCTGAGCCACCTACTTTTAATAGCACCCAGTTATTTTTTCTATTTTTAGTAGAGACAGAATCTCACTTTTCTCAGGCTGGTCTTGTCATCCTGGGTAGAGTGCCATAGCGTCATAGCTCACAGCAACCTCAAACTCTTGAGTTCAAGCAATTCTCTTGCCTTAGCCTCCAAGTAGCTAGGACTGCAGGTGCCCACCACAACGCCTGGCTATTTTTAGAGACGAGGTCTTGTTCTAGCTCAGGTTGGTCTCAAACTCTTCAGCTCGTGGCCATCCGCCTGCCTCAGCCTCCCAGGGTGCTGGGATTACAGGCAGGAGCCTCTGTGCCTGGCAGGCTTTTCTTTTGTAATGCCTATTTTTATTGTCTTGGCTAAAAGACTTCATGAACATCTATATGATATATGTAATTTCTTAGCTTTCATTGTGTCAGTTTTATTGTTGTTTAAATATTAAATTTACCTATAATTTATTTTTAACTATCTGAAATAAAGAAATAAAAGGAACAACCCACAAAAATAGAATTAAATTTTATACATATGTGAAGGAGGGAAGAAATTCATTTTCTGTCAAGTGAAGAACCAAATATATATGCCAATATATACATTAAGTAAAGTGTCCTTTCCCATTGAATTGAAATACTGTCTTTGACATAAACTGCCATAAATACTGACATCTATTTTGGGGCACTTTTTTCCCACTGGTCTAGTTACCTGTTTCTGTGCCAGTGTCATATTATTTGGTTAAAGTTTAATATCTAATAAATTAAATCCCACCTGATCATTTATAATTCTCCTGGATATCTTCAGACATGTATGCTCACATGTAGATTTTAGTAACTTTTTTTTTTTTTTAAGAGAGAGAGTCTCAAGCTGTCACCCTGGGTAAAACGCCATGGAGTCATAGCAACCTCCAACTCAGGCTCAAGCGATCCTCTTGCCTCAATTTTTCTATATTTAGTAGAGACAGGGTCTTCTCTTGCTCAGGCTGGTCTCTAACTCCTGAGCTGAAGCAATCCACCCACCTCGGTCTCCCAGAGTGCTAGGATTACAGGCATGAGCCATGGTGCCCAGCCAAATTTTAGTATTAGTTTATTTAATTAAAAGTACACAATTCTATTGGGGTTCTAATGGGCATGACAATATATTTGTCTATTATTTTTAAGAGCATTTACATTTTTATAATATTACTTGCCTAAGAAAATATTATGTCTTTCTATATTTTCAGATTGAATTTTATACCTTTTAATAAAATTTTTTTTCTTTAAATTGGGATTCATTGAGGGTACAAGAATTAAGTTACACTGATTGTGGTAGTTAGGTAAAGTAACTCTTGCATTGGGTCCTATCCACAAGAAGTGTACCATACACCATGACCCCCAATTCCCCTCTCTCCTCCCCTCTCCCTGATCCTTCATTCCCTTATCCCACCTCTTGTATTAGATCATTTACTGCCTTCATATTAGAATTGAGTACATTAGATTCTTGCACATCCATTGCTATGACGTTTTACTAAGAAGAATGTGCTGCACCTCCATCCCACCACATACACAGGACTGGATTAACAAGCCGTGGTATATGTATACCTTGGAATACTATTCAGCCACGAAAAAGATGGAGACTTTACACCTTTTCTTTTAATAAAATTTATATAGTTTTCCTTATCTAGTTTTTGTATTTCTCATATTGAGTTTATTTCTAAATGCTTATATTTACGCTGCCATCAGTAAAATGTTTTCTCCCATCTCCACTTGTTTCTTTTGCTTAACTTAATGTCTGAATTTCGTCTGTGTTGTGGTATGTATAAGTAGTTTGTTCATTTTGATTATTGAGTAGTATTTATGCATATTTAATGTGCTACAATTTATTTATCCATTCACCTGTTGGGTTGTTTCCCATTTCAGGTTAATATGACTAAAGCTATATGCTATGAATAACCATTTACAAGTCATTTTAATGGATATCTGTTTACTTTTCTCTTTGATAAATACTTAGTTACGGAAATGCCTCTAGGTATATATTTATAAGACACTGCTAAACATTTTTCATGTACTTATTGACCACTTCATATGTCCTTCTTGGGGAATGTGTGTTCAAAATCTTTTGCCAATTTTTAAAGTCAGTTGTTTGTCTTTATATTATTGGTTTGCTGGAGTTTTTTTGTCAGCTGTATGTATTGAGAATAATGTCTCCCAATTTAGGAGAGTATTATCTTAACTATATACTTGGAAGAATGGATGTTTATAAATTTTCAGTGGCATTTGATTTATAATTTTTTCTTATGATGTCTTTTGATAGTCTTCACACTTGATCTTAGCCAAAAGGCCGAGAAGCGATCTTTTGATAGTCTTAATAAGTACTTTTCATATTCTTTTATATTGTTGTTGTTGTTGCAGGGTTTTTTTTGGTGGGGGCCCACTACCTCCAGTATATGGGACTAGTGCCCTACTCTTTGAGCCACAGGTGCTGCCCTACTTTTCATATTCTTATTAAGGAATCTTTATCTACATCAAAGTTGTAAATATATACTCCCATTTTTCCCCTAAAAGCATTCTAAATTTAGTTTTCACATTGAAGTTCATTTCAAAAGAATGCTCCATTTCAAAAAAAAAAATGGTTTTTGTTCAGATATAATTCATATGCTATAAAATTTACCATTCTAAAATATACAGTTTAGTAATTTTTTAATAGTAGATTCAGAAGATCGTGCGACTATCTAGTTTCAGAACATTATCATCACTACTGAAAGAAACTCTGTACCTATTGGTAGTCACCTCCCATTGGTCCATCCTCCCAGCCACTAGAAATCATTAATCCACTTTCTGTCTCTATAGATTTGCCTGTTCTGGACATTTCATATAAATGAAATTCTTCAATAGCCAACCTTTTGAGTCTGGCTTCTTTTACTCAGCATAATGTTTTCAAGGTTAATCTATTCTGTAACATATGCCAGCATTTCATTCCTTTTAATGGCAGAATAATGTTACATTGTATGGGCATACCACAATTTGTTTACCAATTCATCAGTTGATAAACATTTGAGCTGTTTCCACATTTTAGTTATTATAAGAAATGCTACTATGAACATTTTTGTACAAATTTCTGTGTGAACATGTTTCTGTTCTCTTGAGTATATACACAGGTGTGGAGTTGCTGGATAATATGATAACTTTATGTTAACCTCTCTCTTTGTGTTGCCATGAGACCTTTATCACATATTCAAAATTGTCTGTGTGTAGATCTATTTTGTACTCTTTATTCTGTTCTACTTTTTTTTTTTTCTTTTGGAGACGGAGTCTCACTATGTCACCCTAGGTAGAGTGCTATGGTGTCACAGCTCACAACAACCTCCAGCTCACAATAATCTCCAACTCTTGGGCTTAAGCGATTCTCTTGTCTCAGCCTCCTAAGTAGCTGGGACTACAGGTGCCCACCACAATGCCCGGCTATTTTTTGTTGCAGTTGTCATTGCTGTTTAGCTGGTCCAGGCTGGGTTTGAACCCGCCAACCTTGGTGTATGTGGCTGGAGCCCTAACCACTGAGACACAGCTGCTAAGCCTATTCTGTTCTACTTTAATTTGTATATCCTATGTCAATAGTGCACTGTCTTAATAATTATAGTTTTAAATTAAATATTGAAATCGAATAGTGTATGTGTTCCCACTTTGGTCTTTTATTTGAATATTGTTTTGGCTATTCATTATTCTTTGTAATTCTATATACATTTTAGAATCAACCTGTCAATTTATTCCAAAAGGGCTGTTGAGATTTTGACTGTGATAACATCAAATGAATTCTGGGGAAACAGACATCTTACTATTTTGTATCATCCAATTTTTGAATTAGATATATATCTTCATTTATTTAGGGCTTTTTATATTTCCCTTAGCAATATTATTTCTTCATTAGATGGTTGATATAATTCACCAGTGAAACAGAAGAACGGAGAAATAAACTATGGAATATTCATACCATGGAATTTTACAGAGCAATAAAGAAAGCAAACTGCTGATTTACTAATACATTCACAGGGATGCATCAGAAACAGTGCTGAATGAAAGAAGCCAGACCAAAAGAGTACATACTGTATAATATAATTTACATAAAGTTCAAGAACTGCCAAAACTAATGTAGGGTTTAGAAATCATATTAATGATTACCTTTGGGAAGAGATGGATTTGGCTCTGAAAGGGCCATGAAGGATTCTCTTGGGTGATAGTAATGTTCTAATCTTGCACTGGGTGTTGATTACTGCAGTATTAAATATGTAAAAATTCATAGAGCTGTATACTTAGGATTTAGGTGCTTTAATGTATGGGCTTTATATTTCTAATGCAATAAAACATTAATCCTGCCTGGAACTCAGTGAGCCTTGCTCAACATGCAAACTTTATTTTTCATTATTTAAGGAAAAATTTTCTTCTATTATTTGTTTAATTATTATCACTCCTACATGTTCGTTTTCCTGTTATTCACAGATGAAGTATTCTGGATTCATTCATTTTCTAAGTCTCTTTTGTATTATTTGGTATTTTCCTCTTCTTTTTTGGAAAGATTTCTTTTACTACAACTTCTGGGACTCTAAGTTTTTGTCTCCACAAGTGATAATCTTCTTCAATTTATCTACTAGATTTTTGTTTGTTTTTTTATTTTTTGAGACAGAGTCTCACTTTGTTGCCTTTAGTAGAGTGCCAGGGCACTGTAGTTCACAGCACCCTTAAACACTTGGGCTTAAGTGATTCTCTTGCCTCAGCCTCCCAAGTAGCTGGGACTACAGGTGCCCACCACAACACCTGGCTGTTATTTTTAGAGGCAGGGTCTTGCTCTGGCTCAGGCTGGTCCACCTGCCTCAGCCTCCCAAAGTGCTAGCATTACAGGCATGAGCCACTACACACAGCCCCTGGATTTTTAAATTAAAAAAAATGTATTTTAGTCTAGAAAGCCTTTTTGATATTATAATTGCATTCCCTTAACTGCACTAGTTTTATTTTGTTCAGGTAATGATTTTTATTTTTATTTTATGTATTTTTTTTTGCAGTTTTTTTTTTTTGGCCAGGGCTGGGTTTGAACCTGCCACTTCAGGTATATGGGCCCGGCACCCTACTCCTTAAATTTTACTGGGGAGCTGTACAAATCAGCTGTCTATTGTATTTCCTGATACAATATAATTTGATATAATTATCAACCAGATCTTTGGATCCAAGGGGTGCTATTAATAATGGCACTAACACCAAAAGGGTGGTCTCATGGTAACTGGAATATATGGTCACACCACCTTTATGTGTCAACTAATGTTTTGAATATCTGCTTTAGATGCTGGAGAATGATGGGCAACAGCAATACTGAGAGTAATGGAAGACTCTGAAATCTTCCTCTCTAGGGGCAGACGGTGTCCTGTCAAGTTGCCAGTTTCTTGTCTTCTAGTCTTTAAGGATCAGAATAGATTCTCCAGATGTAGTATGTAATAAAGAATGTCCATGGTGGCAGAAAAACTCAATTGCATAAAGGCTACAAAATATCTATTGAATTCATAGTCAAAAGATATTGGTCTCTTGGCTGTGCCCATATCTCAGTGGTTAGGGCGCCAGCCACATACCCAAGGCTGGTGGGTTTGAACCTGCTGGGCCAGCTAAACAAGGACAACTGCAGTAAAAAAATAGCCGGGTGTTGCGGCAGGCACCTGTAGTCTCAGCTACTTGGGAGGCTGAGGTAAGAGAATCGCTTAAGCCCAGGAGTTAGAGGTTGCGGTGAGCTGTGACACCATGACATTCTACCAAGGGTGATATAGTGAGACTCTGTCTCAGAAAAAAGAAAAAAAAAAGAGATTAGTCTCTTTGTGCAGAATAGTTTCAGTGGTGTAATAGAAGCAAAAGCCATACTGTATTCAGTTTTAGACTAAATGAAGTGTTATTAATAAAAATGTAGATGCCAAGCGTAGATTGCTTACCTTTCTTTTGAAGGAGGAGGGAATGGTTGTGTTAAGGGTACAGGTGAGGGTTTGTGATAAGTGGGGCAAGGGACATCTAGTGCTTGAAAATGAAGGGAAGGGGGAGGAGTAGATGTGGCTACAGAATACAGAAGTGGCTACAGAAGTATTATTAGGCCTATCAGGAGTTAAGTAGGCTTATTTTCTTTAAAGTTATGTATTAAATTAATTTTTTAAATTCAAAATTTTTAGAGAGTGTATTCAGGGATAGAAATTACAAAGTTTTGCATGCACCCAGTTCCCGACTCTCTATCGACAGTGATGCAATTTGTTTTTGTGAAATTATCAGTGAAAGAATAAACAAAAGGTAAATAGCATCATTACTCACAGGGAAGGGAAGTGGGTGGCTATAAAACTTTTTAGTTTTTTTTTTTTTTTTTTTTT
>NW_003852512.1:3899229-3900531 GCF_000181295.1 Otolemur garnettii
GTGGCTGGCGCCTTAGCCGGTTGAGCCACAGGCGCCGAGCCAGCTCTAATTATTTTCATAGACTATATTTCTAGAAGTGTATTTGTAGGGTTATACACTTCCAGGGTTCTTTATACTTACTGACAAGTTGCTTTCCAGAAAGGTTTTATAAGTTTATCTTCTTGTTAGCAGTATGTGAGCATATCTATGTCACTTTCTCACTAGCAACCTTACTAACACTACTGAATAGTAACTTTTATTATTTCTCATAGGCTAAAATTAATATCTCATTTTTCTACTATGTATTTATTAATTACTGTATTTGAATATCCTTTCATGCATGAATATACCATTTAAATTTACTTCAATTTCTTCCTGTCTTTTGTTCATTTTGCCATTGAGATATACCCTCTTATTGATTTGTAATAGCTTTTTATATTGGGAGGATATCCACCTGAATATTTATTTCCTTATGTATTATTGCACTTTAATTTCATTTTTTTTAATGTGTTCAACAAATGGGTTTAATAATACACATTTGGGTATAAAACAGTTCACAACAGGAATATTTGGTACTCAGCCCATTTATCCTGGGAATTACACAACATGGACCTTTAATTTAATTT
Organism: Otolemur garnettii; assembly: GCF_000181295.1. NCBI lineage: Eukaryota > Metazoa > Chordata > Mammalia > Primates > Galagidae > Otolemur > Otolemur garnettii. The sequence continues at coordinate 3,899,835 of NW_003852512.1, forward strand.
ATGATAGCTTTTATTTATTTGTAATCTTTACACTTTCTAATGCTAAATATATCAGTGCCCTCTTTTATTCTGTCTTATCTTGAAAGTTTCTTTAAAAGTTTTAATCTATCCAGGATCAGTTAAATATTAAATAAATATTTTTATTTTAATGTTTTCAGTTTTTACTTCTACTCTATAATTCATCTAAAATTCTTTTTGGTATAAGATATGGTGTTGAGTGCTATCTAATTTTTTTCTCAAAAATAACCATAATTTTCTAATGGTTAATCAATGGCCAGAGTAACTTTTGGCTCAAGGTCACAGTAAATAATAGTACATGTAAGGAATGTGATTGGTGCAGGAAAAGATTCAATATGTGAGGGTAGGGTGATTATTCTGAGAGCTGATGTGGTGTCACCAGACTGAAATATTTAAGAGACAGCAAACATGAAGTCTTCCGCATTTGTCTGACAAATTAAGTGCTTCTTGTAGGCTGGATTCACTGCGTAACTAGCAAGGAAATGGGGGAGCAAGAGTCCTTGCAGTTTGTGCCGAGTAGAGGGAGCAAGGGAGGCCTGAAATGAAGTGTGGACTCCAGTTGCAGTCGTTGGAGTTGAAATTATTGGAGGAGGTGTTTTGTTTTCTTTTTTAATTTTGTACAAGTGTGCATTATCACCTACTGGTGCTCTGTGGTGGCGTGGTTCTTTCCTTTTCTTTT
>NW_003852512.1:3900658-3906532 GCF_000181295.1 Otolemur garnettii
TTTTTTTTTTTTTTTTTTTGAGACAGAGTCTCACTTTGTTGCCCTCAGTAGTGTTGTGGTGTCACAACTGATGGCAACCTCCAGTTCTTGGGCAATTTTGTTGCCTCAGCCTCCGGAGTAGCTGGGACTACAGGCACCCACCACAACACCCGGCTGTTTTTTTCTTGCAGTTTGGCCAGGATCGGGTTCGAACCTGCCACCCTCGGTATATAGGGCCAGCTCTCTACTCACTGAGCCACAGGTGCCGCCCTGTTCATTCTTTTCTATCCTTGAACTTGTGCATATTATTTACATTGTTTTTGTTGGCCGGTTCAATAGTAAACCAACATGAAAACAAACCTAAAACAGATTAGAATTATTATTCTTGTCAATTTTGAAGCTTAAGCAGGCCTTTGTAGTCTGTGCTAGCTACTTTTCCAACACTGTTTAAATTTTTCCCCTATTTTGCTTATATTGTAAGCTTTGATTATTTCTCCTCTCCCCAGAAATATCTTGATTTAATTTTCTGATAACACACGAATCATTTTGAAAAATTAAAGAAATACAGAGAAGTGTGTCCACCTGTCAGGGATAGCCATTGCTAACAGTTTGGTATATGTACTTCGGAATTGTTCCATGAATCTGTAAACAGACTTTTTTTGTTTTTAACATAAAGGGTGGATATAAGGTTCATGTGCAATTTAAAATAGTTTAACACACTAAACTGCTCACAAACTTTATGCCCACTCTGTATGTATCTACCTATGTCATTCTATCTTCTGTCTGTTTTTCCTGCTTGACATTTATATGTTTTATAATTTTTACTATATGAACTAATCTGCAGTGGTCATCATTATACTCGTAGCTCTTTATTCACTGGAGTTATTATTTTCTTAGGACAAACTGTCAGATATGATATTGCTGTATCAAAAAGTATGCCCATTTAGAGGTATAAATAGACATATGTATCAAGGGAATGTTTCTTTCCCTACCCTCTTGTTTTCACTAAATAACATCATGCTTTTTAATTGGTGTTAATCTAATGGACAAAATGGCTATGTAGCATAAACTAAGTCCTCCATAAATATTTGTTAAATGAAAGCACTGTTGGTTTAATTTTAATTTAGTTATTGGTGAGATTGACCATCAATTTAAAGGCTTGGGAAATTTTTTCTCTAGAGGGCCAGGTAGTAAATATTTTCAACTTTGCAGGCCACATGGTCTCTGATGCACGTACTCAATTCTGCCCGGTTATAGCCGGAGCATCCGCAGGCAACATGTCAGTGAGCAGCTGTGGCTGGGTTCCAATACATACAAAAACAGGCAGCAGCCCGATTTGGACCGTATGCATTAGTTCCCTGACCCCTGATACATTTGTGTTTGATATCCTTTTAGATTACTTTTATGACTTGCTAGTTTGTATCATTTGGACCATTCGTATTGGTGGATTTTTTTCTTGCTGATTTGTTAAGAACTCTTTATTCCATCACAAAGTCACAATGTTAGCCTTGTGCCTTTTGTCACAAAGATTTTTTTCCTAGCCTTTTGTTTTATTTGTGTACTATTTTTTTTTATGGTCACTTTCCCCTATAGATAATTTTACTTCTTAAGGAATTAAATCTGTCAGGCATTTGCTTTGTGATTTCTGGGTTTTATGTCTTGCTTAGAAACATCTTCCTTAATCCAAGATTAAAAAAATATTATCCTATGTTTTCTTCCATTGCTTTTCTTTTAATTTGAAAAAAAATATTTGGATGTTTACTACATTTGGAATTTACTTTTATTTGGTGTAAGAAAGGATCTAATTTTGATTTTTAAGTGAATGATGTATTATTTATTCCTTTATTACATACTAAATTCCTGTGTGCATGGATCTGTTTTGGAACTCTGATTTCCTGATGTATGCTTTATGCATTCTTTTGTGTGTTATTTTATATGGCATCTGTTTCACTACATTATGTAATGTATTGTTGCTTGCATAGGAAATCTATTGAGTATATATATGTATATATATAACTGAATTGTTTTTATTATTTCTAATAGTTTTTCTCCTGAATTTTCCAGCCTGTCATATCATCTGCAGATAATTTTGCCTCTTCTTTTTCAAAAGCAATGCCTCTTATCTTGTTGCAGTGGCTAGAATTTATATGATAATGTTGTATAATAGTGGTGATAATGGATATCCTTATTGTGTTCCTGATTTGAATAAGAAGAGCTCTTGTGTTTCATTGCTAGGCATGTCTGATGGTAATTTTTGATAAATACTCTATCATGTTATCTATTCCTATTTTTAAAAATAAGCATAGATGTTGAATTATCAAATGTTATTTCGGCATCTATTGAGATCATCATATAATTTTTCTCCCTTTACCAGTTTATATAATAAATTATGTCAATACATTTCCATCCTTTTTTTCTCGGGATGAATCAATTTGGTCAAAATGCATTCTTTTTTTAGTTGTGCATTATTTTCTATTATGTTGTCAGATTATATTTGGTAATTTTTTTTAATATTTTTACATTTGTATCCTTAGAAAGGATCAGTCTGACAATAATTTTCTTTATTTTTGTGCTATCTTTGTCAGGTTTGGTATTAGACATTTGCAACTTGTGAAATGAATTGGAAATATTTTCATGTTCCTACTGAGATAAAAAATGATATATTTAACTATATTATAGTTAAAATGTTAAAGTGGCATAGAAAATTTCTGTTCTTTGAGAGAGTGATGAAAATCATGTATAAATCCTATGGATCTGGCGTCCTTTAGGGAAATAGATGTTTGACAACCTAAACAATTTCATGTTGAGTTTTGATTCATTTTAGGTGTTTTGGTCATCTTTCAGTCAGTTGTAATTATACTTTCCTAAAAAATCACCCATTTCTGGCTAGGCACAGTGGCTCACATCTGTTATCCCAGCACTTTGGAAGGCCAAGGTGAAATGATTGCTTGTACCCAGGAGTTCAAGACCAGCCTAAGCAACATAGTAAGACTCGGTTCTCTACCAAAAAAAAAAAAAAAGCAGGATGTAATGGTGAGTACTTATAGTCCTAGCTACTTAGGAGGCGGAGATGGAGAGATTGCTTAAAGCCAGTAGCTCAAGGCTTCAGTGAACTATTATTATGCCACAGCACTCTGGCCTAGGTGATAGAGTGAGACAATGTCTTTAGAAGAAAAAAGAAAAGAAATCATTCATTTCTCTAGATATTCAAATATTGCATTAATTTGTATGTATTTTAAAATCATCTCTAATCTATGGCTATATTCTCCTGCTTATTCATTCATTTCTTTTACATATGCTTATTAACATCTGTTATATGCTGGTTGTTGTGCATAGTTTCTGCCTTTCATGTTGTCCTTGGTGGTCAACAAAACCGATGAGAGGCTTGCTGTACAGAGTCTACATTGCAATATTGTACATTTGCGTTTTCTTTCTTGGATAATTTTTTCAGTGTTTGTTTTATTGATAATTCCACAGGAAAAACATATTTTATTTATCATCTCTACTGGTTTTAGTCCTAATACAGTAATTTCCTATTTTATTTCAGTATTGCCTTAAAGACATTTTTGTTATGGAAATGATCTAAAGTACATGTACTTAAAAGTAGAAAAGGTCCTAATCAGCTATTTTCAACAGTGATCAATCAGGGCCAAACTTCTTTCATTTTTAGTCCCAAACCTCTGCATGTTTCAAAGTAAATCCTAAACATAAAAATAATCCCACGATACAATTATAATTATTAATAATGAATCAATAATATCACGTAATATCAAGTTCATATTTAAATTTTCCTACTTGTCATCTCAATATTTAAAAATAGTAATAACTGAGGCCCGACGTGCTGGCTCACACCTGTAATCCTAGCACTCTGGGATGCCAAAGTGGGTGGATGCTTGAGCTCACGAGTTCAAGACCAGCTTGAGCAAGAGCAAGACTCCATCTCTACTAAAAATAGAAAAACTGAGGCAAGAGGATTGCTTGAGCCAAACAGTTGGAGGTTGCTGTGCGCTATGACAACCACAGCACTCTATCCAGGGTGACAGTTTGAGACTCTGTCTCAAAAAAATCTGATAACAATGACTAGATCATATCAAAAAACAGGGAAGCCAATTTGAAGGGCTGCCTTCTGGTTATGTTGGGAACAACCTGGCCATCAAAATAAGAAGTGAATAAATTGAAATTATGAGTACAAATGGTATATTTGCACATTTAAAAAGTACCTCCTCAGTGAATATTTAATAATTTCAAGGGGACAAAGAATAAATAAAATAAAATTACAGGAAGAAGCACAGAGGATAGTTCTTCAAAAGAAAGAATATTTTTGTTTTAGCTCTTTTCCCCTGAATCAATATCCAATTAAGTACACACATCACAAATAAAATATCTCTTTAAATCTGTACCAATTGTTTTTATCTCTCTTCTTTCCCTTGTAGTATATCGAAAAACAATTTGTCCTTAGAACTTCCCGCGTTCTTATTTTGTCAGCTTTGTCTATTAACATAAGTGTCTTTAGCCTTAACCTAAACTGTAATTCCTACACAATCTAGTCTGCAAAATGAGTCTGATTTAATACAACATGGTTTTTGAGATTTTTTTATAGAAGCAAAATTTCAGGTCTGTTCCCAACTGACTGAAAGAACACTGTTTTAAAGTACTTCTTTTTAAAAAGTACTTGGTGATTAATCGCTTCTAAATCTGTTGCTTTCTAAGAACTAGTCTGTAAATTCAAACAGCTTGGTTTCCAAGTCAGTTTGTGTTCAGGATTACGTGCCAATCCCTAATGTTTGGTCTAAAGAAACCTACATTTGCCGACAATAATTTGGGAAATTAATTCTGCAGGGAAGTGATCCATTTTTCTCCTATAAGCCAATGTTTAGGTTCAACATCACTTACTAGATTACTCTTGGCAAATTAGTAACTCTTGGGGGTTAGGTTAACTGGGGGGCATCAGGTTTACCTTGATAGCAATACACAGCTTTCTCTGAGCCCTTTCAATGTGGAACCGGGGAACTTTGTAAGCAACAGAAGAACAAATAAAATCACATTTGAGTGATGAAGATTTAAAACGCATCTGGTTTCTTTTCACTTAGAATATTTTTGATGACTATCAATTCCTTCAACTTTTACGTCTGAACGATTCCCCGGGTTTACTTCTGATTTGGATACGTTTTCAGGTCAAAGCAACTACTCTGATTGCACTGTGACAGCTTTCTTTTTCTTTTGAAGTGTGTGTCACACATTTCTCTAATTACTTATTGCATTATAATCAAAGGGCAACTTTGAATACCTATAGAGAACTCTTGTGGTATCACAAATCATCAATCTCCTTAGAACAAACAGATTTAAGACTGAAGCATGTATTAATGCCATTTTGAGGTCCTTTGGGGAAAAATGAAGAACAAAATTGTATTTAAATGAGGTACAGAAATGACTATTATTTGGAATGAAATTTTCTTTTTATGAGATGTCTTTAGGGAATTTACCAGAATAGGTTACATGACAATGCTTCCTCACCATTATCTTTTTTGCTATCTGGAACTCCTGAGAGTTCACAGCAACTCCTAACACTCAGATGGGTGGGGTCTTGAGTAAGTGCTGGGCCCTGAAGCTCAAGGTACTTGTGGAACTTCAGGATAAACCTTCCTCAATTCCAATTGCTCAGCTTCCAAGCACAGTGAATTTGTAGTGTATTTAATCTGACCTCTTCCATCATAGTTTGGATGAGAGGTATGTGGGGGGGAGTTATTTTTGTTCTTATAACATTTGAGACCATTTCATGGGTAGAGGACAGAGCAGTTGCACAGGGCCCTGGGCTCAGAAGGGCCCCATACTTGGGGTTTAGAGCTCTGTATCACCTTCTTGAAATTCTTTTTTTTTGAGCCAGAGCCTCAAGCT
>NW_003852512.1:3907267-3908786 GCF_000181295.1 Otolemur garnettii
CGAGCCCAATGCCTCTTCTTGCTGCCTACTGCCTCCCTAGGATGGGTTCTGGCTCTTGGTGGTCTGCTTCCTGCCCCCTGGTGCCCTGGTCTCTCAAGCTTCTTTCTCACCCCCTTCCCAGCTCTGCTCCAGGACCACTGCTGCCCTCTGCCTGAGATGGCAGATGAGTTGCACCAGCAGGAGGAGGCCCAAGTCCCACTATCACCCTTCACCCTCCCAGGTGGGGACCTAAGCCTATGCGCAGGGAGGTGACAGTTGGGCACACACACCCCACAGCATTTTGTGCCATGCCACGTTACACACTGGGTTGGCAGAGTCACTGTGTATTCATCAGGCAGCTTGAGGGATCCTCTCATCTGCTCCTGTGTCAGGTACCTGTGGTGTCTCAGCACAGAGGTTGTGATCCCTTGGGACGGGTTGCCATGGGTTGCAATCTGTGGACAAGGAAGCTAAACTTCCACACCACTGGAGTCCCACATTTTCATTTCACACTGTATCTTGTAAATGGTGCAGCTGTCCCTGATGAAGGTGATTTAATACGTCCTTGCCCTGAGGTTCATGACTGTGTTATCTAAGGGATCTAAACATTCATGCTTTCCGTTCTGCTCCATATGCCAGATCAGACCATAATGAGCTTTGTGTAGGAAATGCCAAGCCAAGATCAATTAACTTCTATGTGCAAACAACTGTTAAAATTCAGATGCTGGCCTAAACTTTACAAGTTTTTAGAAAATAGTTTTGGTTATGTTCACAAGCCCTGATGAGATTTTAGGGAGTTGGAATATGTGACTTTTAAGACCTGAGAAATCTGAGATTCTAGGGAAAATGAACTAGCTCCTGGTAAAATAAATTATAAGAGCTCACATAGAAGTGAGGTAGATATATATGTATAGATATATATTGTGTCTAAAGGAAACCTGAAGAGAGAAAAAAAGCTGCAGAACAGTATGTAGTGTGTAATCTCATCTGTGTTATGGAAAGGCATATACCACATTCCACCCCTTGTATAATTTTTCTCATTTTAACATTTCTGAAATCTTCTTTGGCATCTCTGAAATGCTTCTTGCTGTCATCAGTCGGCTGTAGTTTTATAATTTGCATTCCTCAAATATGCTGGGCAGAAGTTTCAGGATGACTATCAGCAGCAGGGAAAAAAAACCTCAGAGATGCCAATGGAGCCCTTAAAAAAAAAGAAAAGAAATGTTCGCTGCCAATGTTTTTCATAGCAGGGAAGAAAATATTATGGGAGGAAAACAGGATTGTAGAGGACTCTGAGTCAAAACATGATTCTGAAAAGTTGGATTGTGAATAAGTACAATTAAAAAATGCCACAACCAGTCTATTTTATCTTTTCCTTTTTATGCATGCACAAAAAGGAAAACATTTGCATCCACATCTAAATCTCTTTTTGGGGGGGGGGCAGAGTCTCAAGCTGTTGCTCTGGGTAGAGTGCCGTGGCATCACAGCTCACAACAATCTCTAATTCTTGGGCTCAAGTAGAGATGGGGTTTTCCTCTTT
>NW_003852512.1:3908960-3910947 GCF_000181295.1 Otolemur garnettii
CAAGTGATCCTTCTGCCTCAGCCTCCTAAGTAGCTGCGACTACAGGTGCCCACCATAATATCCAGATAGTTCTTCCATTTTTAGTAGAGACAGGGTCTTGCTGTTGCTCAGACTGGTCTCCTGAGCTCAGGCAATTCACCCACCTCCGCCTCCCAGAGTGCTAGGATTATAGGTGTGAGCCACCACACCTGGCATCCACATCTAAATAAATCTAAAAATCTATCCCAATAAATACAAATATTCTGATTGATTATAAAGCACTGTGTCATCATTTGCCAGTGTTTCCTAGTGGTACATTAAATAGTGAGGCATTATATAATTCATGATGTATTCAAGTCAATCAAATACAATAATAAAAGTGCAACATAAACCATAAAATATTCTTAATATCTGTCTATCTATCTATCTATCTATCTATCTATCTATCTAATGTCTGAGATAAGTCTAGGATCAAGCTTTTGAACAGTCTTGTCTTCTTGTCTAGGGAGGTCCTTTTAGTTGTCATTCTGCCCTTGTTGACTTGATATTGCCACTTCAAGGATCCTCATGGAGCTGGACAAAATCAAACTGCCCTTACAGTTTGTATTATATATAGACTGTGAGGATTATTGAAGTCCACTTAGTTCAGGTATTACCTTCTTTCCACCTTGACCTTGTGTACTTATTCTTCAGTGAATATACCCAGTTTGTAATCCCCAATGCAATGATTAAGAGCCCAGGCTTTGAAGTGACAGAGACATGGTTTATGGTTCTGACACTTAAGGTGTGGCCTTTAGCAGGTCAGGCAACCTTTGAGGCTTAGGTTTCACATTTGTAAATTGGTCATAGTGATCCCAAGTTGCTGTTGGAGGTTAAATGAGATGATGCTTGCAAAGGGCCTCACTTAGATGTTTAGGAAATAACACAGCTCACATTGTTAGAGTGATGTACATCAGTATTTGTCCATTCATTTCCTTGGATGTGTGACAAACTAAATAGATGCACAAAAACTGAGTAGTTTCACCTTCAGGAGGAGTTAGCTTTTCTCCTCTGTCTTCAAATTACTTCTTCACTCTCGTGCCATTCCCATCCACTTTTTTCATCCATGTTCTATGACTACACTGATGTTAAAGCGAGGCAATGTGCTGTCATCATGGTTGGAAAACAGTAATGGCTTAATAACGGTTGGCTATTATCAGGAGACAACCTAGAGCACAGTGACTGCTTTGGAGTCAAGCAGACCTGGGTTTAATTCTTGGTTCTGCCACTTACTGGCCGTGTAACATTTGGCAAGTTACTTAACCTCTCTCAGCCTGTTTCTTTTGCAGATAACGTAAAGCAAGAATAATACTGGAGGGAATGTCACAGGGATGTTGTGAGGATCCAGTGAAATAAAACAGGCAGTCCCTGAGTTACAAACATCTGATTTACGTACAACTCGCAGTCATGAATGAAGACTATTACAAGTCCCCGAGTTACAAACATCTGACTGGCATATAACTTGTACTTACAGACAGAGGCTATTTACAGTTCATAGGTAAATGTATTTGTTCCAATTTACATACAAATTAATCTGAAGAGCAAACCTACGCAACCTATTTCATTCGTGACCCGGGAACTGCCTGTATAGGTAAAGTCCTTAGTGTAAGCCCCAGCATACAGTAGTTGCTCAAAAATGCAAATATTAACTGTAATGTAGATGTTGATGGGTCCCTCGGTATTTCAGTGAGAGTGAAAATGAGGGACCCTGAGGTGGGGGCCTCCATGGACTGAGCAGACGGCTCAGCTTCTTCCTCCCTTCCCTCTCTAATCCAAATAATGTGCCGTCATTAGACAATATAGCCACGGCACAATTAAGGACTTTCGGGCTATTGTCTTTTCCCATTAAATGACTACCTGGTCTGCTCTTCTTTCTGCTTCTTCCCTCACTACCCCGCAGCAGGTTTCTCTGCTGGCGGCCACGCCCTCTGCAGATTCCTTCTCCCCAGTATGGATATGTTACATCTGA
>NW_003852512.1:3911395-3922718 GCF_000181295.1 Otolemur garnettii
TTCCTGTTCTCCCGTGTTCCCTAGCTTGTCATGCATTCTTTCCAAAAATCGGAACTTTTTAAAAATGCTGCAGGACACAAGACAAATTTTTAAAAATTGGGACTGTCCCGCCCAAAGCAGGACATCTGGTCATCTTACTCTAGATGGGGGAGGGGGGCTACTTGTTTGTTCCAGACAATTTGGCTCCTGAGCTAATTGTCCTTGCCTAGAAGCGAGGGATGGAGCCAGTCCCCCTCTGGTACCAATTCCACCTGGGTGACCTTGCCTAGGAGGGGAGTAGGGAGTTTACATTAGCCTTTTCATTTCCAAATAAAGTTACATTAACCGCTTCATTCCCAAATGGAGTTACATTAACCTTTTCAGCAGCTGAAAACCATATATTCCCTTCCCATTCTTCTGCTGTTCCCTAGCTTGTAGTGCATTCTTTCCAAAAATTGGGACTTTTTAAAAATGCCACGGGACACAGGACAAATTGTTAAAAATCCAGACTGTCCCGCCAAAAGCGGGACATCTGGTCACCTTAGTCTAAAGAGCATTCTGACTTATTGAAAAATGGGCACATCACCTAATTAAACATTTCTTGCAAGAAGATACAAAAATAGGCAATAAGCAGACAAAAAGATACTCAACATTATTAGCCATCAGAGAAATGAAAATCAAAATTACAAGCCACTAGGATGGCTGAAATGAAAAAGACAGATAATAACAATGTGGAGAAGCTGGAATCTTCATACACTGCTGATGGGAATGTAAAATGGTGCAGCTTCTTCCTTTGGAAAATCTGTCTGGTGGTTACTTAAAAAGTTAAGCAGACTTTCCATGTAACCTAGCAATTTCTCTCCTGGGCATATACCCAGGAGAGTTGGAAACAGATGCTCACAGTGAAACTTGCTCAAACATTTTTATAGTAGCCTTATTCCTACTAGCCATAAAGTAGAAATAAGACAAATGTCTATTAATGAGGAATGGATTAGACAAAAATGTGGCATATCCATATGATAGAATGTGATTCAGCCATAAAAAGGAATGAAGTGCCAGTATGTGCTTCAATATGGTTGGGCTCTGAAAAGATGACCCTAAATGGAAGAAACTAGTCACAAAGATGACATCTTGTATGACTCAGTTTAGATGAAATGTTTAGAATAGGCAACTGTGTAGAGACAGCAGACTCCTCATCGACAGGGATTGGCAGGGAGAGGGGAACGGGTTAGTGACAGCATCATGTGTACAGGATTTCTTTTTAGGGTGATACAAAGATTGTGGCATTAGAGGTGATGGTTGCACAGTCTATGAATATACTAAAAACCACTGAACTGTACACTTAAAAAAGATGACATGTGTGATATAAATGTAGGTGTTACAAAAAATATGAAAACTGTACAGTCTTTGAAAGAAAGAGGGTTGGAGGAGCCCAGCCTTGATCCAAGGGCAGAGATGTGGAACGTGAACTTTGCAACCTCATTTTAGGCTCTTCAGAGGCTTTTTGTCCTTTCTGATTTCAGAGTGTTTTCTAGATGGCCAAGGCTGCCAGATAAATGGCTTTCTGTTGAGGTCTTTACTCGGGAAGGCACTATACAGGGAGTCCGTATAGCTTGTGTGCAATTTAAAATGGACACACAGTTTATGGGCATCCCCTACTTTTGTATTTGTTTTTGACATGCAATTTTAGAAAACATAACTACTGCTACCATGGATGGAGCCACTCTACCCAATTTTTCTGAATCAACTTTTGCAATTCTCACCACAGCCCTTTAGGGCACTATGTAGCTATTGCTATTAACCCCATTTATTGAAGAAACTCAGACACAGAGAGGTTAAGTCACTTGACTAAAGGTACACAGCTAATAAATAGCAGAGACAGAATTTGTAATCCTAATCACTCCACTGCATGGCCTCAAAATCAATCTGTACCAATATCATTTGGGGCAAGATAGAAATTATTGCTCTGTGCTGAAACTGTATGCTCGTTCATAGACGACTGATAAAGTAGCAAGTCACCAATTGAAATGTGATCTTGCCTATGTGAACAGCCAGGGCAGTGACACTACTACAGCTGAGCTGGCTATTATCCCTACTGGCTTACCCTTTTTTTTTAGATCTTTTCTTTTCCTCCTCAGGTGAGGTCTTTATTAGGTCCTGTCCACGCAGAAGGCTGCTGCCCAAAGGCTGCAGCTTTCTCCCCATATGTAGACTTCCCTACACAACAAATCTCCGTGTGAAAGGTTTCACAAAAGAGGTCTGGAAAAGAAGTGGCTTAAAATGCTCAATTGCCGTGTTCTGGCAAAAGGACTAATTGGCATTTTTATTCCAAAGGGGAAAAATTGCCTAATAGCAAGAATCAGCGAGTAGTACCACCCATGCAAACTGTTCATTCTTGTTTCAGCTCAAAGGGCTCAAGTGGGAGAAAAACAGCTCTTATTTGCTCAGTGTTTTGTGTGGCAGAATCAGACTGATGCTGTTTAAATTCTATGCACAGGCCAATTAAAATCACTAAGCAGTTCTATCTGTTTTTTTTTTTTTTGTTCCATCTTTTTTTTCAAGATATCTTATGCTACCAAAAATATATTCAGTTAAAACACCCACTCCCACCACCTATCTATATTAAGAACAGAAAATGGGACAGGGATTTTTGCAAAGTCTTTTGCACATATATTTACTACAAACTGACCAAAAGACTTAAAGAGTTTTAGACATCTCTGAAAAACTGGCTGATTTTCTGAATCACATGAGAAGCAGATGGCTGTGATTTCTACCTTAATTTATCAACTTGAGGAGTTGGAGTCAAATCCTGCAGAAGCAGAGAGCAGGAGCAGTGGGAGAGGAGGGGAATGAGAATAATGGAGTGACGCTCTGACACTTTGGGGAAAAGGCTTACTTTTTGATAATATATGTTAACCTATCTGTTCAATATGATTATTTTCTAATTTGGGGTGAGGCAAGAAAAAAATATGTCTCTAGAGGTGACTCTTTTCATGGCATCACTTCCTGTAGCTCTGGCACAAGTAGGAGCTTCCTAAATAGAGGGCTTAGAGGCTCCTTGGGTTACAGAGAAGATCATGTCCTTAGCATTTGTAATGACTTAAAATATAGATCTTGTTCAAATGATGCCATTTGTCCAATTGCATGATCTCTCATTTACATGGCTCTGCACCAGTGCTACTCCTGGTGCTTGGAAGGCCCCACCTTACCTATTTTCTCATCTTTCCATATCCAGATGCTACCTGTTCCTTAAAGCACAGTTGAGAGCCCAAATACCATTGGATTCTGCAAGCTAGAAATCATGTCTCTCTTTTTTTCTCGAACCTCTGGAATACAGTATATCTGTCTCTGTCAAGGTGCTGGCCAATTTTTCCTTTGTCACCATTGTGGAGGATAAAAAATATGTATTCCCCCATAAGAGCTGCGTGATAAGTGCAATGGACAGATGAACAAATGAATGAACTTCAAGATAAAGAACTATGCCTGAGTGCTTGATGCTATTACTAGACTAGGTTACAAGCGACCAGCCACTGGGATAGTGCTGAATATCTCCCAGATTTGCCTGGGCTGAGTGGAGGACAATTGGAAACTTCAGCAAGATTCCTCTCTGTTCAGCTAACCTGAGACTTTCCTCTCTATTGCCCTACACTGCCTGGCTCTTCAGCATTCACAATCTCCTGAGAAAAGAGAGGTTTTACATAGTGCCAAAGCAGCTGCTCCCCATCATCTAGCAGCACCTCTTCAGCACCCCTTACACATGGTGCTATGTGAGGGCCTCTGAAAAACGGGATGCATAGGCCAAGGCCCTTGTCTCTGAACACTGCATAGAATTAAACCGTTCCCCTCACCTGTGGGTTTTATAGGTGGACAGGTACCTAGATTGGGAGAAAGGAAAAATGCAAGTCCTGAATCTTGCGTCCACATGCAGATACTGAATTCTCTTTTGTTTCCTGCATGTGCTGCCACCTTCTTTGCACTGAAGAAAGTATTTCACTAGTGCTAACATCCTATGAGTGTGGCTTTCCTGAAGCCCTGGTCCTGGGAGAAAATGAAAATGGAGCTAAGAAAAACAGGTCCGGACCAAAATATCTCAGCTTTGGATTTGGTTGGGCAGAAATTTTTTCTATAAAAATGAAGATCATTAGAATGCAATGCAATGAGGGGAAGGGGAAAGCGGTATTCAGTGCTTGGATTAAGGGAATTCTGTATTGTAGTGGATAGAGCTCAGCACAGGACATCAGGACACCTGGGTTTTAGCACTCATTATATCATCTTCTCTTTATGAGGCAGCTGGCATGTTGCTTTTACCTTTTTGGACTCAGGGCCCTTGTTTTGAAATTGAAGGGTTCTACTGTGTTTTTAATGGGTCTATGCTAAGCATTACCCAGATGGTTTCACCTCATTTGTGAAGTTCATTCTCTTCATTTTTAACAGGTTTGGTGGGAGATCTTCTAATTGTCATAAACTTTGGAATGCCTGTAGGATATCTTGTCTTTCCTTTACTGGGTTGACATTTATTTATTTATTTATTTATGATAGAGTCTTACTTTGCCACCCTTGGTAAAGTGCCATGGTGTCATAGCTCACAGCAACCTCAAACTCTTGGGCTTAAGCGCTCTTCTTGGCTCAGCCTCCCAAGTACCAGGAGCTACAAGTGCCCACCACAATGCCCAGCTATTTTTTAGAGATGGGGTCTTGCTCTTGCTTAGGCTGGTCTCTAACTTCTGAGCTCAAGCAATCTGCCAGTCTTGGCCTCCCAGAGTTCTAGGATTATAGGTGTGAGCCACAGTGCCTGGCCTGGTTTGACATTTAGAGTTCCATCACCCGAAAGCAATTTTTTGCAACTGATTTTTGTATATGTGGTTTAATTTCACATTATAAAATAGAGGAAAATAATTTTTGGGTTTGTTGTAATTTAGCAGTATTGGGTTGCTCAATTTTTGATCATCATTAATAGAAAGAGAGGCTATGAACATTCTTCTATGCTATTCAATTTGTAGCAAAGAACATTTGGGGGGCTTTTTCCAGGGTAGGTTTATGGATGATAATTCAGCACTCCTGCTCACAGAAAGTAGTTGGCCAACCATCGATGAATGAAAACACATGCAGATACTGTTTGGGTCAACTTCTTGCTTTGAAGGCCAAACACCTTGGATTTAGTCCCTAACAGGAATATCAACTGACTTTCTGCTGGAGAGTTTCAGTCACTCTTTTGTTGGGTAATCAATTGGTATTAACCCACAGATAGCTTTAAAACTTTTGAGGATGTAAAATCCATGTCCTCCATCCACCTATCTATCTATCCATCCATCCACCCATCATCCAACAAATGTTTGCTGAACAATACTCTTTTCCAAATACTGTTCTTATACAAAGTGAGCAGAACGACAGGAAGCTCTACTCTTATCCATATGTTAATGTGGCAGTGGGGTGGCAGAGCAATAGCCAATGATCAAGAAAGAAGCATATAGTATGCCAAATGGTGATAAACTTTATGGAAAAAAAATAAATCCTGGGGGCAGTGCCTGTAGCTCAAAGGAGTAGGGCACCAGCCCCATATATCAGAGGTGGTGGGTTCAAACCCAGCCCTGGCCAAAAACTGCAGAAAAAAATGAATAAATAAATAAATCCCAGGAGGAGGACGGACAATATTGGCAGTGGGGATAGCAATTTTAAATTTGCATAAACTATTTTGGAAGAAGCCAATTTTAAAGGCAGTATAGAGTGGTTCCAAAAGTGGTTCCAAAAGTGAGCGCTGGAGCCAGAGTTCTTGGGTTCAGATGCAGGCTCCTTTACTTACCAGGTCTGCAGCTTTGGGCACAATTAGTGAGAACCCTAGAGCATTCAGCCTTAAAAGAGGGCAGTGTGGGGGAGATTTGTAACTAGGTAAGAGACAGGACAGAATGAAACGAGTTTTTCATGAAGAAACTAATAGAACATATTGTGGGAGTTCATTCTGGGGCATCAGAGAAGACTTCATAGAAAAATTTGAATTGAACAGTGAATGGCCTTGAATAAACCTTAAATGGGCTGAAGTTTCCCAGAGGCAGATTGCCACTTAAGGTAATCATTACTAACAGCTTCAGTTGCTCAAAGGCAGAGTGGGCTGCCTATGGAAGTATCACCGGGGATTTCTGAGCCTAGGGTGAATGCCTGCTGGGCAGAGATGTAGCAGACTTGACAGGCCTGTTGGATGGGCCGCAAGTTAACCTTGGTGGTCCTGGATTACCTTCCAACTGGAGAGTCTGTGATTCTATAGTGATTTACATGCTGCAAATCAAATTATTTTCTTGTATCTGGGACATCTCTTCACCTGCCCTGTACAAGGTTGTTCACATAAACTGTAACCTCCGCTGAGGAAATGTTTTGCTGGGATGAGTTAAAGCAACCACATCTCTGTCTGAATAATCAGAAATTCCAGATTAATGTGGTAATAGTCAGTGAAGTCTTATCGTTGTTCCTATATTTGGGATGGAGTAAAGGGCCCTGCAGCTGACCTTGGAAGACTAAGTTTATTTTTGCTAAAAGGTTGCTAATGTAGGTGAGCTCCAAAGCTTGTACTCAGTTCTTCGTCTTGCTCTGTAGAGTATGATCAATAAGAAAACCACTTGTGAAGCCTGTTTTTATTTCATATATGTGATCTTTTCTATTACATTAACCATGTGTTGCAGAGGGATGTTTCAGTTACTTCATATTATTTTGTGCACATGGCCCATAGACACCTTGAACTTATTCTGTGTATTTATGCAAACCAACATGACCATTGTTGTTGGAGGCAAAAAATAATGGACTAACCTATTATTTTTTTAAGGGCCATAAGTTTTGACTTTATAATATGAAAAGTCTACAGTCCACAGCTTAGTTAGAGAGCCCATCTTTGCTCAGCTTAACATGTAAGTCCAGTTTCCTCTTCTCTTTTTTCAGGGATGCTAGGCTATTTCTATTTCTAGTGCTAGAGGAAATAAAGTTTATTCTGCCTACTATTTAAGCCTAATATCCGAGCTCTGGTCCATGCTTCTCTTGTCGGTACTATGCAGATCCTTACCTTCTCAGTCTTCTTGCATTTGTAGACAAACTCTTTCCCCTACATCTGCTTCTTAGGTTGCCATCTTTAAATGCTTTCTTAAAGCTGAATAACTTTTTTTCTGAGTATTCCAAGATGGAGAACTTCACTTCCTTAATTCGACTGATACTGCTGGTAAGGATTGTAGATCAGAGAGGAAAAAGCCAAAGTAATTTTTAAGTTAATATTTCTCATTAGCAACCCAAACATGAAACACTTTGTATTGTAGACTTTTTGCCTGGCAAAAGGTCATTTCTTCCTTTTATTCCAAAAATGATCTATATTGCCATTTCTTTCAGTGAATGTTTTCTTCTTAACTGCATAAGAGTTGCCAAGATTGGGCTTTACAGGTAAAACATCAAGGCCCAGAAAACTTAATTGGAGGTCTGTGGCATGATACAGTGTTCTCAACTTCTCAAAATCAAAATTAATTCAATCAAATATGTAAAATGGCATTTGGAGTGTGTGCAGTGGTGAAGAAGGAGTTAATGAGAAATTGATTACCCAAAGATGGAGTTTTAGGGCTCAGAGAGGTGGAAGGTACTGAGAGAAAGACAGGGGAAGAGGAGAGCTAAAAGTGGCTCTGGAGGAAGGTGGGTCTTGCTCAGAGAATCAGCATCTTAGACCAGACCTGCTGTTGGGTCCCCTTGCTTGATTTCAGCCTCAGGCCAAATGACCTTTCCATGCTCTTTTGCTTTCTAGCTTACCTTATTATTTATTGTTCCTTCTAATTCAGAGTTTAGAGCTGCCAATCAACTTGTTCCTTTGCCTAGGGTTGACTGTCTTGGTCATTAAAACAACACATCATAGGGACTATTTGTTTGCTACTTTTGATAACAGGCCGTGTGTGGACAGACAGATGTGGAGCAAGGAAAATCATCTTCTTTTGGCCGAGAACACCTGAAATCTTCCTCTCACAGGAAAAAAAGAGACACAGAACAAAAATAAACCAAACCAAGCCAGAGCTAGATTCTTAGTTATTCTTTTTCCATCCCTATGGGGAATAAATGAAATTGTTTGTTTTTCTCCTTGCTGTGATTAGTCTCCCTTAAAAGACAATAGGTTTGCTCAAAAGTTGCTTTAAAAGATGTTTTCTTGGACAATAAACATCCTAATAAAAACATGCTATATGTAAATAAAGTCATTTCTGTTTCTGAAAATCACATTTATAAGCACCACAAATACATTTCAATTGATAAAGAGAGCAGTAGGTAAAAATGTGTGGTCAAATACTTCCTGTTCACTACCGGCATATACATATTTTTCTAGTACATTGCTCAATTGTGAAATCAGGGGCAAAGCATGCAATAAACATTTTTTTGCAGAAAATTTTAGTAAAATATCTGTAAAAAGAAAACCAAATATACCAATGTTGAATATTACAATGTATTTGATTAATTTTTTCTTCTTTTAATACAAAATTGTCAGATAATCTTGTCCTGCAAAAATACTACATTTTAAAATTCAGTGTGGTGCTATCAGGCACCCCCGGTCTCTTCGAGCTATAACTGGTACCGAGCTCGTGCTGCTTGTCAAAATTTAATGAGAGGGCCCGTTCTAAAATAATTGAATTTTCATATCAGAACGAACCAGGATTACTCAGACAATAAAATTGCTGAGTCCTGTACTGTTACCGGCAAATACCTTTTGCTTTGCTCATGAAATCAGTATGTAAATGTTCAGGGTTTGTATTTAAGGCATCTTAGGCATTTGGAGTTGTAGTACTAGCAATAATTTCAAATGGTGCCGGTGATAAGTAGCTGGTTTTTTATAATGTTCAAAGTGTAATTTGTTTGGTGAATCAGGATAAGCATTTGGTTTATATTTTATATAAATGTTAATGCATTTGCAGTTTAATTATGTTTCTTAACTTTTAACATTTCAGAAGTCAAATTTGAGGACTAGTCCATCAGATTGTCTTGCTTTCATAACATTCTGAAAAATGGGAGCACCCCTCTGCAGTGAGTTTATAAAGTGAGAGGTGCCTGTAAAGTTCGTGATGGTATGTTTTAGGAGCTGGGAGCACTGATAATGAAGTGGGAGAAATGTCATGCTTAGGTGTGCCCTCTGCCATAACGGTGAACTCTCTGAGACATGGCTTCAGACCTAAGAGCCCTCTATCAAGAGCAAGGAAGACACCTCCAGGGAGTGGCTCATTTATTTCTTTTATGCTAGTTGAGATGGAGAGCACCTAATGAATAAAGTAGTATAATTTAAAAAAAATTAATGAGAATTTCTGTAACAGTGTTATGATTGAGGGTATTAGAACAGAAAAGAGCTCTTTTTAGTATGACAGAGAAAGTTGGTTTAATATATGTTATTTTCCATATTCTTATTTTTAAATGATCTGCAGGTCATTAGCTTTTAAAAAAATGTGTCCTCAATCAAAAGTTAGCTCTCTAATTTGCAAGAGATAACAATACTTGTCAAAATCATAATTTTTCTTCACATCTCTTTCATGTCATGGCTTGGTTTAGTAGAAAGAGGATTAGATAATGGAGCCTTAGAGGCAGAAGACCTAGCTTTTGCTGTCTTTCATAGCATGGAATGAAAGGGTCATGATACTACAGCTTATAGGCCAAATTTGGCCCACTGGCTGTTTTTATAAATAAAGCTTTATTGGAACACAGCCATGCTCATTTGTTTGTGTATTTTTTATGATTACTTTTGTGCCCCAAGGGCAGAGCTGAGTAATTATAACAGAGATCGTGTACCCTGCCTGAAGAGCCTAAAATACTTGTTATCTGGCCCCTTACAGGAAAAATTTGAAGACCCCTGATTTAGTAGATAGCCTTGAGCAGGTTACTTGCCAGTTTTCATTGGTGGTGGTGATGATGATCATAGCTAACACATACTGAGCAATAATTGTTCTGAGGACTTTGCTTTTATCCATTCATTTAACCCTCATGACAACCCTGCATTATAGCACTGTTACAATTTCCATTTTTCATTTAAGTAAAAGGAAACACAGGGAGGTTAAGTGACTTGTCTACTCTCACCTGGCTAGTGAGTGGAGAGACAGGCAATCTGCTTTAATAATATATGTATACTCTTTTCATATTTTAACTTTTAATTATGAAAAATTTTAAGTATACATAAAAATAAAAAGTATAAAGACTCACTAAGTACTTATCACTAAACTTCAGTAAGTAATAAATAGCATATTGAAGTTTTTGTTTTATCTACTTTTCTACTCAATATTTTTTCCAAATAGTTTCATGTATGTAGATCAAATTTCCAACATCATGCCATTTAACCTACAGATACTATCTTCTGTAGTACATGTACCCCCCGTACATATCTCTAATAGATAAGAACTTCAAAAATATGTAACCAAAATGCCATTATTATATTTAACAAAATTTACAGCAATTACACATCATCTAATATCCAGTCCATGTTAAGCTTTGTCTGATTGCCTAAAATCTTTCTTTCGAACATTGATTTGCTTAAATCAGAATTCAAACAATATCCATGAATTGTGTTTGGAAATTATGTCACTGTGTTTCTGTGGATGTGTAATTGTTCCTCCTTTCCCCTTTATTTCCCTAATCCTGCTATTTTTTGGTAAAGAAACTAGTTCATTTGAGCTGTAGAATATCCTACATTCTGGAGTTGACCAAATGCTTCTTTTGGTTTAATTTGGTCCTCATTTTTCTAGTATTGTTTGTAATCAAAGTTAGATGTAGACAGTTGATTGAATTAAGGGTGTGTGTGTGTGTGCTCACCCTTTTTTTTCAAACTGTTTCTTATATGGTGCTACATAATTATTATATCACATCAAAATCTCCATCACAAAAAAAGTAAACTTTTCTCAGTGAGTTCAGTTGATGTCAGTCTGATCCTGGAATTATGAAGTTTTCCCCCATCAACTTCTCTCCTAATAACTCATCAATTAGTGATCATTTCTTAGAGCCATTATTTCATCGAGAATTGCAAAATGGTGATGTTTGGATTTTTTCATTTTTTTTCTTTATTATTGGCAATTCTTCCATAAAGAACTTCCCCTTATCAAATAATTTGTTACCCTGAAAAGTAGTTTATACAGAAGAAGCAGAATAAATGCTTAAATCTCATATTTTATTTCTTAACATTCACTTTGTGACTTAGTGTCTTGGTTTCTAATAGTGATCAATAATAATTTTAGTATTGATAATATTGAAAAACTTGTGTATTTTAAAATATATTTTGCTTCAATAGATTATAGTACATTTCTGATATGCTAATGCCCAATTTTTGACCTGTGGGAGCTACAGGTTAGCTCTTATGTCTTTTTTTTTT
>NW_003852512.1:3922886-3924736 GCF_000181295.1 Otolemur garnettii
ATTGTTGTTTGGCGGGCCCGGGCTGGATTCGAACCCACCACCTTAGGTGTATGTGGCTGGCACTTTAGCCACTTGAACCACAGGCACCAAGCCACTCTTATGTCTTTTTTACATGACTCTGGTAGTCTTTGAAAATACATTTGCTCTTATTTTTTTCTTTCTAAATATTAAGGAGGTACAAATGTTTTTGTTACATGGATCACTTTTTAATGCTTGAGTGACAGCTCTAAGTGTGCACATCACCCAAATAATGTTTGTTGTAACCATTAGGTAGATTTTTGGCCCTCCCCTCCTCCTCCATCCCCTATTCTTGTTTGCCAAAGAGTTTTACTTCCCTCTGTGCACATGTGTACTCATCAGTTAGTTCCAATTTAATTATAAGTACATGTGGCATTTGTATTTCCATTCCTGAGATACCTCACCTAGGATAACAGTCTCCATTTCCATACAATTTTTGCAAAAGGCATTAATTCATCCTTTTTAGGACTGAGTAGTACTCCATGGTACATGAGGTCTGACAATTAACTCTGAAAACTTGCCATTGTGTACTTATCTTGGCAGCACTGCACAAACATCTTTGTAAGGATTCAAAGCACTGGTATGTAAGTGTCTCACAACTGTGTTCATGTTGACATGTGGCAGTGTCTTGCTGAGTGGCATTCATTATTGTTTTAGCACTTGTTTTGTGGATGGGAGAGAATGTTGGAATTTGGATTAGAGCAATGAACAAACATTAAATTTCTTGTTAAACTTGGCAAAAGTGGAAGTGAAATCAGGGACATGTTAGTCCAAGTTTATGGAGTTTTGTTCCCATGAACAAAATAGCAGTGTACAAATGGATTAAATATTTTTATGAGGGGAGAGAAAGCATCACTGATGAAGAGAGGTCAAGGTGGTCAATAATGAGCAGAACCAATGAAAACATTGCAAAAATTTGTTGAACTGTGTATCAAAGTAGTCAGTGGCCATGAGAAGCACAGTAGACCAAGTAAACATCAATAGAGAAATAGGAAAATCTTAATTAAAAATCTTGGTATAAAGAAGGTGTGTGCAAAAATGGTCCAAAAGGAGCACATCAATGCACAAAAACAAAGGAAGTACTTTGAAGGTGACTGTAGTAATATTCAACAATGATGTATGTAGTACTTTTTCGAGGATGAGTTCATGAATGTAATTGTCATATATATATATATATGCATACATATATCACACTTTGTAATTGTCACATATATATATTTATATACCATATTTTGATAATCCACTTATGAATTTATGAGCATGTGGGTTGATTCCAATCTTTGCAACTGTGCTACAATAAATATTTAAATGCAAATATCTTTTTGATAAAATGACTTATTTTCCTTTGGGTTGATAGCCAGTGGTGAGATTCCTATACCAATTGGTAGATCTACTTTTAGTTCCTTGTGGATTCTTCACACTGTTTTCCCCAGAGGTTGTACTAATTTGTAGTCCCACCAGCAGAGTATGAATGTTCCTTTCTCCCTGTATCTGCACCCAAATCTATTGTGTTTTAACTTTTTAATGAAAGCAATTCTAATAAGAGTAAGATGATGTCTCATTGTGGTTTTAATTTGCATTTAATTGATGATTAGTGATGTCGAACATTATTTCCTATGTTTCTTGGCCATTTGTCTATGTTCTTTTGAAAAACTTCTGTTCACATTTTTTGTCCAGTTTGTAATGGGGTGGTTTGTTTTTATTTCTTGCTAATTTCTGTGAGTTAATTACAGATTCTGGATATTAGCTCTTTACATAAGGTGACCAGATTTTAACATTGGTAAAGCAGGACACCATTCACAGTTGGGGGAGGTTCTTTTTTTTTTTTTTTT
>NW_003852512.1:3925281-3938672 GCF_000181295.1 Otolemur garnettii
GGGTTCAAACCCAGCCCTGGCCAAAAAAAAAATATATATGTATAGTATTATTTTATTCTTTGGCATATTTCTCATTTGAGTGAATTTCTTTTTAGTAGATTGCTGTCATTGTTTAAAAGGTTATGAAATTTTTCACAAGAATTTGTTAAATTATATTTCACACATAAAATGGCTTTCAAAGTCTCAACACTTAATTGTGATTTTTCTGATGTCCACACTTTATTTACCATAGAAAAAAGGCGTTCAGTTGCAGCATTAGTTCCTGGTAAGGACAGTGCATATCTCACAATTTTTAGTGCATTATTGTATGGAACATGGTTTGTTTCAAAATGATGAAATATTTCTAACCATTTGTTCTCTATTGTGATTTTTGCTGATGCCCAAGAGTTAACCTTTTCCTTATCAATATATTTTTTAACAATGATATCTTTTAAGTCGTAAATGTCACTTTCAAGGCCGAAGCTAGACTTTTTGCTGCCACTATAAAATATAAATAATACAAGTACTGTCTGCTAAATTCATGAAATAAATAAATAAATTGCTTACCTAAATTATCTGAATAGCTGATTTGTTGACATCACTTTTTTAACTAGCACTAGCACGCAGTATGATGTGTATCATCTGAGAGACAGTTACAAAATGTTTTCGTGGTTACCAATGTCAAAAAATGCCATTGTTCATTAAGTCCAAACAATGGTGTTCGAATTCTAACAACTGATCAACAATGCAAACTTTGATAAGCAGTTCCCGATAATTAGTTCTCAACAATTATTTGTTATTATTAAAGTTTAACATAAAATTAACAAAAATAATATAAAAGTCATATCCTGGAGAAATAGCCACATGGCAGTGTTGGGACCAGAATTGCCGCTGAGAGACCACCACACACATGTAAAGACAAAAAGTACTTTATTTTGCAAGCATATGCCTGGGCCATTCTTCCCTTCAGTGTGGCTGGAGGAAGGGTGACCCCCTTAGTGAAGTGAGCTGAAGTTTTGAAAGTGCATAGAGGAATTTCATCAGGTGTTTTGTCAGGCGGGGCTGCTATTGGCTGAGCTGGTTATGGTTAGGGACCCTCTGGGGGGGCTACTTGTTTGTTCCAGACAGTTTGGCTCCTTCTGAGCTAATTGTCCTTGCCTAGAAGCAAGGGAGGGAGCCAGTCTCCTTCTGATTCCACCTGGGTGACCTTGCCCAGGAGGGGAGTAGGGAGTTTACATTAGCCTTTTCATTTCCAAATGAAGTTACATTAACCTCTTCATTCCCAAATGGAGTTACATTATTAACCTTTTCAGCAGCCGTATATTGTATATTCCCTTCCCATTCTGCCATTCCCTAGCCTGTCCAGCATTCTTTCCAAAAATTGGGACTTTTTAAAAATGCCGCAGGATGTGGGACAAATTGTTAAAAATCAGGACTGTCCTGCCAAAAGCGGGATGTCTGGTCACCTTACCTTTACATGATGTGTAGATTGTAAATATTTACTCTCATTCTGTAGGTTGTCTATTTGCTCTGTTGATTATTTCCTTAGTTGTAAAGAAACCTTTTAATTCAATCAAGTCTCATTTATTTATTTTTGTAGTTGCTGTAATTGCCATTGGATTCATAGTCATAAATTATTTGCCTAAAGCCAGACATGGCAGCTCATGCCTGTAGTCCTGGCACTCTGAGAGACTGAGGCATGAGGATAGCTTGAGATCAGGAGTTGGAGACCAGCCTGAGCAAGAGAAACAGCAAGAGCAAGACTAAAAATAGAAAAATTAGCCAAGCATCATGACACTGGCACATGCTTGTAGTCCTAGCTACTCATGAAAATTGAGGCAAGAGGATCACTTAGGTTCCGGAGTTTGAGGCTGCTGTTAGCTATGTTGACTCCATGGCACTCTAGGCTGGGAAAGCAGAGTAAGACTGTGTCAAAAAAAAGAAAAATCTTTGCTTGGACTGTTACCTAGAAGAGTTTTCTCTACTATTTCTTCTTGAATTCTTATGGTTTCATGTCTTGCATTTAAGTCTTTTATCCAATGTGAATGAATTGTTGTGAGTGGTGAGAGATAAGGGGTCCTGTTTCATTTTCTGCATGTAGCTATCCAATTTTCCCAGCACCACTTATTGAATAGGGCTTCTTTCCCCCAGTGTCCATTATTATTGGCTTTGTCAAAGATTGGTTGGCTGCAGGCAGGTGGTTTTATATCTGAGGTCTCTATTCTGTTCTATTGGTCTATGTCTCTATTTTTGTCCCAATACCATGCTGTTTTGGTTACTACAGGCTTATAGTATAGTTTGAAGTCTGGTAATGTTTTGCCTTCAGATTTTTTTTTATTTGTTTTAGATTGCTTTGTCTCAATACCATTCACAGTAGTTCCATAAAATAAAATACCTGGGAATATATCTAACAAAGGATGTGAAGGATCTCTGTAAATAGAACTATGAAACCCTTGGGGGAAAATAACAGAAGACAGTAACAAATGGAAGAGCATACCATACTCTTGGCTGGGGAGAATCAACATTGTTAAAATGTCCGTACTTCCAAAGTGATCTACAAATTCAGTGCAATCCCCATCAAAGCACCAACATCATACTTTGAAGAACTTGAATTTAAAAAGTACTTTGTTTTATATGGAACCAGAAAAAAACCCAAATGGCCAATATAATTTTAAGAAATGAAAACAAATGTGGAGACATTATGTTACTAGACTTCACGTTATACTACAAGTGTATAGCGATCAAAACAGCATGGTACTGGCACAAAACAGAGATATAGTTCTCTAGAATAGAATAGAGAACCTAGAGATGAACCCAGCCATGTATCACCATCTGATCTTTGCTAAACCAAACAAAAGCATATAATGGAGAAAAGAATCCCTGTTTAATAAAGAGTGTTGGGAGAACTGGTTAGCCAGAAATAGAAGACAATTGGATCCAGACCTCTCACCACTGATAAAAATTGACTTTCACTGGGTAAAAGATTTGAATTTAAGACACAAAACAATAAAAATTGTGGAAGAAAATGTGGAGAAAACACTTGATCAAACAGGCACAGGAAAAGATTTTATGAAGAAGACTTCCTTGGCAATTGCAGCAACATCAAAAATAAATAAATTTGACACAATCAAGCTAAAAGCATCTGCACAGCTAAGGGTACCACAACTAAAGCAAACAGCCTTTAGAACGAGAGAAGATATTTGCATGCTATAAATCTGACAAAGGGATTATAACTAGAATCTACAGAGAACTCAAATTAATAAGAGCAAACAGCCCCATTTGTAAGTGGGCAAGAGACTTGAGCAGAAACTTTTCTGAAAATTACAAGACCAATGCCAAGAAACACATGAAAAAAATGCTCATTGTCCCTAATCATCACAGAAATACAAATCAAAATCACTCTGAGACATCACCTGAGTCCAGTAAGATCAGCCCACATCACAAAGTCCCAAAGCTGCAGATGCTGGGATGGATGTGTTGAGAAGGGAACACTTCTACACTGCTGGTGCGATTCCAAACTAATACAGCCTTTTCAGAAAGAAGTATGGAGAATCCTCAAAGAACTAAAAGTTGACCTTCCATTTGATCATGCAATCCCATTACTAGGTATCTGCCCAGAAGAACAAAAATCATTTTATCACAAGGAAATTTGTACCAGTATTTTTACTGCAGCTCAGTTCATAAGTGCCAAGATGTGGAAGCAACCCAATTGCCCATCAACTCATGAATGGATTAACAAACTATAGTATATGTATACCATAGAGTACTATTTAGCTATAAGAAAGATGGAGACTTCACGTCTTTTGTGTTTGCCTGGATAGAGTTGAAACACCTTTTTCTTAGTAAAGTATTACAAGAATGGAAAAACAAGTATCCAAAGTACTCAATACTTATACGAAATGCATAAACTGATATTTATGTAACCAATATTTATAATATAAACCAATAACTACATGCCCCAAAAAGAAAAACACTGCTCTAGTGAGGGTAAAGGAAGAGAAGGAAGAGAGGAGGGAGGAGAAGGGAGATTGGATCTCACTTAATACGCACAATGTGAGGGTGTTCAGCACGTCCCCTGGGTGAAAGGCTCAACTACAACTTGAACTTTACCTTAGAAATGATAACACTGTAACCTAAACATTCTTACCCATTTTATTAATCTGAATTTTTTTTAAAAAAAATTTATTTGTTGGATGTCGCCTGTGGCTCAAAGGAGTAGGGCACTGGCCCCATATACTGGAGGTGGCAGGTTCAAACCCAGCCCCAGCCCGAAATCGAAAAAAAAATTGTCTTTTTGGGCTCCTTTCTGGTTCCAAATGAAATATAGAATTATTTTTTAGGTCTTTGAAATATGACATTGGTGTTTTGATAGGTGTCAGATTGAATATTTAAAACACTGTGGGAAATATGGGCATTTTAACAATATCTAGTCTACTGATCAACTCTACTGAGCAAGATACGTTTTTCCATTTGTTTGTGTCATCTGTGATTTCTTTCCTCAGTGTTTCCTAGTTCTCCATGTGGCAGTCTTTCACCTCCTTAGTTAAGCATATTCCAAGGTATTTTTATGTTCTTTGTGGCTATTGTGAATGGCATTAAGTCTTTGATTTGACTCTCAGCTTGATTGTTACTGGTTTATAGATATATACGGATTTGTGTACATCGATTTTACAAGCTGAAACTTTGCTGAATTTATGTATCAATTCCAAGAGTCTTTTGGTGGAGTCTTTGGGGTTTTCTAAACAGAAGATCATATTGTAAGCTGTGTTTGCTGTCTAATACAAGATATATCCCAAGGCCATCTTGTACATTTCATCCTCCAAATTGAGAATCAGCTGTTTCTCTAGGATGCTTTACTTCCTTTTAATGGGATATATTACAAAGAAGTCACAGTCTAGGTGCTCAGGCTGCTCATTGTTACTGAGCAATCACTTTTTTAGGGGTTTTAAAAAGAAATGAGATCATTTTGGTATTTCCAATTTAAGCATACAATTTCAAAATTTTTATCTTATTTATTTGATTTTTATATTTATGTCTGTTTTTCCTTATGCTGATAATCTGAGTTGCTAGTGATATTAACATACTCATTTGTTTTATCCTAGAGTTTACATCAGGTAATTAAAAATAATAGTACCAATGTTAGTCTTAACAGTAAGACAGTATATATTTTCTACCCTCTTACCTTCTATGCTAAATGGCCACTTTGTGGAATGGAAAGTATAATCCCGAGTCTGCCTGAATATTCTCTGTGGGGGCAAAGATCTGTTGAGTTCCCTCCATCTTTGAGATTTCTTATAAATCTGTATTTCTTTAGACAGTTTCCAAAATGTATGAGATGGCTGGAGTACTTTTGTTTGAGCCAGAATGTCCCAGTTCTAAGTTCTATAGTACGATTTGATTCAGAAATTATGATGATCTTTTGGTCTAAGAACATATGCCTCTGTGCATACTATAAAACTAGCAACTGCCATACAAAACCTAGATTTATGTATCATATAGGATAATTTACATATTGTGTATTGTTTTCTGGTATATAAAACATCTGTTTTTGTATGCCATATTATTTTATCCTCATATCACTCCTCAGTGATAGGAATTACTATTATCTCTATTTTACAAAGGAGGATCAGAGGGGTTAAGTACTTTCCCAGAGTCACACAGCTAGTAAGCGGCAGCGTAGGGATCCAAACTGAGGTCTTTGGTCTCATAACCCAGGATTCCTTCCAACACGTCAAGATATTCAACATATTCTAGGATTGTGCGTGCAACTCACTAGTAGCAGTCCCTTTAACTTCTCTGGGGAGATGGGGAGAGAGATGGTTTGAGACATTCTCCTGAGCAGGGCTAATGTTCCTATCCTTTGGTAGCTCTTAGGTGGTTAGACCTGGGTTCCAAGTCATAGACTTGAGTGCTTCTCATTTTTATTGTTTCTGTTGTTCTTCCTTTCCTACTCCAGCTTGGCTGTCTGAGTTGTTTGGAGGAGGAGGAGGACATCTGGTAAAACTTCTTCCTTCAAGTCAGGATATACGTCTGCTATAGCCATGACTGACCTGGCATCTGCTCAACCAGGCTCTGCCAGGTCCACCTTCCACTGTTGTTCCACGTGCAGATCATGCAGCAGTCATTATAAGAGCACATCTTACTCTTTTTATCTCTGATGTATTATGTGGAGATTTCAACTAATTTTGTACTGGAAATTAATCAGCCAGAAAATAGCAATAGTTTTCCACTATTATCTAGTCTTCACTAAAACACTATTTATTTTTTTCCCCCTCAAAACTTTGTTTGGAGTTTTCAGATGGTTGAAAATTGATTTTAACTATTACTTCACTGAAAATTGTTATTATTATTTGCAGGGGTTTTTTTGGCCGGGGCTGGGTTTGAACCCACCACCTCTGGCATATGTGGCCGGTGCCTTACTCCTTTGAGCCACAGGTGCTGCCCTTCACTGAAAATTATTAACCCCCAGGGCAATATGGGGATAAACCACAAAATATAGCCAAGTTCACAAAATGGACAGTCTGTACTCTACTCACTTCCTCTAAGGAGCTAGATTACGTCTGAATTGGATCTGAGAAGAGGAATGCTGGAATGCTTGAGGGTCTACCATGCCAATTTTGTGCCTATAATTTGGGTAAGTTAGTGGAGAGATAGGGATGTCTCCACCATGTGCACCTGCTCACTTAGGTAATAACTCACTTTAGAAGATGAGAATTAATTTCTCCTCCAGGATCTGGAATCAAAATGTATGGCTTCATATCTTGATTTTATCAATGTACATCTTTGGAAAAGTTACTTAATTTTTCTGCTCCTCAGAGATTTACTATCTGCCAAATAGAGACAAAATATCTAGCTCATAGAGTTGTGAGAATGAAAGAAATAATGCCATACAAAGCTCAGCATAGCACTCGGCACATAACATAGCAATCACCCCAATGCCAGATGTTATTGTTTATCATGAATGTTATTGTTATTGGTCATTGTTATTCACATATTTATCAATATAATTTATTATTTAGGACTCTAACCCATATAATGATATAAATACCAAGTAACAGTTGAGCTTTCAATTCCCTAACTTGGTCACTTTAAAAAGTGTGAGTGCTTCCTTAATAATGTATTTCAGCTGAGAATGCCTCCCCCACAAACCAGATCTTCAGATAGCCCGCAGATTATTCCCTCTGCCCCTAGTCTTCAGAACTTTAACATCATGGTCATCCTCCTCCTCCTTAACCTCCTTTTGTATTAAAACACCTGGAGAGAATTGGTTAGTTTCACTGTCTCCTATTCCTCTTCTCCCTTGAACTCCCTCCAGTGAGGCTCTCACCCACACCACTCCACTCAAAGTGCTACTGTCAAGGCCACCAACAACTTTCATATTACTAAAGCTCTTGGTCCTTTCTCCATTTTGTTTTAATTTTCCTTACAGAATGATGGGTAACAACTGACACACTTCTGGATTTTCCTCCTACTTCATTGGCTGTTCTTCCTTAATCTCTTTTGCTAGCTCCACCTTCTTTTGGCTGTGTGTAAATGAATGCTGGGACGCCCTGCACCTGCTTCTCTATCTCTTCTTTATCTCCAGTAGTTGATCCTGAACAACATGGGTTTGAACTGCATGAGTCCACTTATACCTGAATTTTCTTCCCCCTCTGACTCCCCTAAGATAAGACCAACCCCTGCTTTTCATCCTCCTCCTCAGCCTATTCAATACGAAGACAATGAGTATGAAGACCTTTATGATGATCCACTTTTACTTAACGACTAGCAAGTAGATTTTCTTTTCGTTATTATTTTCTTAACAGCATTTTCTTTTCTCTAGCTTACTTTAAGAACATAGTGTATACAAAAGATATAAAGTGTCCATTTTTTGTGGTTGAATAGTATTCAGTGGTGTACATATACTACAGTTTATTAATCCATTTATGTGTTGATGGGCACTTGGGTTGATTCCATGTCTTGGCCATAGTGAACTGAGAGCTGTGATGAACATTCTAGAGCAAATGTCCTTATGGGAGAATGATTTTACCTGGATGGAGTTGAAGCACATTCTTCCCTTTAAAGTATCATAACAATGGGAAAGCAAGTATTCAGTGTACTCAATACTAATATCAAACCAATATAGAAACAACTATATCCCCACATGAGAGAAAAACACAAGTGAATTCAAATGAGGATGGGGGAGGAGAGAAAGGATAAAGAGGAGGAAGGAGAGTGATCGATGTGCTCTTACCTAATGGGCACAATGTAAGGGTATACAGCATACCCCTTAGGTGAAGGGATCAACTACAATTTGAACTTTACCTTAGAAATGTAAATAATGTAACCTAATCATGTGCATACTCATATTAATCTGAAAATTTAAAAGGATACATTAAAAAATAATATGGTATATAATACACATACAAAATATATGTTAATTGACTATTTCTGTTATCAATAAGGTTTCCAGTCAACAGTTGGCTGTCCAGTAATTAAGTTTTAGGGGAATCAAGTTCTATGCAGATTTTCAACTGCATTTTTTTTTTTGAGATAGAGTCTCAGTATGTCGTTCTTGGTGGAGTGCTGTGGGATCACAGCTCACAGCAACCTCAAACTCTTGGGCTTAAACAATTCTCTTGCCTCAACCTCCTAAGTAGCTGGGAAATGCAGGCGCCTGCCACAACGCCTGCTATTTTTTTTATTGCAGTTGCCATTGTTGTTTAGCAGGCCCAGGCCAGGCTTGAACCCACCACCCTTGGTGCATGGGGCCAACGCTGTAACCACTGTGCTATGGGCACTCAGCCAATTCAACTGCATTTTTTGCTGCCTACAACCCCTTTGTTGTTTAGGGTCTACTAGAATTTGTTTATATTGAATACACGTGGAAATTATATATTTTAATATATGGGGTTAAGGAAAATATACTATTAGTTTCATCTTTTCTTTTACTTTTTTTTTTCGAATGTAAGTACTAGAAATTTTCAAAATAATCCATGACTTGAATTTGTAGCTCTCATTCTATTTGACTGGACAGCATTGGTCTACAAGGAGTCATTGCTCCACATCCCTGGGTCTGCCTCACTTTAGAGTCTGGTGAGATTCTCTTCATCCTTCCAGACCTACTGCTAATGTCTCTCTCCCCTTTGCTTGCTTTTTGCCACAAGCAGACAGAATTATCCGTTCCTCCTAGTCTTTCCTGACGCCTGTACCCGTAAGTTGTGCTGAATTCCATATTCTCCTGCACCTAATAGGCAATGAAGGAGGTGGATTTTCCTCCTTGGTCTCCTCAGAGCATTCGGCTCATCTTTTCGCTTCAGCACTGCACACATTGGTTTCAAGTTACCGGTAGATATTTATAGCTCTTTCTTCTTACTCTACTGCGAACTAATTGACGGTCTACACAGTTTCTAATTTACCTCTAATTTTCAGTGAGCAGGCTACCATCTCGCAGAAATTGTTCATCAAGTATTGCAGAGACACAGAAATCATTCTCGGGCTGTTTCCTGCTGGCAGTTGCCTGCAGCAGTCCCACTCCATGACTTCCAGTTTCCTGATGAGATTTCTCACCCATGGCTATCCCTTCCCTAACATGTAACCAGACCCTCACTGTAAATATTTGGATGACTCCTCTGTCTGTGGTATAGCCTGCTAAGCTGGAGCACAGCAGGTATGTCAGCAGCTGCTGTATGCAGCCTGGGTGGTGGGTGTCACTGAGAAATGGGTGAGCTTTGCTGAGGGACAGCCGGCTGTATGGCCAGTATGTCAAGAGCAGTAATGTGCTGCCTCCTGCCTTGGTTGCAGGGGATTTTTCTGATCTGCCCTGTGGTGGGCATCCTTCCAACTTTATGGGTGATGCTTCCATGTCATTTATGGTGAGTAAATGATGCACAGAAAGCAGAATGGGTAGACTCGTGGCAGATGTGGGTTTCCTAGCAACATCATTAGTTACGCTGGACCACCATTCAGTCAGCTTTGCCTCCTGTGGCCTGATACCATGGTGACACCACACTCTCTCTGGCCACTCCACAAACCTCGCACTTATGGTTCTCTGTCTTTAGAGGAACTGGGGAGAAAGATCACTTAGGAGTGTGCTGCTAAGATGCTAAAATCGATGATAACTTTCTGCTTTCTTTCTTTTTCCCCTGAGGCTTTTGGCTGTGTACTTCGCATGATTTGTTTCCTGGGGATGGGCAGCCTTGTTTTTGTGTCTGATAAATGTAAAATCTTTGCTGAAGCATCTCATGTCTTTCTGACTATGATGACTGAGAGTAAAAATTTATTTACAGT
Organism: Otolemur garnettii; assembly: GCF_000181295.1. Classification (NCBI taxonomy): domain Eukaryota; kingdom Metazoa; phylum Chordata; class Mammalia; order Primates; family Galagidae; genus Otolemur; species Otolemur garnettii. The sequence continues at coordinate 3,935,530 of NW_003852512.1, forward strand.
GATTTACAAAAATGACATAGTATTTGTTTGACATAGGTTCCACCCATTATTAAGGGACCAATGTCCCCACCAGATTCCATCTACAGTGTTCCAGGAATTGTCAAGGAGTGTTTGATATATGTTTGTGAATAACTCCTCCTGGCAATCTTATGGCATTTCTTCTGTCCTGTCCTGGTCCGGCTACTTTAGTGATTTCTGTAGCCGAAAGGCCTCAGGGCTCCACCAGACCACTTCAGTAAGGCCATCAGTGAGGCCACCAAAGCCATAATGGTCTCTTTGCTTCTCCCACTCCAAATGGAGACTGACTTGGTTCTGTAAACACACTTCTGCCTCCAGAAACATTAGAGACTTTCCTCCTCCTCTTATTTTTCCTTCTCCTCATTCTCCTCTTTGTCTTCCTTCTTTTCCTTCTATTATGGTGCTCCCATTGCTCCAGGACTCATTTCTGTGGGGGGCTAAACTTGGGGACAATCTGCAGAACAGACAGACACAGAGATATTTCTCGTGATATTTTTAATAATAACCTCCTCTCCTCTTCCAAACTGACCTAGTGAACATAGATCAAATTTAAGCAACCCAGCTCTCCTTCTCCTGGAAAAGTTCTTTTCTAAGAGGCAACTAAGTCTCTCAAGTAAATAGACCTTGGTAGCTCTGGCCCTATTGGTCCCCTAGACAGGCTAAAGCTGCCAAGATCTGAGCCTGCACCACTGCTGTAAATGAAGGACCATCACTTTTCTATCTATTCTTGAGACTTCTTTAAAACATTATCAGTGTGACAGAGAAGAATTCTTTCTTCTAACTGGTCCCTCTCAGGGACTCTGCATGACGTCGATAGTCAAGAGTCCTTGGCTTACTACCTCTTGGATACCTCCTTCTTTTTTTTTTTTTTTTGAGACAGAGCCTCAAGCTGTCCCCCCCGGGTAGAGTGCCGTGGCATTACAGCTCACAGCAACCTCCAACTCCTGGGCTTAAGCGAGTCTCCTGCCTCCGCCTCCCAAGTAGCTGGGACCACAGGCGCCCACCACAACGCACGGCTATTTTTTGGTTGCAGCCGTCATTGTTGTTTGGCGGGTCCGGGCTGGGGATTCGAACCCGCCACCTTAGGTGTACGTGGCTGGCGCCTTAGCCGGTTGAGCTATAGGTGCCGAGCCGATACCTCCTTCTTAGAGTGCATCATTTCCTCTTTATTTCTGGAACAGAGTCGAGGTGGTAGGCACTGTGAGAATGCTATGAAAAATCAGACATGCATTCGGTTTTGAACAGACCTTTAGAATAGAGTTCAAGATGATGTAACTCAACAACCAACGCAAAGTAGGAACCTCTGTAATAGTACTCCTGCCAGGTGGTTATGTGACTTCAGCTTGCATCCTTACCAGGTTTTAAAAGCAGTGTTTTTCACTGTAGTGCCATTTGAATCACTAGAGGTTTTCTCCTATCTAAACATGAAACTCCAGCAGTGCCCTCTGTTGCCACACAAAGTAATAGACTATGCCCTTGTTATTGGTGAAGCTCAGAAATAAATCCACTACTATAGGTGTGATCTAACCATCAAGAACAAAGTGGGGGCACCATTGCCACTTCACGCCACTGGTTCCAGGACACCCTGCCCCCACTGTAAGGCTGCTGGCACCAAGCAAGTTGCCAACACACCTCTCTGCCCAGGAAAACCTTCTCCCTTGGCCATCAGCATCCTAGTAGTAGGATGCCTGAGTCATATGGTGGGTGTATGTTTAACTTTTAAAGAGAATTTCAACTATCTTCCAAGATGATTGTATTATGTTACCTTATCACCAGCAATGCATGATCCTTCCAGGGCTCCATATTCTCACTAACTTTTTTTTTTTTTTTGAGACAGTGTCTCTGTTTGTTGCCCTGGATAGAGTGCTGTAGCATTACAGTTTACAGCAACTTCAAGCTCCTGGGTTTAAGCGATTATGTTGCCTCAGCCTCCCGAGTAGCTGGGACTCTATGTGCCCACCACAACGCCCAGCTATTTTTAGAGATGAAGTCTTGCCCTTGCTAAGGCTGGTCTTGAATTTGTGAGCTCAGGCAATCCACCTGCCTTGGCCTCCCAAGGTATTAGGATTACAGGTGTGAGCCACTGTGCTGGGCCCCCTCACCAATACTTTTCATGATCACTCTTTTCAATTTTAAGCATTCTAATAGATTTGTTGTGATATGTCATTGTGGATTTAATTTGCATTTCCCTAATGACAAATTATGTTGAGCATCTGTTTATGATTATTTATTATTGTGTATGTCATTTTTGGTGATGTGTTTATTCAAATAATTTTTGTTTTTTTTTATGTTTTGTTCACTTATTATTTATTTTTGAGAATTCTTTTCACTTTCTCAGTACAAGTACTTTCTCAGATATATAATTTGCAAATATTTTATCCAGAATTATGGTTTGCCTTTTAATTTTCTTCACAGTGTCTTTCAAAGCTCAATAGTTCTTAATTTGGATTAAATATAATTTGTCAATTTTATCATTAATTTTTAAATTAACACATTGTGGGGTTTTTTTGTTGCTTCTAAAAAATCAGTAAGTAACCTAAGTTAATAAAGATTTTCTCCTTTGCTATTCACATTTTATAGTTTTATGTTCTAAATGTACTTGTGTGATCCATTTTGATATAATTTTTATATGGTAAAAGATGTGGATCAAATCTTGCTTATATTTTGCATATGGATATCTGTGTTGAAAGCACAATCTTTTTTTTTTTTTTTTTTTGAGACAGAGTCTCACTATATCACCCTGGGTAAAGTACTGTGATGTCACAGCTCACAGCAACCTCCAACTCTTGGGCTCAAGCAATTCTCTTGCCTCAGCCTCCCAAGTAGCTGGGACTACAGGCATGTGCCACAACACCAGGCTGTTTTTTTGGTTGCAGTTGTCATTGTTTTTTTTTGTTTTGTTTTGTTTTTTTAGCAGGCCCGAGCCAGGCTCAAACCCGCCAGCTTTGGTGTACAAGGCCGGCGCCCTACTCACTGAGGCACAGGTGCCGAGCCACAATCTTTTTTCAGTAATTTTTCATTATATCTTTGTCTACAATCAGTTATCAATATTTGAATATGTGTTTGATTCTATTTCTAGACACTTTATTCTATTCCATTGATATATTTCTATCGTATATATATAT
>NW_003852512.1:3938846-3944977 GCF_000181295.1 Otolemur garnettii
CGCCACAACGCCTGGCCATTTTTTTTGGTTGCAGCCATCATTGTTGTTTGGTGGGCCCGGGCTGGGGATTCGAACCCGCCACCTTAGGTGTACGTAGCTGGTGCCTTAGCCGCTTGAGCCACAGGCGCCAAGCCAGAGTTGACCACTTTTCTATATTGACCCTCTCCTTAAGTTATAGAACAGACATAAACCATATGTACGTATAAGTACAGTAAGCCTAGTTCTTTATGTTGACCACCTCTGTACTCCATTTGTTGGCCAGTTTATTACAGTCTCTAGGGTGGTCAACTTACAGAAGTCCTACTCTATTTCTATATTATGCCCAATATAGAATAAATATATTTTATATATTTGTATACTGTGCTAATACCACACTTTCTTGATGTTGCTTTATAAATTATAAGCCTTGAAATCAAGCAGTATAAACCTGATTTTATTCTTTTTAACAATTCATGGGCAGCGCCTGTGGCTCAGAGGAGTAGGGCACCAGCCCCATATGCCAGAAGTGGTGGGTTCAAACCCAGCCCCCTGCCAAAAGCTACAAAAAAAAAAATTGATTAGGAGGGCCGGGCATGGTGGCTCATGCCTGTAATCCTAACACTCTGGTAGGCTGAGGTGGATTTCCTTAGCTCACGAGTTTGAGACTCGCCTGCACTAGAGCAAGACCCCATCTTTAAAAATAGCTGGGTGTTGTGGCAGGCAACTGTACTCAGGAGGCTGAGGCAAGAGAGTTGCTGGAGCCCCAGATTAGCTATGACACCATAGTACTCAACTGGGGGTAACAAAGTGAGACACTGTCTCAAAAAAAAAGATTAATAGAAATTTATATGTAGACTATCATGTACTATGTGAAGAAATACATTTTAATTCTCCCTGTTCAGTCTGAATGTTTTTTTATGTTTTTTGCTTTTGACAGAATCTCCAGTTCAAAGTTAAACAATGCTTACCCTTGTGCACATGTCAGTCTTAAGTTGTAGTATCCTTTATGTAAATACCCAGAACAACTTCGGCGTATGAATGACTGCTCCTTTCCCCCTACACTGGTAAAATTTGTATTGGAATGTTATATCTACTAACGTGAACATACTTCCCAGAGTTAAACAAAGACTAGGATACTCAGTAGATAAAATTTATTCATTAGACAAAGATTTCAGATGAAAATAGAAAACAAAGGAAAGCTATGTATGCATTCTGAAAAGAAATTTGGATGAGAAAGTTGCCTGATGGTAGCCAAAAAGTATTGTTCTTTGGGGCACATGAGATAAATTTTGCAGGAAGATAGTGGGATGATGTTGTGGAGAAGTTCAAACTTTTTCCCTCTCAACTTACACTATTTGTTTCTTGCTGCAACAAACTGGTGATAGAGTCACAGAAGAAAAGCCATAATAAATTCATTTGGTCATAGTTTTACATGACATTGGGAAACTTCAGATTGAAGACCTAAAGACTCAGGGGGAACAGTCCACTTTAAAGCTTAGGTTCAATGAAGCCTGGTTAGCCTTGGAAAAATATATTTGGAAACGGGTGTGATCTAATAATAGTGATAGACTGAGTGGAGGAATCCAGCAAGGCCTGCCTGTTCAGATTCTTCTTGACTCCTTTTACAGTATTCCTTCCTTCCAAGTATGAAGCTGAAATGGAGGTCTTGTAACCTACAATCAAACAAGGCAGATTAGAGAATTTATGGCCAAGTCCTTATGAAGTAAGGTGGGGAAAAGTTAGAGTAATATTTTTAGGTTTTATGGCTGGGTTGGGGAAAGACAGATGATCCACTTTGGGGAGGAGGGAATCTAGTTTCTATGGCCTGCCTCAGAGAAACAACGAGGGGTGAGAGATGGAAGGACAGGAGAAGGTCAGACGCCTTTATTTTGTGGTGTTGTATTACGAATCCAAACAATTCATTTCCCCATGGAGACTTAAATATGGCCACATTGATATGGTAAAACATCCAAAATACCAGGTAATGTTGAAGAGGGGGAGAGAACAGAATGAACTGTGGAATAAGAGTGGCCATGGGAATGGGTGGAAGAAACACTCCCTCCTTGCCATATGTGCAACCAGATTTGTACAATTGTACATGGAACATGGACAGGATTGCCAGGCCAATTTGGGGATATATTATTGTTAGGGGGAAACGAGGAAACACCTCTTTTCTCTAGCCAGAATATTTTGACTTATCCAGTATCAAAAGTAGCACTTTGTGGAGTCTAAGTCTTTCTTTGCTTCATTGTCCAGGAGAAGGGCACATATAGGAAGTGCAGGAGCCCTGGGGTAGACCACTGGCAGGCTTAAATGTGTCCAAGGAGATTTCCAACCATAGAAGCCTAACATAAATATGGAACACCAACCCAAAACACAGAGCACCCAACTATAAGCATGGCAGTTACAAACCTCAAGCCCCAGAGAGAGGAAGGAGAAAAAGACTCTATCAACCTGAAACCAGAGAGTAGTAAGGTCGTACGAAGTTGCCCAAGATGCTCTTCTTATTCCCCACATATTCCCTCCAAGATTCCTACCCTACCCTTGTCTGGCACAAATCCCTTCCTCAGCACACACACTTAATTGTGGACCACCTGCCCTCCTTTGTCATATGTCCCACATTCTCTTTCCTCAAATAAATGCCTCTCTGGGCTCATCTATTTCCCTACCAGGTGCAGAGGACAAATAATGGTGAAAAGATCCCTTTAAAGGACTTTTAAAAATGATCTATTCAAATAATTACCATTCATTCAGAAAGGCCTATGAGAGCAAGAGGGAGAATAATAACCGTCTGTTATTACAAGCTGAATAAGAAAATGAATAATAACCAGCCATTCCAGACAAGAGACCCTGGAGAACTCCACTGATCCAAGTAACATCTTGTGCATAGTGAGGACTAAAGATCCAGAATTATATGCTACATCTGCAGAGGAGACTATGGAATAGAGGCTAACCACAGGGGACCAAATCTTAAGCCAACAGGTTATACCAGTGGTTATGATTAAAATCAAATCAAAAAGATGGAAGGTGTATGTGGGTGTGTGTGCAAGTTTTCTGGTGATGGGGAGAGGGGAAGGAATGGAAGAGGCAAGTATGTAAGAAAAAAAGGATATGTGGATGTACAAGGCCGGGGGCCAGATCAGCAGGTGTATAGCTAGACTTTAGCAATAAAGATGGGGTGAAAACTGAGTATTGAAAACAAATTTTCTCCTTAAAAGTTCATTCCACTGGCAGGGAGGAACAGGGTGTGGTATTCCTGCATGAGTATATGTGGGTTGGACTGGGAAGGAGATTATAGGGGTCTAGAATGCTAGAATTCAGTTGTGGAGAGGAAGCTATTTGTGTGGGATAGCAAGCCACCGCCCCCCAAAGTGGTACATCACGTAATTACCTCCTGACCACCTACCTCATAGTGATGTTCGCTACATGCCACCCGCTGCTGTAAGAAATTGTAGGTTTTTACAAGGACCAAAGTGTTCACCACAGGAGGGCTTTTTGGTTCTGCATGTCAGGAGCAGGGAAGTCACGACTCTATCCTGACAACAGGAAGAAATGTAAAACAACTGAAAAGTCTAGAATTCTTCTTGAATCTGTAAAAGGGATGAGGAGGTAAGGGAAAGCGCTACCCTTAAGATTGGAGAGGCAGCCGAATACGGGGAGTCATGACTCACACTTGACTGAGCAGACACTCCCAAGCAGAAACTGCCACAGGAACCAGTGCCAGGGCAGGAAAACCCGACCTATAATTCAGGAATTGCCAGAGGCTCAGTATGGGTACAGCTGAGAGTTAAAAACTTCAGGGGGACCCAGACATATGGGACCCCCTACACTCTAGTCAATTTTACTTCAAGGAGCTTGACCGTACTTCTTACAAGGACTATTGAAGAAAAATTGCCTCATCTCCTGGCAGGAAGAGGAGAAAGGGATCCGTGTGAATTATGCCAGAGTACTTCTTAACAAGGGCTGCCCACAGAAAAAATAATTTAGTTTGTGTTTTATCAAAGCCTAACTGAAGGGAGGGAATAAAAATACCTAACTCTAGCGAACTTTAGCCTTTCACATGAGAGAAGGGAAATACCCACCTCCAGCCCACTCTAGTCACCCTGTCTCACCTAAGGTGGGGGAACAGAGAAGCAGTTGTAAAGATCACAGTCCAGAGGCTGAGACTTAATCTTAAGACTACAGAATGCTTCTCTGACCATCCCATGCCTCATTACTACATCACGAAAGGCCTATTTACCACACCCACTACATCATGTCTGGCTATCAAGAAAAAATTACAAGGCATACTAAAAGGCAAAAAACAAAATTTGAAGAGACAGAGCAAGTATCATAACCAGACATCCTCTGGGATTTGGGGATTATCAGACTAGCAATTTAAAATAACTATAATTAATATGCTCCAATGGATAAATTATATGGTATGCAAGACCAGATGGGCAATGCAAGCAGAGAGATGGAAATCCCCAGAAAGCTAAATAAATGCTAGAGATCAAAACTGTAACAGAAATGAAGAATGCCTTTGATGGGCTTATTAGTAGACTGGTCAAGCCTGAAGGAAGAATCTCTGAGCTTGAGGTATAGCAACAGGAAACTCTAAAACCAAAAAGCAAAGAGAACCAGAAAAAAACTTTAAAAAAAACAGAACAGAATGAGAACTATGGGACAAATACAAAAGGTGTAACATATGCATAATGAGGTTAACAGAAGGAGAAGAAAGAAAGGAACAGAAGAAATATTTGAAACAATAAGGACTGAGAATTTTACCAAATTAACATCAGACACCAAACCTTGGACCTGGGAAGCTCAAAGAATAAGCAAAATAAATGCCAAAATACCCCTGTATCTGGGCATATCATTTTTTAAACTACAGAAAATCAAAGATAAAGAAGAAATACTGAAAGAACCTATAGAGGAGCAGAGATAAGAATTACATTTGACTTTTTCTTAGAAATCATGCATGAAAAAAAAGTTGAGTGAAATATTTAAAGTATTGAGAGAGAGAGGAAAAAAAAATAGAATTCTGTACCCTGTGAAATTATCCTTTAACGTGAAGGAAAAATAAAGACTTTCTGAGACAAAAAATGAGGGACTTTGTTGTAAGTAGGCCTGCCTTGCAAGAAATGTTAAAAGAAAAGAAAAATAATATACATCAGAAATTTAGATCTACATGAAGAAAGAGCATCAAAGAATGGTGAAGGTAAAATAAAAACGTATTTTCATTTTTCTTAATTTATCTGACAGATAAAAATTTGTTCAAAAATAATAGCAACAATGCATTTAATTATGTATGCTTATGTATAGTTATATATAAGGAAAATGAATGACAGTGGTGATACCAGGGGTAAGAGGAAAGACTTAGGATTATTTTGTTTTTATAAAATTCTGAGAATAGAATAACAAACTCAGTTTTTCCTACTGTATTCCCAACAACACAGATCACTTCTGTGAACTCTGATCACCAAGAAGTGTGTGGGGTCTTCTCACCAGCATGAATTCCACAATGGATTCTCCAGTGGACAACAACTGGGCATTCTCTAATTCAATTAAATTTTATCATTATCTACTTGGAGACATTACCAGACCCCACCAGTTTAGGGTTCAGTTCCATAGGAATGCTGATTGCAAGTAATCAGCTGATTACTTTAGATGCTGATTGCAAGTAATAGTTTGTCATCTACACCTATAGTCAATTATCTATAAATTGGAGTTTCCAGCACCCCCTTCTTGAGTTCCATTAATTGGCTAGGACAGTTTATAGAACTAAGGAAAATACTGACATACATACATACACACACATATATGTACACATACAAACATATATGTATACATATATTATATATGCATATATATAATATATGTATACATATACACACACACACACACATACACACTACTGGTTTATTATAAAAGAGTAACCAATTGCATTACAGCCATTTCTCTGTATTGGAGGTGACCATGTGGCCACACAGGAATTGAGAGTTTCTCATCCTTAACCTTTTATCCATTTTCTTCCTAAATAAAATGTTTCTATGAGCCAAAGCCAATGTAGAAAATCCCATTTTGGACTTCACTTCTGATAATATAGAGGAAAAAAACAAACTCAATTTCTTCTGCTATATTTTTACAACACAGAACACTTTTTTTTTTTT
>NW_003852512.1:3945026-3978845 GCF_000181295.1 Otolemur garnettii
CTCACAGCAACCTCCAACTCCTGGGCTCATGCAAGTCTCCTGCCTCCACCACCCAAGTAGCTGGACCAACAGGCGCTCGCCACAATGCCCAGCTATTTTTTGGTTGCAGCTGTCATTGTTGGTTGGTGGGCCCGGGCTATATTCGAACCCGCCACCTTAGGTGTATGTGGCTGGCGCCTTAGCCACAGGCGCCGAGCCAACACAGAACACTTTTGTAACCAAATGTGTGGGTGTTCTCCACACACCAAGCAAGTAGTCCTGTAGCAGATAGCAGCTGGGTGTTCTCTTATTCGATTCAATTCTGATACTCTACCTGGTGATAGCATTAGATCCCATGGCAGCAGTCCTCAAACTTTTTAAACAGGAGCCAGTTCACTGTCCCTCAGACCATTGGAAGGCCAGACTGTGGGCCCTGGGATGAGTCAGCTGCTAAGCAGGACAGGCAGTGGTGGCAAAAACACCTGGCTGGCCAGATAAATGTCCTAGGCGGGCAGCAGTTTGAGGACGCCTGGATTAAGGGTTTGGTCCCGTAAGATCAACAAGTACCAGGTTGTTTCACCTGTGTTTCTGACCAATCAACTATATATTATGGTTTCCACAACCCTCTCCTCAGGTTTGATTTATTTGCTAAAGTGCCTCACAGAACTAGAGGAAACACTTACGTAGATTTAGCAATCTAATATAAAGGATACTACAAAGAATGCAGATCAAGAGATACCTAGGGCAAGGCACATGGAAAAGGACACAGAGCTCCCTCCCATTCCCTCTCTGGGTATGCCACCATCCATAAGCTCCATTTATTTGGCTATCTGGAAGGTTTTTGAACCTTGTCTTTTCAGGTTTTTATGGAGGCTTTGTTAAAGAGACGTGATTGATAAATTGTTGGCCATTGGTGATCAGCTTAACCTTCATGTCCTCCTCTCTCCTTGGAGGTTAGGCAGTGGGGATAAAAGTCCTAACCTTCGAATGTTGTCCTAATCTTTTTTACCAAATTAGCTGATGGGGGACCAGCTCCCATCCTGAAGCTACCTAAGGCCTGCTAACTATCAGTCATCTCATTAGCACACAAAAATACATTTACTTATTTGGAGATTTTAGGAGTTGTATACCAAGAAAAAGGTACAGAAACAAAATATGTATCTCACAACAACACACAGGTAGTCACACTGCCTGTGAAGCAGTACAATGTCATTTAAAAGTGGAGTTGGATTAGTTGTAAATGTATATTGCAAACACAAGGATAACCATTAAAATTTTTTTTAAAAGTATAAGTGATATGCTAAGAAAGGAAATAAAATTAATCACATAAAATGTTCAGTTAAAACCATAATAGGCAGAAAAATAGTAGAAGATAAAACAGCAGCAAAGAACAAGAATAACTAACAAATATGGTGGATATTAATCAAACGGTATGAATAATCACTTTAAATGTTAGTAGTCTAAATCTACCTCTTAAAAGACTCTGGAGCAGAGAACAAGACTCAACTATATGTCTATAAGAAACCCACTTTAGGGCGGCACCTGTGGCTCAAGGAGTAGGGCGCCAGCCCCATATGCCAGAGGTGGTGGGTTCAAACCCAGCCCCTGCCAAAAACTGCAAAACAAACAAACAAACAAACAAGAAAACCCACTTTAAATATAAACACATATATAGATTAAAAATAAATGAGTGGAAAAAAAGTATATCATGTTAACCCTAGTCAAAATAAGGCAGAATTAGCTGTATTAATTTCAGACATGGAAAACTTCAAAGCAAGCGTGGTTATTAGGGATAAAGAGTGGTATTGCTTAAAGATAAATGGGTCAGGGTTCCAAGAAGATATAAAAATTCTTAATGTAGGGCGGTGCCTGTGGCTCAAAGGGATAGGGCACTGGTCCCATATACCGGAGACGGCGGGTTCAAACCCAGCCCTGGCCAAAAAAAAAAGAAAAAAATCCTTTTTTTCTTGTTATATTTTTACTAAAGTCTAAAAAAAAGACAACTAATATATATAAATAAAAGTAAAAAATAATTTCTAAAAAGAAACAGATTACGCCAAGTCTTACACACAGTAGAAATAGAAATACTTCAAAATCATTCTACTTAGTCTGGATACTCCAATAGTAAAATTAGAAAAAATATATTATTATAAAGGGGAAATTATAGACTATTTCACTGATGAATAAGGATGCAATATGATAAACAACATATTGACATGTTGGATTAAAAATTGATATTTAAGTAATATACATTAATCAAAATTAAATCCAGTTTGTATGAGAATTAAACATTATTATTTATATATATATATATATTTTGCCCATACCCCCTCACTCCCTCTCAGTCTGATCTTCCCTTCCCCCATGCCCCACCATGTCATTAATTGTCTTCATATCAAAGTTGAATACATAGGATTCTTACTTCTCCATTCCTGTGAAGCTTCACTAAGAATAATGTGTTCCACCTCCATCCAGGTTAGTACAAATGCTGTAAAATCTTCATTTTTTGATGGCTGAATAATACTCCATAGTGTACATATACCACAGCTTACCAATCCATTCCTGGGTTGAAGGACATTTAGGCTATTTCCACATTTTAGCGATTGTTAATTGGGCTGCGATAAACAGCCTAGTACAAATGTCTTTATAGTAAAAGTTTTTTTTTTTTCTTCTGGATAGATGCCCAATAGTGGGATTGCAGGATCAAATGGGAGGTCTAGGTTGAGTTCTTTAAGGTTTCTCCATATTTCCTTCCAAAAAGGTTGTATTAGTTTGCAGTCCCACCAGCAGTGCAAAAGTGTTCCTTTCTCTCCACATCCATGCCAGCATCTATTTGTATTTTGTTTGCTATTTGTATTTTGTCTTCTGTACTCTGTAACAAACAAGTAATAAATGATTATGTATTAAAAAAAAGAAAAGAAAATAGTGACTAATTCTCATATAAATTGTATTTAAATTAGACCAAAGTACATTACTTAAACATTAATTTTTAATTCAACATGTTAATATGTTGTTTATCATATTGCATGTTCTTTCCTTTCTGAAGTTCTAAGCTTTCTTCTGTCATAATTTCTTTCTATTTGGATATCTTCCTAAAACCAACCTTTAATGGTAACTTCTGGGGAAAACAGATTCTTAGTTTCCCTCTGTTTTTATTTCACCTTCATTCCTAATGAATATTTTCATAAGATATTGAATTTGTAGCTCACTAGTATGGCTTGGCACTGTTGGGTGACAGTGGAGGTTTTGATCACTGCCAAAACCCACTGATGCTAATTTTTTTGTTTCAGGTTATTGAGAGGATACAAACAACTAAATAACAATTTTTGAATTTGTTAGGTAGAGTCCCTCTTATAGTTGTATCCTGTGCCCAAATGGTGTTCTATACACTCTTATCTGTTGTCCTTTAAGTGGGAACACTCCAACCCCCATTCTGTCACCCCTTCCTCATTTCCACTTCACTCAACATGAGTAGAATTAAGTTTTTCTCCTATATGGGCATGTGTTAGATCATCTACTAGCTCCATAATAAGATTGAGTACATTGGATACTTGATTTTCCACTCTTGTCATACTTTAGTAAAAGGAATGTGTTGCATCTCCATCCAGATTGATAGAAAAGATGTAAAGTCACCATCTTTTCTGACCACTGAATGGTATTCCAGGGTATACATCCAACACAACTTGTTAGTCCTTTCCTGTGTTGATGGGCTGTTAGGTTGTTTCCATATCTTGACTGCTGTTGTAAATTGAGCTCTGATAAACTTTCTAGTGCAAATGTCTTTATGATGAAACAATTTTTTTTCTTCTAGGTAGATGCTTGGTAGTAGGATTGTGGGGTCAAATGGGAGGTCTAATTTGAGTTCTTTGAGGATTCTCCATACTTCTTTCTAAAGAGGCTGCATTAGTTTTCAGTCCCCAAAACAGTGTAAAAGTGTCCCCTCTAGACACCCATGCCAGCATCTTAAACTCTAGGACTTTGTGATGTGGGCTATTCTCACTGGCTTAAGTGATATCTCAGGGTGACATGGATTTACATTTCTCTGATGATTGGGATGATGAACATTTTTTTTTTCATATGTTTGTTAGCCGTTTGTCTGTCTTCCTGAGAAAAGGTTCTGTTCATGTCTCTTGCCCAGTGATAGATGGGATTGTTTGCTCTTTTTATTGATTAATTTGAGTTCTCTATAGATTTTAGTTATCAAGTCTTTGTCAGATTCATAACATGCAAATATCTTTTCCTATTTTGAAGGTTGTCCACTTGCTTTAATTGTTGTGTTCTTAGGTGTGTAGAAGTGTTTCAGTTTAATGGAGTCTCATTTGTTTATTTTTGTTGTTACAATTGCCACTGAAGTCTTCTTTGTAACTCATAGCAACTTCAAACTCTTGGGCTCAAGCAATTTTCTTGCCTCAGCCACCCAAGTAGCTGGGACTACAGGCGCCTGCCACAGTGCCCAGCTATTTTTAGAGACGAGGTCTCCTTCTGGCTTAGGTTGGTCTCCAACCTGTGAACTCCAGCAATCCACCCCCTGCAGCCTCCCAGGGTGCTAGGATTACAGGCATGAGTCACTGTGTCAGCCTGTTATTCCATTTGTTAAGGTTTTCTGCTATTTCTTTTCTTTGGGTTTCATAATTCTCTTTGTAGAGATCCTTCAACTCTTTTGTTACGTACATTCCTAGGTATTTCATTTTCTTTGAAGCTACTATGAAGACAATTGTATCTTTGATTAGCTTCTCAACTTGGCTTTTGTCAGCATATACATAGGCTACTGATTTGTGGACATTGATTTTATACCCTGAGATGTCATTGTATTTCTTCATCACTTCCAGGAGTCTTGTGGTTGAGTCCATGGGGTTCTCTAAGTATAAGATCATATTAACAGCAAGAGTAAGAGTTTGACCTCCTATGTCCCCATTTGGATGCCCTTTATATCTTTCTCTTGCGTGACTACATTGGCTACAACAATGTTGAATAGTAGTGGTGATAGAGGACACGCTTGTCTGGTTCCTGTAAATGGAAAAGCTTTCAGTTTTAGTCCATTCAGTATATTAGCTGTGTGGGCCAGGTGTGGTGACTCATACCTGTAATCCTAGCACTCTGGGAGGCTGAGGCAGGTGGATTGCTTGAGCTCAGGAGTTTGAGATGAGCCTGAGCAAGAGTGAGGCCCAGTCTCAAAAAAAAAAAAAAATAGCCGACTGTTGTGGTGGGCAACTATAGTCCCAGCTACTCTGGAAGCTAAGACAAGAGAATCACTCAAACCCAAGAGTTTGAGGTTGCTGTGACTTATGATGACACAGGACTCTACCAAGGTCGACAAAATGAGATTCCGTCTAAAAAAAAAAAATATATATATATGTTATCTGTGGCTTTGTTGTAGATTGCTTCAATCAGTTTAAGAAATGTACCACCTTGCTTGGTGCCTGTAGCCCAGTGATTAGAGTACCAGCCCTGTGCGCCAGGGGTGATGGGTTTGAACCCAGCCCAGGCTTGCTTAACAACAACAACAACAAAAATATGCCACCTAAGCCTATATTCTTAAGTGTTCTTGTTAGAAAATGATGCTGAATTTTATCAAATGCTTTTTCTACATCTATTGAGAGGATCATATGGTTTTTGTTTTTGCTTCTATTAATATGGTAAATTACATTTATGGATTGGTGTCTTTTAAACCAGCCTTGCATCTCCGAGATGAACCTACTTGTTCTTGATGCATGTTTTTTTTAATGTGTAGCTGTAATCTATTGGCTAAATTTTATGGAACATTTATGCACCAATATTCGTCAGTGAAACTGGTCTTTAGTTTTCCTTTTTATTTGGGTCTTTTCCTGGTTTTGGTATCAGGTTGATCTTTGCTTCATAGAACCTGTTGGGAAAGGTCTCTTCATTCTCAATGTCTTGGAGGAAGTTCTTCTCTTAGGTACAAGCTCATCTTTGAAGGTTTGATAGAATTCTGGTGTGAACCATCTGGTTCAGAGCTTTTATCTGTTGAAACATTTTTTATTGTTCCTTTAATCTCAGTGCTTGATGTTGGTTTGTTCAAGAGATCTATTTCTGGGCAGCGCCTGTGGCTCAAGGAGTAGGGTGCTGGCCTCATATGCCAGAAGTGGTGGGTTCAAACCCATCCCTGGCCAAAAAAAAAAAAAAAAAAAAAAAGAAAGAGAGAGAGATCTATATCTTCCTTGTGAAGACTAGGAAAATAGTATGATTCTAGGTATTGGTGTATTTTCTCCATATTGTCTAATTTCTGGGCATAGAGCTTCTTGTAGTACTCAGATAATCTCTTGTATCTCTGTGGTATCTATTGTTATTTCCCCCTTCTCATTTCTGATTGAGGTTATTAGAGATTTTAATTTTCTGTTTTTAGTTAATTCAGCCAAAGGTTTATTGATTTTATTTACCATTTTTAAGAACCAACTTTTTGTTTCATTAATTTTCTGAATGACTCTTTTGTTTTTCAATTTCATTTAGTTATAATTTAATTTTGATTATTTTCTTTTCTTCTACTGGGTTTGAAATTGGATTGGTCTTCCTTCTCCATTTCCTTGACATTACTAATTAGATTGTTGATGTGCTCTATTTCTTTCTTTCTTTCTTTCTTTTTTGATGCAGGCATCTAATGCAATAAATTTTCTTCTTAAGAAGTCTTTTGCACTATCCCACAGGTTTCGTAACTTGTAGCTTCATTGTTGTTATGTTTGAAGAATTTAATAATTATCAATAATTTCCTGGTTTATTTCTTCCTTGATCCCAGCTGTAATTCAACATAAGCTTATTTAATTTCAATGAAAATTAAAAATAATAAAATATATAAAAAGTAAAAATATAATTGTATAAGATAGAGAAAAAAAAGGATATCTTAGTTGTTGTATGAGAAATTCATGTGGGAAAGGTGAGAAAAGTAGAAAAATATCTACCAAAGAAGAGAAAAAGGAGAGAAACATGAAAGAAAGAAAGAATTAAAGGAGCTGAAAAATATGTAACAAAAATGGAGGACCTCTTGCTACTGAAAAAAAGCAAAAATCAAAAAATGAAAATACAACCAAATCAAAAAAAAAATCAACAACAACAAAAGAGAAAAAAGAAAAGAAACATAAAGAAGCAAAAAAATGTAAAACTATTTTATATATATGTGTGTATATATATATATGCGCATGGTGGACATAAAGTTCATGTGCAATTTAAAATAATTTAACATATTTTATATATAGCAATATATTGCATGGACACCAGGTTGTGCTGTGGTGTTAGGAGATGAAGAATACACACTGCATTTACTATATATGATAGGGAATGGAAGCCACTCTAGTTGCAAAGGAGACTGGATCTTGTCTTTCTGACTTCTTTGCCTTTAATCGGGGCCTGTTCACTTCATCAACATTCTGTCTCTGCAGGACTTGTGTCTCAAAGCTCTTGCCACACTTCCCAGGAGGGCCATCAGACAGTGTCCCCTGACAACAAAGCTGTCCTCCCAGGGGGTGCAGGATCTGCTCAGCTCATCCCAAGGATGACCACTTGAACTTAGCAGGCGTGCCAGAGCTGGCCATTCACCAGAACCCCACGGATTATTCCTCTTGCACCAGTGGCCTTTCCACAATGGCAGTGCCCCTCCAGCTACCTAGCTTATGGGTGAACCACAAGGTGTTTAACCTCAGCTGCCGGACGCAGTTCATGTATACTCACTGCTCCAGGGAGAAGCCCAGTCCAATATCAAATGTACTGCAGGACAGCCCTTTCCTGTACCCAGACCTCTGTGGAAGAGCTGGCCAACCAGCTGGCCTCTGTCCACACCAAGCACCTGCCTTCCATTTTGATTTTCCTCAGCTGCATACCTTCTCATTCACTCCTGAAGATTCCTGTTGCTTCACTGTTCCCCCAGAGTGATGTTTCTGTGCAGATTCCCTCAGTCAGGGGTGGCTGAAGGCCATTTTCCCATCTCACCACAAATAGTCCTCAAGGAGATTTCTCTAGCCACCCTCTTGCTCCTCCTACTGATGCTTATTTTTTAAAATCTTTAATTTCTTGGTGGAGGAATGTGAGCACTGCAACCAGGCTGGAGGTGTATGTGCAGTTTTTCCACAATGAAAATGAATGGGATTGCTTCATCATATGGTAAGATCATGATTAACTTTGTAAGAAACTGCCAAAATGTTTTGTAAAGTAATTGTATCCTTTTGTGTTTCCATCCATGAAGCATGAGAGTTTCAGTTGCTCCACGATCTCACGAACACTTATAGTATCATTTAAATTCCTATATACTAGATTAAAACAAAATAAGTTGTACTGTTATTCTTAACATTTATAATGGGTATTTAGATAATTTCAGAAACTAAAATATTGATCTCTTCAGTAACTTCCAGTGTCCTTTAATGGTAATGATCTTTCAGGGAAAAAATATTGAGAAGAAACAGGAATACACACCTAGCCCTTGACATACTCTTGTAACTCCTGCTTTACCCTTCTTAAATACAATCAAGTCCAGAACAAGGACCTGAGGATATAATTTCCTAAGTATACTGAGTAAGATATTTTATGAGCTGGGAGTAACAACCACATATTATTGGTGCCTCATGGCTCTGGGTCATGTCTTTTATACAGCATCTCTTTCTGTTAATCTGTCTCTCTTCTTTCTTTGTGCCATTGTCATTGTGTGCACCATTCTTTGCCTGTTTTTTGTCTCTTTCTATCTCTGTGTCTCTAAACAAGTGCCAACTTTCTCTTTTTATCATTGTATCAATCCATTCAACTATCTAGTTTCATCAAATTCTTCTTTATATATATTTTAAACACACATCTATGTAGTATGATGTTTACAGATGGAAATAATATTCTTTACTTGTTTATATTTAGAGATCCTGGAGAACTACTTTTGAGTATGATATGGAGAGGAAATCAAATTCTAGTTCACTAAATTAGATGCTATTCTCTTATAATTTATTACACAGAGAAAATTCTTATATCCTAAGTTGTATATATTTGGCTTAAATTTTAGTGAGGGAGTGCTTCAAAGTCCAATTCAGAGTAAGTTTAGGGAAAAAATGGAATCTATCTTCTTTCTTTGCATCTATGCAGGAAATAAAATAATTCCTTACAAACAATCTATTTAAACTGTATGAGGTCAAATTTGGTATCTATTTCTCTCATCATGCAATTAACAAAATCTAGTTAAATAAAATGTTGAACTTTGGACCTTTTATGATACCACAATGCTTATATCACCTGTTCTGGGCATAGCTCCCAGAAATATTCTGATAGGGAACCAGTGGGAATCTTTTCTGTGAGAGTGGCTGAGTAAAAATACAGGGTGTCTCAAAGGCCACCCATAAAGATGTCATACATAAGGAAAATGAGAAATTGTAGTTAAACCATACCTTTATTTTACAAAAATATATTACAACATTTTAGGGAAAATATTTACAAACTATTCTTTACATGTTGGCCACCTCTTTTTAAAATGCTGTAATGAATATTTTTTAAATAAAGGTAAATTTAACTACAATTTCCAATTTTCTCTACATATGCCTACTTTTATTTATTTTGCAGTTTTTGGCGGAAGCTGGGTTTGAACTTGCCACCTTTGTCTTATGGGGCCGGTGCCTTACTCCTTTGAGCCACAGGTGCAGCCCCAACATATGGCTACTTTATGGGTGACCAGTGGGACACCCTGCATTCCAACAATTGAAGAGAATTTGTGAGTGTACTACAAATTCTCCAATGTTGCATGTGGTTGAGGATTCTGATCCTATGACACCATTATCTGAGTTACCTTGGGTAAATCATTTTCACTTTCTGAGATTCAAAAAAGTACTTAGTGCTCCCTTTTCAATTATATAATGGAAGGATAAAACTTGACTTGCCTTCTTCGTGGTGCTGTTATTGGAAGCAAAACCATATAATTGAAGTGAAATGTTTGTGTGTGTATTCATGTGTGTATATTTTAAAATGCTCTCTACATGACGCCCATGTGTGTGTCCACTCATATTTCTACGTCTAGAAATGTAATTGCTATAGCCAGATTGGGTTCTAGGGCTTCCCAATTCACGAACTTCATGTCACAGAAGGCAACAATTGACTGCAACAGGCATGAGTGGTTAATATATCTCTATGAAAGGAGACAAACCAGAGGCCCCATGTGCCCATGGAGACTATGGCACTTTACTCCCCCAGCTGGTACTTAATATCACCATGAATGCACCTAAAGTTCTTTTGAAAGCACTTGAATATATTCTTCCTTCATTTTCTAGGTACATCATTGTGTTATCTATCTTTTTAGAGAGGCTTTGTAGACATGGCCTATGCATGTTATCTTCCCCCACCTACCCTGTTTTCTGGTTTCTTTTAACTGCACATAATCCCTTATTTAAAATTTCCTTTGTTCCACTTTAGGGTTGGCTTGAGGATACATTGTTATCATTCTTCTGTTGTACATTTTTATTCCCAGGGTTGGGGCTGTTATTTGTGGATTTAAGTCTGAAGTCTGTTAATTGTCTTCAAGAGGAGAAATGGCTCTGACGGCTGATTGCTTCAAGGAATTGAAATGGAGTACTTCTACTGCATCACCTTGCCATCTGGCAAGTTTTGTGGAGATGTGCCGTTTGCTGAAATGCATTCTGACTTGGGCTAGGAAGTTTCCAGCCCTACCTTCATCTGTACATGTTCTTACTGCTAAGAGAGCTGTATTAGAGCTATAATGTTGTTCTCTACTTTAGTAGCACTGAAGGCACCCAGACAGAATATCCAAAGACTCAGAAACAACATGGTTGTGAAAAAGGACCTCCAGCTTTCTTTAAGAGCAGACCTAAGGTTTCTGTGGACATGGTATGGTTTGAGGGACATCTAGTAATGTCATTAGTCATTCTCTTCCCTTTTCTTCCAAGTACCAAGTTCTTTCAACTTTGAGGACACTAAAAGAGAACTTTCTTACGTGGAAGCCCCTACTCCAGCTTCTAACCTTTATGTGAAGTATTGATCCCAGGTCTAAGTAGGAATGTAGGGGATAGTGAATGATTTTCAAAACTGCTTACTTTAAATTCATCACTTCCTCCATATCTGTACCTGTTCCTCTTATGAACTTAGCCTAGACTGTAAACTCTGTGGGATCACCATAATTCTCTTCTCCACATTTAAGACCACCGATCTAGATAATACTTGTATTTATATGAGCTCATCTGATTCTTTCCCATGAATCAATTTTGTTACCCTAATTTTATATATGAGGAAACAGTTTGTTGACATATTGTAGGAGTTGCTAAAGAGGGTACAAGTACACCCTGAGAGAGGAAAAAAACTCACATCTTTTGCCTGTAAGTTCAAAAATCCTCCCACTGTGGGATGCAACTTCTCTTCAGGCCCATGACCAGTCAGTCTCCAGGCCCCAAAATTTCATTTTGCTATTAACACTTGAATTTGTCCCTTCTTATCCATTCCCCATGACCACTCCTTCTCCCAGTTCTTTATCACCTGAGCTGGAGAGGTTCAGTGGCCTCTTAGGAAGGGCACTGTCAACTGACTTGCTGCCATCCTGCTCTGAAATCTGAATTTTGGCTGTATCTGGAATGATTACATCATCTATTTAGAGCAGTGTTTTTCAACCTTTTTGTATTTACATTTTTATTTTTTATTTTTGGATCAAACAAGCTCTTTTATTTTTTTATTTTTTTTTACTATTTTAATTAAATCATAAACACATAGATCATGTATACATTAATGCATTTATGGGGTGCAATGTGCTGATTTCATATAGAATTAGGAATGCTTACATCACACTGGTTAATATATACCTCATCTTGTTTACTTAGTTATTGTGTTAAGACATTTATACTCTATACTAATAGATCCGACATGTACCCTTGCATTATGCACCATAGGTGTGATCCCACCATTCACCCTCCCTCGATCTGACCTCCCCCCTCCTCTCCCATACCCCCTCCTCCCTCCTTCATCCTGGGCATAGTTGTGATCTATTCTTCATATGAAAGTGTGAGTGATTGTAAATTGGTTTCATAATAGTACTGAGTGCATGGGATATATTTTATTCCATTCTTAAGATACTTTACTAAGTAGGATATGATCCAGCACCATCCATGTAAATGTAAAAGGGGTAAAGTCTCCATCTTTTTTAAGGCTGCATAGTATTCCATGTTATACGTATACCACAATTTATTAATCCATTCATGGGTCGAGGGGCACTTGGGCTTCTTCCATGATTTGACTATTATGAATTGAGCTGCAACAAACAATCTGGTGCAAATAGCTTTGTTATAAAGTGATTTTTGGTCTTTTGGATATACACCTAGTAGAGGAATTGCAGGCTCAAATGGCAGATCTACTATTAGATCCCTGAGCATTCTCCATACTTCTTTCCAAAAGGAATGTATTAGCTTGCTCTCCCACCAGCAGTGCAGAAGTGTTCCCTTTTCTCCACATCTACACCAACATCTGTAGTTTTGGGATTTTGTTATGTGGGCCACTCTTATGGGAATTAGATGATACCTCAAAGTGGTTTTGATTTGCATTTCTCTGATGATTAAAAATGATGAGCATTTTTTCATGTGCCTGGAGGGTGCACCCTATCTTCTTCAGAGAAGCTTCTGTTCAAGTCCCTTGCCCACAATGAAATGGGATTACTTGTTCTTTTCTTATTAATAAGGTTCAGTTCTCTGTGGATCTGTGGATTCTGGTTATCAAACCTTTGTCAGAAGCATAACCTACAAATATCCTCTCCCATTCTGAGGGCTGTATGCTTGCTTTACCTACTGTGTTCTTGGCTGTGCAGAAGCTTTTTAGTTTGATCAGATCTCAGAAATGTGTTTTTGGTGTTGCTTCAATTGCCAGGGGAGCTCCTCCTTATCAAGTATTCTCCCAGGCCAATTTCTTCAAGTGTTTCTCCTGCACTCTCTCCAAGAATGTTTATAGTTTCTTGTCTTAAGTTTAAAATTTTTATTCAGTGAGAGTCAATTTTCGTTAATGGTGAAAGGTGTGGGCCCAGTTTCAGTCTTCTACAAGTTGCCAGCCAATTCTCCCAACACCATTTTAATAGGGAAATAGGGAATCTTTCTCCCAATTTATATTTTTGATAGGCCTATCAAGGATCAAATGATGATAAGTGGGTTTATCTCTTGGTTCTCAATTCTATTCCATACATTTACCTCCATACTTTTTTTTTGGCCAGGGTTGGGTTGGAACCCACCACCTCCAGTATATGGGGCTGGCGCCCTACTCCTTTGAGCCACAGGCACCACCCTTACCTCTCTATTTTTGTGCCAATGCCATACTATTTTGATCACTATAAATTTATAGTATAGTTTGAAGTCTGGTAGCGTGATTCCTCCTGGTTTGTTTTAATTTTTGAGTAATGTCTTGGATATTTGAGTTTTTTCTGGTTCTATATAAAATAAAGTACTATTTCTTCCAGATCTTTAAAGTATGATGGGGTTCCAGGGTCTCAAGGTTGGTTCAATATATGTAAATCTATAAATATTATACATCACATAAACAAACTAAAAAACAAAGACCATATGATTCTCTCAGTAGATGCAGAAAAAGCTTTTGACAAGATCCAGCATCCTTTCATGATCAGAACACTTAAGAAAATAGGTATAGAAGGTACTTATCTTAAAATGATAGAGGCTATCTACAGCAAACCCACAGCCAATATCATATTGAATGGAGTAAAATTGAAAACACTTCTACTCAGATCAGGAACCAAGCAAGGTTGCCCATTTTCTCCACTGCTTTTTAACATTGTAATGGAAGTCTTAGCCATTCCATCAGGCAAGAGAAGGCAATCAAGGGTATACAAATAGGATAAGAGGAGATCAAACTTTCACTGTTCACAGATGATCTGATTTTATACCTGGAAAACCCTAAGGACTCAACCACAAAAGTCTTAGATCAAGGAATACCATAGTGTCTCAGGATACAAAATCAATACTCACAAATCAGTAGCTTTTATATATACCAATAATAGTCAAACTGAAAAAACAGTCAAGGACTCTGTTCCCTTTACAGCTGTGCCAAAGAAGATGAAATATTTGGCAGTTTACCTAACAAAGGACACAAAGGACACAAAAGATCTGTATAACGAGAATTATGAAACTCAAACTTTTTTAAAAATTTCACAGAGCAGCACCTATAGATCTGTGAGTAGGGCGCTGGCCCCATATACTGAGGGTGGTGGGTTCAAACCCAGCCCTGTCCAAACTGCAACAAAAAAATAGCCAAGCATTGTGGCAGGTACCTGTAGTCCTAGCTACTCGGGAGGCTGAGGCAAGAGAATCACCTAAGCCCAGGAGTTGGAGGTTGCTGTGAGCTGTGATGTCACAGCACTCTACCAAGGGTGATAAAGTGAGACTCTGTCTCAAAAAAAAAAAAAAAAACCAAAAAAAGAAAAATTTCACAGCACTCTTGAACCTATATTTATGCTTCCATGGCACATTTAGTTATATTGATCAAAAGAAGAGTAAAAAATACAAATATATTTATTGTGCTTTAAACTTCTTGTGAAAATAATTTAATTAATGATCTTTAAAAATTTTCATAGCACACCTAAGATCCTCTCACAGCACGGCAGTTGAAAATCACTGATTTAGAGGCATATAAACCTAAAAGTCATATTGCCTCCTCCCCCACTTCAGTATTACTGACACTGAAAAAAAAATTCACATACAGGGTGCCAAAAAATATATACACATATTAAGAAAGGAAAAGAAGTACTGTATTAAAATTTCAATACTGAATACATACTGATAACAATATATGAATATAAGTCACGTTGAGCACCTCTTATAGCTGCAGAAGTCAAATGTGACTTGAACATTCTAAATTTAATACAGTCATTTCCTTTCTTAAAATGTATATAGACTTTTGACACCCTCTGTAAGTGTACATGTACAAGGTGTTTATACAGAGATTCTGTGATTGTAGAAATGAAAAAGGTCTGTAATGGCTAAATAATGACCAAAAAGGTGCAGTAGGGAGTGTTTTGTTTTGAGTTGAGTCATTCTGAACCTTTGGTGTCTGATAGTGTTGTAGTCAGCTAGCTCTTTTATGTCTCTGTCCTCATGTCTAGTCCCATTTAAATTTTGAATTTTCCTAGTATCACTTAACTCACTTCCTCTTAAAAGCTATTTTACACTAATATGTAATTTATGTGTAAACTCATGACCTTTTCTTGTTTGCCATAAAAGAATGATCATTGGTATATATCAGTTGAAATGTTTTTTTTGTCATTTTACGAAGAGGTAAAGAGTCCCTAATATGGTCTCTTAGTCCGAAAAGACTTTAATACTTCTGTGCTTATCTTTGATCAACTTGGTTATAGAACTCTAATTATATAAAAAATGTAACTATCATAATGTCAACCACATTTAACCTTCTTGATATCCCATGATTCTTTGCACTAAGGGCAGAAGGCCAGGTCTTTGCTGACTGCTTGATAACTGAATGAGTGATTATTCTCCTTGTTAATGGACAATGATATAGAAAACTCTTCCATATGTACAGAATATTAATGAGAAGCTGCACAAGCTGAGATAAGACTATAAGATGCTGCAAGCAATCACTTATAAGAACATTATAAAAAATATTACTCGTCAAGGATGTAGCCAGGCGGGGGGTCTCTGTGTGACGAATGAGGAGGAAAAAGATGAGACATACTCTTATCCATATGAATGACTGAGTAATTCACAAACAAAAATGTTTCTTCCATGGTATATAATATTGAGTGTTCTGTATAATATTTTTTTAAAAACAAGAAACTTTGTCAGATGGCATTACAGTTTTCCATATGGGAAGGGGAAACCTCTTGCCTCCTTTTCTACGTCTTTAATGCTTTCTGTGTTAGGTCCAGTGTGTCAGGCATTTGTCCTTCACACACACACACAAAAATGACACCAAGATGACTGCTGAAGAAAACTTAATCCCAAGAAACTGACCCGTCCATAATACTGTATTATTTTCTCCAACTCTGTATTTTTAGGATTGTCTCTAATTGGAAAACTTAGGAAAGCCATTCTTTTGTTCTGTGTTTTTGGTAATATACGAAAGGGAGAATGTTCATTGGATATCCATTAATTCTCCAGTTCAATTCACTTGGGCTCTCTGTGCCAGTTTTCCTCATAGACTTATGGAATGTCACAGCCAGAAGGGGCTGAGAGATCATCTGAGCCTGTTTTTCTCAATTGAATAATGTAGAGATTACTTCTAAAAGGTAAAAAAAAAAAAAAAAAAAAAAACCAACCAATCCCCAGTGTCAATTTAAATTATATTTATAATGCTATTTAAATAAGAATGGTAAATGACATTATAAAATGTATATGTATGTAAGTAATACACATAAAACTAGGTATACACTCTTTATACTTAGAACACGTGTGATGATTTCCTTCTCTCAAAACTTTC
This sequence comes from Otolemur garnettii, assembly GCF_000181295.1. Classification (NCBI taxonomy): domain Eukaryota; kingdom Metazoa; phylum Chordata; class Mammalia; order Primates; family Galagidae; genus Otolemur; species Otolemur garnettii. Next base: position 3,961,404 of record NW_003852512.1, read on the forward strand.
TTGTAGTCAAAGGACATCTGCATTGTTTACAAGGTCTTTATATGATAGGAACACATCTTTAGTCTAACACATCCACCTTTGTAAGGATTTTTGTCTACTTTTGACAATTATAGCAACACTATACTTGGTATATATTCAGTTGTTGACACAAACACATAGATAGGCAGAAAAATAGCATGGAAGTAATTGATTACAAAAATATACCATGGGTTACGTTGTTTTCATTTAAAAGGTAAAGTTCAAGTTTTATACTCACATATTAATCTGAAATAAAATAAGATAAAATAATAAAAGGAAAAAAGCTACCAAAAAATATAACATTGTAAATTTTTAAATTATCACAGAATTGAAAACACAAAAGTGAAGTATTCTAATAACAACAAATAAACCATCTTCCCTTCTATATCTGGAGAGTCTAGTTTGAAAAGCATCAATGAAAAGACCAACTCTCTCACTGTACAAAAGGAAAACTGTTAACCAAGGTCAAAAAAAGACAGAAGTAGTGGGCAGCGCCTGTGGCTCAAAGGAGTAGGGTGCCAGCCCCATATGCCGGAGGTGGCAGGTTCAAACCCTGCCCCAGCCAAAAACTGCAAAAAAAGAAAAAAAAGACACAAATAGAGCTGGCACGAGAATCCAGAACTAGTTCTACTTTCCTTTTTTTAAATTTCAAATTTATTAAACTTAAAATGCAATTTAGAAGAATAGCACAGACAATTTTATGAAAGCATTAAAAATGATCAAACTATTAATTCTTTAAAAAATTCCATTGACCTTTGTAAGATAAACCTCAGAAGACAAGTGAATCTTTCTAAGAGTAGAATGTGATCGTTTTAAAACAATAACTAAGAAAATGACATGAAGGCCATGTTAACCAGTTTGATGGAAGTGTTTCAGATTGTGTGTGAAAACCCCACACTGTACCCCAGAAGTGCATTAATGTACATAGTTACCATTCAATAAAAAAAAAAAAAATTCCATTGAAATTATACTAGAGACAGTTATGGGTAAGAAATTGTATTTAATGATATATAAAGAATAATTATACTGCTTGTTATTTTTAATGTTTAGAAAATCAATATAACTATCACCCCCATTTTGCTCTAATGGTCATGCATGTTTTTTATTATTTTTTTGGAAAAAAAAGCTATTTTTGAAAACAGTTTTTGAATCCAACTATTTTATAGGCCCATCAAATTAATAAAACCAATTTGTTGGTCAAAAAATGCATATTTCAAAAGTTATATATTTAATAAGTATTACTTTTTAAAACTGACTCTCAAAATGCCTTAGTTCGAAGCACGGATTATATAGTTATTCTAGGGAAGGGAGTGATCAGTTCCACTAGAAATCCCGAAGCTGAGAGTGAGGGATGAGGGACTCTTCCAAAGAAGATAAGGACGATGGAATGGATGCTGGGTAAGCAAAACCAGCTGTGTATACCATACAAATACCCGATCAGGACTCAGGTTTTCTGACCATACCTGTGATACCCCAGTACTGAATTTCATTTCAGATTTGCCCTCACTCTTTTAAGTTATGACATTCCTTCCCTTTGTCCCTGTGTTCGCCAGCTCCCATATATAGCTCCAAAGAGTGCAGTTTCCCTTAATGCTCTGGCAGCAGTTGAGAGAGGTTTCTTTAAATATTTCTAAAAGCTGTAATAAGCTCATCTCTCAATTCACTGCGAAGCTTAAATCATTGTGGAACCAGTTTCTTCACCCCTAGCACAGTAATTTTTTTTCAAAGCCATGCTGTTTTTATTTGTATAATTTCACTTTACCCCACCCAAGACTAAAATCGGAATAATGCCACTTTCTGTTTTCTCCCATAATACTTTGTTTTCTATCACTGAGGACCCAGGAAGCTTTGCCTATTTACTCTCATTAGCTGTATTTTACTTGAAATCTTATTTGTTGTAATCGTAGTTTGACATCTTATTTTTATGTCGGTGCCCTCAGCGTTCACATAGCAAGAACAGTAGATAATAGGAAAAGTTTCAGGGGAAAGGTAGATTAGGATGAAAGATCTAGGGTCCTGGGTGTAATGAATTTGGCCAAGGCAAACTGAGTTTAGATAGTTGTAACAGTGACAAGTTCTCAGATTTGTAGGTAGCTGTTATCATGGAGGTCCCAAATAGCACCTTTGGGGTCAAAAATAAAATAAAGGGGTATCATTGGAAGAAAAGTTAACCACATTGCCTCCCTGCACCTCAGCTTCCCTATATGTAAGATGGGGCAGTGGGTGAAGTGATCTCTCAATACTTCCTGCTCTGATATTATGGCTCTTATAGGTCAGCAGTTTAATCATTGCCTCACCTGTTTCACTTTATTTCTTCCTGTGATTTCACTCTAAGTTTTGGCCAAAATACAAGTTTTTGTTGTCCTTAAAATCGAAGAGACAAGAAGTGTTATATGCTACATTATCAGGCAGATTGATAACAACTTCCCTAGATTCCCATTTCATTTTCTAATCTCTTCTATTTTATTTTTAATTTAATTGATTTGAAAGTTTTGTGGAAAGTACTGTACCATGTCGTACCGTTGTACATATAAAAAGGCAGACATTTCAAGAAAAATATTTTGTTGATGCTGCCATCAAATGAACACGCAGTGGTGTTTATGTGACATCTTGAAGGATGGGAAGTATTTGGAAGGGCAATAGATAAAAATGAAGGGCATTCTAGATTGGGAAGGAGGCTAGCTGGCTGAGCCTGGCACACTTACAGAAAACTAAAGAGCAAGAGAGTGAGTGGTGGGGAGCAGAGAGAAATGCAGCAAGACTTTGTGGAAGAAATCAGGCTGTGGTCGGCCTTGAATGGTAAGCAGGGGCCTTGAACTTGAGAAGCAGACAGAAAGATCCATCAAGGTTTTCTGTGGCCTGTGTATAGATGTTCCCAGCTGAGCATTAAAAAATGAGTACAGAGGGTGGTGCCCATAGCTCAGTCAGCAGGGCTCCGGCCACATACACCGAGGGTAGTGGTTTCAAACCCAGCCCAGGCCAGCTATAACAACAATGACAACTGCAACAACAACAGCAAAAAAAAAAAAAAAAAAATAGCTGGGCGTTGTGGCAGGCGCTTATAGTCCCAGCTACTTGGGAGACTGAGGCAAGAGAATCGCTTAAGTCCAGGAGTTAGAGGTTGCTGTGGGCTGTGACACCATAGCACTCTACCCAGGGTGACAGCTTGAGACTCTGTCTCAAAAAATAAAAATAAAAATGAGGACAGGTCCAGTGCCTGTTGGGTCAGTTGGTTTTGTCCATTCCTCAGGAATGATGTGCTCTTTTCCTTCTCTAAATATCACGGAGCCTTTTGGCTGCTTTGAGTGACCTTGAAGAACTCACTTGGGTTTCAGTTTCCTCATCTATGAAATAAAGCCAAGGAACTAGATTGGATGGTCATGATTCATTTTTGGTTTCTCAGAATGGTCTCATCAGTAAAGCATCCTAGTGCAGCAGTGATTATCTACCTATAGTGGAGGTGGAAGGATGTGTGTACTTTGGAAAAATAAATCCCATAAATGATTCTCCCAACCATCTTTATTATGACTAGATTTGATAAAGTCCAAGGTTTTCTCTCAGCTCTGACATTCTGATTTATAGTCCGGGCTCATAAAAGAATCCATCTGATTGCCTTGCAGAATATATAGAACAAAATCATTTTTTAAGCAGTTGTGATTCTTTTAATTGCAAGTAACAGAATACCTAGCTCAAAGTGGCTGAAATAACAACATTTTGTTATCTTAACCCAGAGTTTGTGTGGTTCCGGAATGACTTAATTGAGTGGCTTGACAGTGTCATCAGAACTATGCTGTTTGTTCACCTTTTCTATTATCCTCAGCATGATGATGATGTTTCCCCTCTTGGTTACAAGATGGTTGCAGCTGCTCCAGACATTATATGCAGAAAAAAAGTGTCCAATGCAGAGGTAAAGGGGACATTTTTTCCTATTGTTTATTATAAACTAAAACCTTCCCCAGCCAACATCCCTCTGCTTCCATTGGCCTGATAAGCAATAGTCACATAGTCCTTTTTTAGCTGCAAGAGAACATTAGACTGTGGGTATCTGGCACATGCAACTTCTCTAGCGGGCGGAGGAAAGGGGAGGGAAATTGGTGTTGGGATAGCAACTAATAGCTGCCCCATATGTCCTTTTTCCAACACTTACGACCCCCCTCTTCCTTTTATGTAGCTGCTGGCTAATTAAGGCTAAGTATTTAGCATAAATCAGGGCTTTTGTGAATTATCTAAATAATTAGAGTCATTGTAAGCACAGGGCCCTTATTTCATTTCATCTAAAATTGAATGATAAATGGGCTTCCATTGCCCCAAATGAGCTTCTCTGGTGCCGAAACCGGATGTAATTTTTATTGAATTGGGCTTTAGGAACATAGCTTAAAATGTACAAGGATTGTGATAAAGAGCAGTTTAAATTCTCAATTTTTTTTTTTTGGCCTTACAAATCTCCATCAGCTACCAAAAATAAGACCAGTTTAAAGGGGTGTGTGAATATTTAATGTAAAATTAAGAATACATTGCTAAAAATCAGGAAAGAGTTGAGGGCTATGACCATGAATAAATTGTGAAATATCAGCTTACTTCTCCACTACAACACTGACCTAAAGAAGCTTTTCTGTTTCCCCAGCAACCTCGCATGGCATTAGCTTGCTTCCCTCCGAGTAAATTAAATGTGATTTTCAAGTACTACACTTCATTATTTCAGAAATCACAATACCTTGCAGAAATAAGAACATTTCATAAATCATATTGGAGTTTATTTTTAAGCCAGAGCAGAGAAAGTATTTCTTTGGAAAAATGTGTTTTTTTCTTTTAAATCTACTAAATTTTTGAGGACTTATAAATTATCTCTATGATGGGGTGGTAAATGGGACATAGTATGCTTTATTTACTTAAATTACATTAGTGATTGCCCAATCATATATTTTAAAACGAGCTTAGTTATCAGGAATGTGAAAAAGATAAAAGCCATATCTTAAATGGACCACAGAATTTTATGATCAAAAGCTCCAGAGAATAAAAAATTATAATTATGTTAACAATCCTTTTCTACAGTAGAGTTCTCTCATTCGTGCATCAGATCACTTGTGAACAGTATTTTCCCAAACCTGGGGCATAACATATACATGCATCATACACACATGTAGATATGCGTATATATGCTTTCCATGCTGAGTGCACTCAAAATTAGTCAATTTTAAATTTTAGATAAATGGTGATTTTTAACATCTGACCTGTCTCTATCTATGCCATTTTTGATGTTTAAAAAAGATCTTATAACTGAAATTGACATACCTTTATTTTTTTTAAACTATTTAGCAAGCTGTTGTGAAAAGGCTTTTTAATTTAACCTGTCTCTGGCACCGTATGTGCACAAGATGGTTGCTTATGCAGGTATCAGTTGAGAGCACCTATCTTGGACAGGAGTTATCCTCTGTCCTTTATTAGACTGTTAGTCACTTAACAGCAATGAGGCTCTTTGGTTTATCTGTGTGTCATCCATGGAGGCTAGCAGGATGCCTTTTGACAAGTAAGTCATAAATAATGGTTCTTCAATCAAATTGATGTATATATGAATAGTGCCAGAACTTACTTTTTTCCAGAGCAGTGGTGTCCAGAGGAGAGGACTTCTATTCTTTTTTTTTTTTTTTTTTTTTTTTTTGAGACAGAGCCTCAAGCTGTCCCCCTGGGCAGAGTGCCGTGGCATTACAGCTCACAGCAACCTCCAACTCCTGGGCTCAAGCGAGTCTCCTGCCTCTGCCTCCCAAGTAGCTGGGACCACAGGCGCCCGCCACAACGCCCGGCTATTTTTTGGTTGCAGCCATCATTGTTGTTTGGCGGGTCCGGGCTGGGGATTCGAACCCGCCACCTTAGGTGTACGTGGCTGGCGCCTTAGCCGGTTGAGCTATAGGCGCCGAGCCAGGACTTCTATTCTTAATGGTGTGTATGTAAGATGGTCCATCCAGGAAGTAGAAAGGAAGTATTAAAATTATATTTATTTTTATCTTAGCAGGAAATAAAATTATATTTATTTTTATCTTAGCAGGAAATAAATTAATTTTAGTAAAATTTAATATGTGTGATTTACTAGTTATCCAAGCATAAACTTTAATGCATATGATTAAATAGGCACATATTAGGAGGCTATGCTCAGATCTGTTACTGATGAGGTAGAGATTATGGAGGTTTGGAGACCACTGTTTTAGTTGGAGAATGCCCAGGTAGACAGATTTTCTGGTGCAGGAGGCACTGTGCCCTCTATGCCTTCCTGAACTGCGGCTGGATGCCCCAAATGCTACCGTGTGGCCTCTTTTCTTAGCATCACCAGGAGAATAGACTTGAAATTCAGTTAGGTCTGGCTTTGAATTTTAGTGACCCCAATAGTTGTGTGACCTTAGAAAAAACAGATCATTTATTATCTTTCAAATGTGGGCAAAAATGCAAAACTTACAGAGTATTGTGAACATTAATAAGGATGTAATCTAATTGATGGTTGAAATTTAGCAAATAATGACGGCTTTCAAAGTATGTAAAATTTTAAAGATGTGAGCTGTCATTTGTCATCAGTACTGTAGCATAAATGAGTTTGGGTTCTTTTTTTTTTTTTTTTACTGTGGCAAAATACACATAACATTTACCATTTCACCCATTTTAAAGTGAGCAGTTCAGTGGCATTTAGTATATTTACAATGTTGTGCAACTATCACCAATACCTAATTCTAGAATTTTTCCATCATCCCAAATAAAAAACCCAAGCTAATTAAATAGTAGTCACCTGAAAATCCCTCTTTCTCTTGCCCCCTGGCAACCACTAATGTGCTTTGTGTCTTTATGTACTTGACACTTCAGAATGTTTCATATCAATGGGATCATATGACATGTAGTCATTTGTGACTGGCTTCTTTCACTTCACATCATTCTTTCAAACTTCCTGTATGTTTTAGCATGCATCAGTATTCCATTCCTTTTAATGGCTGAATAATATTTTGTTCTATGAATATACTACATCTCCCTGATCCAATCATCAGCTGAAGGATGTTTGGCTTGTTTCCATATTTTGGCTATTGTGAATAGTACCTCTGTGAACATGCATCTATATGTGTTTGTGTGCACTTATATTTTCCATTTGATCCCAGGTGTGGGATAATGGTAATTCTTTGTTTGACCTTTCAAAGAACCTGGGATTTTTTTTTCCAGGAACAGCCTATGAAAGTAAGTTGAGAGTGCACAACTAAGTTGACAGTACAGGAACTGACAGAAGAGTGATGACACCAACACTTTTGAGGCACATAGGCCTCAAACACATACTTAACTGACTCTGTATTTGAGATAAGATCCTGCCTACATGTGGCCAAAATTAATCCAAGTACCTTCTAGATGCAGATGATAAATATATTGCCTTTAGACTCCCTACTTCTTTAACGCCCCATAGTGCCTAAGTTACTCCCTGGTCGTTTGAGTTGGCACAGTGGATACAGAAAAATTATCAACTTATGCAATAAAAAACCTACATCACTTCCTTTGGCCTGAAGTGCCCTGAGATCCCTAATAGAGGGCTCCTGCCTTGGTATCATCATTAGGGGGCTCTACTGTGGCCCTCCTTTGCCTATGCTTCTTCTCATGGGGCAAGAAGAGTCTGAAGGACCAGAAGTGGGATTACTGGGTCATATGGTAGTTGTATTTTTCTGTTCTTTTCTTTCTTTTTTTCTTTTGCATTTTTGGCTGGGGCCAGGTTTGAACCCACCACCTCTGGTATATGGGGCTGACACCCTACTCCTTGAGCCACAGGCCCTGTCCCTGTATTTTTGTTTTCTGAGGATCCTCCATACAGTTCTCCATAGTGTTTGCACTAATTTACATTTCCACCAACAGTGTATGAGGGTTCCCCTTCCTCTACATCCTTTGCCAGAATTTCTTATTGTCTGTCTTAGTCATAAAACTCATTTTAACTGAGGTAAGATAGCATTCATTGCAGTTTTAATTTGCATTTTTCTGATGACCAATGATCTTGAACATTTTTTCATATGCCTGTCATTCATGTGTTTGTCTTCTTTTGAGAAATGTCTATTCAGATACTTTGTCCATTTTTTAATTGGATTATTTTTCTTCCTATTGATTTGTTGGAGGTCTTTATATATTCTAGTTATTAACTTCTTTTCAGATGAATAGTTTACAAATATTCTCTCCAATTCTGTAGGTTGTCTCTTCATTTTGTTGACTATTTCTTTTGCTGTGCAGAAGCTTTATAGTGATCCCATTTGTCCAACTTTGTTGTATTTGCCTGTTATTTTTCCCTTTTAAAAGCAAAAGAGATAGGGATAAAAAACAGTGAAAATACCATAATTTTTATGATTTTAGTCATCAAAGAAACTTATGCAATAGAACCGCCATAGTTGACCACCTCCTTAGGTTGACATAATTTTCATAGACTAGATAGGTACCATATGTACTCAATGGAAGTTTCTTATGTTGACTACCTGCATATGTTGACCAGTTTGTTGACCTTGGGTGGTCAACTTACAGAGGTTCTACTTTATTTGATATTTGTATTTTGGTAATAAAATAATATAACCATAATTTTCCCAACCACAAATAGCCTCAAGTAATTCACTCTTGCCCTAAGAAGTAGGCATTGCACTAAATTGGCTAAATGTCAAAAATATCTGGAGAAGGTACGGAGATATTGATAGTGAGTCAGGAATTCTCACTTCTGGAATGCTGGACATAATGGGGAGAGATAAAGGGTGAGGTGACAACTACGGTGTTGGGAATTGTACAAAAGCTACAACTTCTGACATCCTACATTAAAATAGAAGGAGCATTTATCATTTCTATTTTGTCACTACTGTCTGTGAATTTCTATTTTAGTAAATAGGTGTTAGATTAGGAATGACAATTGACAAATATGCCCCTTTCAGATTCAAATAGAAGATAGCATTTAAATTGAAAATGGACTGTAAAATGGTTTGATAGAATGATGTCAGAAGGGTTTCCTATCCAGACAGTTTTCTAAGGTTTTTCTTTTCCTCCCAATAAAAGCAGCTGGAATGCAGCCTGGTTATGTGTAGTATCTCCAATTCAACTTACTCTACATGTTTTCATACACCATTGAAGTGTAATTTTTGGAAAACATACTGCCAAAATCCATCTGGCATAACTTACAACTATCTTTAATTTACAGGATTTGAGAACAATTCCTTTAGATTTTGAATAATGTAAACTACCAACCAAGATGGCAGGTTTGTCATTTGATGCTTTATTTCTTTTCCAGATTGCAAATATTCTTGGATTTTCAAACTTTCTATAGCTCTTTAAAGGTGGATAATTGAAAGCCAAAAATTTAGTTGTGTTTTTATAAAACCAAAAAGAAAGTGGAGGAAGGAGGAGGTTCGAATTTTACAAGTACTGGCTATGACAATGATAACATACTTTTTATCTTTATATGTAAAGTGAAGTGGAGAGTTGAGGCAACTATCTAGAATGGAGAGAAGTCTCATATCTACCTTAATTATTGGCTTTAAAGGCTTGCTTAATTCTCTCCTTGAGTGTCCTGATTCAGGCTTCCTTTGGTCAATGCCAAGTTTGCTTTGTTTGAGCTATAAAGGGAAGTACTCAGCTATGCTCTCTGAATTTAGTGTTTTCCTAGCTTTATTTCAATATTTCATCTGTATAATAGAAACACCAGCAAAGCTCAAAATAACTGGCTGCATTCCTAGGAAAACTGCACAGTTAGCAGACATTTAGTATTATCAAGCAACCTATAGAAGTTGACGCCTTAAAATGTAAGGTACTAGTATTTCTTTTTGTTTGTTCTAGTTCTATTTCCCACCACAAAAAAAGAGGGAAGATATTTGGCATTAAAAGTCCCTGAGTTTGGCTTATGTTTGAAAAATACTTGGCATTATTGTACTTAAGGATATTGCCCTTTGATGCTTCTTCATTTTTCTTATTTTCCAAATAGGGGGATCTTTTCTTTTCTTTTCTCTTTTCCATCACAAAAGAAAGTGGACCATATTGGAGAGTGTTGGAAGTTAGTATGAATTAACATATACTCTTCTTCCTGCCATTTTTTATGCTTGGTGGCCAAAGCACTGCACTAAGTAAAACAGGGAAATAGTGCCCCCAAATCACAAAAGTTGCAATTAATAACATAATATACAGTCTACATTATACAACTACGGTGTTGGGAATTGTACAAAAGCGCTAGCTTTTGGAAGACAACTATTAGCCTAGATTCACTGGGGTGCTATTTCCTGGTGTTATTTTAATATGAAATAGTGTGAGTGACTAGAATAAAGAGCTCCATGGCTGACATTCCAGTACTACAGAGGTACTCTCTGCTATTGTTGCTTGCAATTATTTCTTTTTACAGGGGCTTATACTTTTTCAGTATGGCAATGATGGAGTTTTAAAAATGTAATGATGGAGAGTATTAAAAATAAGTTCCTCTATTTTTTTTCATAAAATAGATGAGTAGAAGAGTACTCAGTGATGAATGGACCCTGTGCTTGTCAAGGAGAACAGTGCTTTGTTACCAGGACCTATTAAATTTCTCTGTCTCTGTTGCAATCACTAAACAGCACAGTCATTTTCTTTTTCCTTCTTTGTTTTTTAATTTGGTCTATCATGGGTCTGTTTTTCATTAAGACAGCAAAATTCTGTAGAGTGATATGGATGAGGTGACTTGTCTCACATCCCTTCAGTAGAATCTAGACAAGTACTTAAACTGCAATTTCCTCACTCTTTGATTGGGGGGGGGAGATGAGGGGTTGGTTACCTTGGTCTCATAACAGGGGATCCTGTGGTCTGCTGTGCCATCCACATTAGGAATTCAGTTTAATTCACTTCACCTTCATATCAAGGAGAGAGAAAAAGAGAGAGAGAGAGAAACTTTCTAAAGGAGTCTGTGAACAACAGTGCCTCCTCTCAACCCAGGTACAAAAGATGCTTGCCACTTGCTGAGAGAAGACCTTTGCCACCCTACAGGTAGAGGGCCAGATTTGGTGGGGGTGGGGATGGGACTTTTCTTAGTTTTTTCTGATCCTAGGTGTCCAAAACACTATGGGAGATTTCGCAGTGTCAACCTGCACTCACTTAGGCTTTTCCCATGGCAGCGGATATGGAATGTGGCAGAGCTCTCAGATGGTTAATGAGAGCAGCAGAGGGTAGCAGAAAGAGCATGGGCTCGTCTTCACTGTGTGACTAAGCAAGTCGTGTGCCTTTCTGAATCCTGCCAGCTTTACAGGGCTAAGGTGAACATCCAATCCAACAATGAACTTCAGAGCATTTTCTGAAACCCCAAAGCACTACATCACTATGACTCATTTGTGTGACTGCTCACAACTGGAAATGTAGATTTGAGTCATCCATATAAAGGTGAGAATGAAAGCCTGAGGGAAGTCTTAGGAGATTTTGCTGTCAATTTGACTCTTAGAAATGATCAGCTGCTGTAACCCAGATTTTCTCATATAAATTTTGCTTCTCTGGTTGTTGACCTTCCTTAACTATCTCTCCCCTTGACAATTAAATTTGAACCTTTCCTTGCAAAGTCATAATCCTGGCAGATAGACTTTTCCCACGGCCTCAGTTACATTTATCTGTCCAAAAAGAGTCTTTTCCTGGTCAGCTTTGCTATACTATCCATTTATTGTATGGGACATCTTTTCTTGGACCATCAAAGTTAAGGCAAGGGACCAGTTAGTCCAGCTGACCTTTGCCCTTGACACCTGGGATGACTTGCCCAGCATTGTGGGACACTCTGGCACTAGAGGGTGGGAAAAGGGGGGGGGTGTAATCCCCTGAGGTCTAGGTGGATAGGAAGAATGAAGATGAGAATAGATAATTAAAGTTCACTTCCAAAGCTCTAAACTTTAGATATTGGCTTTTCCTTACTTGGGAGATAAATCCTACAAATTTTAGTGATTGTTTTTAGTGGATCAAATAAAGGATTATAATGTGGAGGCAGGAAGCACTGAAAAGTATCAACTACAATTAGATTAAATTGTCTACAGTGCACAGCTCGAAACTGTCATTACACCTCAAGCTAAGGCTTTTGTCACATAGCATGCAATGATGTGTTTTGGTACCTTAATGTCAGCTTTCAAAAAACATCATACATCCATAATCTAAACTAAGTGCTTAAAATCACTGAGCAAGGAGAGTCTTTCTTCTGTACAACCAAACCAAACCAAACCCGGGACACACTCGGGAACAGTAACAAAGGTTATAGTTATAAGTATAGATACATAGAAATACATTTAGAGTAACAACCACTTTATTCCCTGACATTTTTACATACTACGAAGATTCAGAGTGGTATTATTTGGCAGGCGGTATTATTTGGAGGCAGGTGTTAGACGTGCAATTATCATAAAAACTCTTTGCGGAGGATGACCACATGATACAAATTTATCTTTATTCTAATATAGTTTACAGAGTTTTTTTCTGACAAATTACACTACACTTTATGGAAATGTAACATTTTGTATGAATGGGAAGGATAAGGCTGGTTGCATGCTAATGAGGAAGACAAAGTAGCCTCACTCTTATTTGCAACTGGCCTAGACCTTTCCATTAGCAAATTAAAATCTGTTCAAATTTATTTACTAATATATTAGGAGAAGCTTCAGGCTAACCCCTTGACCTGTATTATATAGCAAACAACTGTAGCAGTGAAAATAATTAATAGCATGGAATACACCTCCTGTTTATTTCTTCTTCATGCCCAGGGGTCGGCTATATATTAAGTTTGCCATCTGCATTTGGTTACAAGGGTATATTTACTTAAAAATTATCAATTATAGTTTTAAATGGTTCTCCTTAATTGCAGTCTTCTTATTCAAGTGTGCTACATATCATATATATGCTTTGTGTTTATTTGGACATTATATCATATCACCTGCTCCTAACCAATTCTGAGAGGAGCCTATTCATTTGAAAATCATGTCTACTGAAGCCTGTTATGTTGTTTGTGTTTACTGCATAATCATGAGAGTCATGGCTTTGTTCAGCCTCATTATACCAATACCGAAACGATTAGTGTTCACTCTCTGTATCTAGAAGAAAGCTTCTTTCAATTATCTTGTAGATCCTTATAAGGGAGGTTGGGTTGCTAATGGACTTGAGATTTGCAATATGAAAGTCAGTCTGTAAGGCTTCCCAGGAGTAGCCAAGTAGATTGAGCTTTGCTGACCTCTGCTGTCTACTTTATTATATATATATATATTTTTTTTTAATTAAATCATAGCTGTGTACATTAATACTATCAAATGTAGTGGTGGTTTTTCTGGACTGACAGAATTTTTTCAACACACGAGCGAATGTCTCGTTCTACTGAGGAGATGATCATAATTTTGAGCAATAGAAATGAAAAAAAGTTCTTTGGAATAGCAAGTGCATGTGGATAGTACAAGAAGAACATGATCTATGCCTATCTTATCCAAAAACTGAGCCTATTCACCTTTTACAAAATATATAGTTCAAATGCATGACAGGAATTTTCACACAGGCAATGATAACTTTTGGTTGCAATTTTTAAAAGATCTTGTCCAGGAAATTCCTTAATATTCCAGTGGTTGAGAATATCTCCATTGGGATGGTTCTAGGATGAGAAGGTCCTCCACATAAAAGTAGGACTCAAAATGTGAAATTTACTAGGTGTAGAATATAAATGTCTTAACACAATAACTAAGAAAATGCCATGAAGGCTATGTTAACCAGTTTGATGAAAGCATTTCAGATTGTGTGTAAAACCAGCACATTGTATCCCATGATTGCATTAATATTAGTACACAGCTATGATTTAATAAAAAAAAAAAAGTAGGACTCAAAGAAGAGGGGTGGAAATGGAATTATAAATCATAGGAGTGGTTTGAGGTACAGAGTGCAGAGGAGCTGGGTGAACGGGAGATGATTAACTTTTCTGTCTGACAAAGGTGAAAGGTAAATTTTGTTTATATTTATGAACCTGGGGAATTATATCTTCCTTTCTCTCTTAAATTCCCCAGGTTAAGTTTTTTTTTAAGGCTAAAGTCTACTTGCTTGTGAATTTTAGAAGCAATCACAAGTTGGGGTGCTGAAAGGTCAGGCACATTCTTAGACGAATTCTCTGGGCATCCATTGTGATGGCATCCTCTCATTTCTACATGCCAAAAGTAGAGCCAAAAGGAATTGCTATTTTCCTGCAGTTGGGCAAAGACAGGTGTGGCTCTATTTCCTGTTTCTGCTCACCCAGACTGGGCAGATGCCTTCAACCACAGCACTCATTATTTGTATAGCACTCCAGGTCTGCAAAAGTCTCCCAAATAATCTATGAAGTGGAGGATTGTCCTTTACCTTTTTCACAGATAAGCAAACAAGTATAGAAAATTAGGTGACAGAAATCACTAGATTGATACATGACAGAAGTTGAATAGAACCAGAAGCCCAAATTTCAAAGGCTTCAGAAAGGCATTCAGCTCTGGAAGGATTCTGAATGAGAAATCCTTATGAAATGCACACCATGCACAGCACTAACTCTTTCCTGGAATCTCCAGCCCCTTCTTGCTTTGGAACCCTCACCATCCTCCCACTCATGTCTCCAAATTCCTGGCCAAGCGCCTTCTCTCCTTTTTCCTGCTTCTCCTGTGGCCACCACCAACTGTTTCTTTGTCTCTACACAAAGCTCAAGAAGCCAGCTCAGGCCCTTTTCATGTTTAGACCCGTATTCCTCTTATGAAGAGAAATGAAAAGACTTGCTGATCCTATGAAAGATGAATCTTTTGGTAATTAGAGTAAATTGCTATGCTGATGCCATAGTGGAACCATTAATACTTTGGCTTGTAAGATTTAGCCACCTTTTCCAAATGGCTATCAGCTTCTTCTCCACATGTAGGATTACAGTTTCTGCTGAGAGGTGGCATAGGACTGTAAACTCACAGATGGTTGTTCCTTGACAGGTTGTAAGCTGTCTTTGAGAGTGGTGCCTCTGCGCTTCCTCTGAAGTAATAAACTAGAATTGTCCAGACTTTAGTTGTTCCTACTCTAGGGGCTACATCAGGCGTTTACTGTGGACTAAATAAATAACACCTCAGGAAACTAAATTTACTATATTATTTTAATATACATAAGTGCTATTATGCTTAATTAAATACAAATTTATTTTAAAGTATTACTGAATTTATAGCAGCAGTTTATCAGTAAAGAGTTTCTAAATGGATGGATACTACTATCGATGGAAGTCAATGAAACATTTTGTTTTTTTATTAAATCATAAACACATAGATCATGTATCTATTAATCAGTTTATGGGGTATGATTTGCTGATTTCATATAGAATTAGGAGTGTTTACATCACATCAGTTAATATAAACCTCATCTTGTTTACTTAATTATTGTGTTAAGACATTTATACTCTATACTTAGTAAGTCCGACAAGTACCCTTGCACTACAGGTGTGATCCCACCATTCACCCTCCCTCAATCTGACCTTCCCCCTCCCCACCCACCTCCCTCCTCCCTCCTTCATTCTGGGCCATAGTTGTGATCTCGTCTTCATATGAAAGTGTGAGTGATTGTAAATTGGTTTCATAATAGTACTGAGTATATGGGATATTTTTCTTCCATTCTTGAGATACTTTACTAAGTAGGATATGATCCAGCTCCATCCATGTAAACATAAAAGAGGTAAAGTCTCCATCTTTTTTAAGGCTGCATAATATTCCATGTTATACATATACCACAATTTATTAATCCATTCATGGGTCAAAGGGAACTTGGGCTTCTTCCATGACTTGGCTATTATGATTTGAGCTTCAATGAACAATCTGGTCCAAATATCTTTGTTATAAAGTGATTTTTGGTCTTTTGGATATACATCTAGTAGAGGAATTGGAAGGTCAAATGGCAGGTCTACTTTTAGATCCCTGAGTATTCTTCATACTTCTTTCCAAAAGGGATGTATTAGCTTGCACTCCCACCAGCAGTGCAGAAGTGTTCTCTTTTCTCCACATCCACACCAACATTTGTAGTTTTGGAATTTTGTTATGTAAGCCACTCTTATGGGAGTTAGATGATATCTCACCGTGGTTTTGATTTGCATTTCTTTGATGATTAAAGATGATGAGCATTTTTTTCATGTGTCTGTAGGCCATGCGCCTGTCTTCTTCAGAGAAGCTTCTGTTCAAATCCCTTAACCACAATGAAATGGGATTACATGTTCTTTTTTTATTAATAAATTTCAGCTCTCTAGGGATTCTGGTTATCAAACCTTTGTCAGAAGCATAACCTGCAAATATCCTCTCCCATTCTGAGGACTGCCTACTTGCTTTACTTACTGTGTTCTTGGCTGTGCAGAAGCTTTTTAGTTTGATCAGATCCCAGTAATGTATTTTTGGTGTTGTTTCAATTGCCTAGGAAGTCCTCCTCATAAAGTATTCTCCCAGGTCAATTTCTTTTTTAAGTATTTCTCTTGCACTCTCTCCAAGAATCTTTATAGTTTCTGTCTTAAGTTTAAATCATTTATCCAGTGAGAGTCAATTTTTGTTAATGGTGAAAGGTGTGGGCCCAGTTTCAGTCTTCTACAAGTCGCCAGCCAATTCTCCCAGCACCATTTGTTAAATAGGGAATCTTTCCAATTTATATTTTTGATGGACTTATCAAAGATCAAATGATAAGTGTCTGGGTTCATCTCTTGGTTTTCAATTCTGTTCCATGCTTCTACCTCTCTATTTTTGTGCCAATACCATGCTCTTTTGGTCACTATAGATTTATAGTATAAAGTCAGGTAGTGTGATTCCTCCTGATTTGTTTTTATTTCTGAGTAATGTCTTGGCTATTCAAGTTTTTTTCTGGTTCCATATGAAACAAAGTACTATTTTTCCAGTTCTAAAATATGACAGTGGTGCTTTGATAGAGATTGCATTAAATTTGTAAATTGCTTTGCGTAGTATGGACATTTTAACAATGTTGATTCTTCCTAGCCATGAGCATGGTATGTTTTTCCATTTGTTAACATCTTCAGCTATTTCTTTTCTCAGACTTTCATAATTGTCTTTATAGAGCTCTTTCATGACCTTTGTTAGGTAAATTCCCAAATATTTCATCTTCTTTGGCACAACTTAAAGGGAATAGAGTCCTTGACTGTTTTGTTTTGTTTTATTGGTTTGACTATTATTGGTATATATAAAAGTTATTGTTTTGTGAGTATTGATTTTGTATCCTGAGACACTACTGTATTCCTTGATCACTTCTAAGAGTTTTGGTGTCACGACCCGTCGGGCTCCTGTGGCCCTGGTCTCGGTTAGTGCAGGAAGGAACCAGGCAAGAAGCGGATTAGAAGTACAAGCTTCAGAATGTGAATGTTTTAAAGCAATAACTGAGAAAATGACATGAAGGCTGTGTTGACCAGTTGATGGAAGTATTTCAGATTGCATGTGAAAACCCCACACT
>NW_003852512.1:3979148-3985097 GCF_000181295.1 Otolemur garnettii
AGGTCCACGCCTCAGCTGCAGATCATCTTGCTCGGATGGTGGCGTCTCCTACATTTTGTGGTTGAGTCCTTGGGGTTTTCCAGGTATAAAATCATATCATCTGTGAAGAATGAAAGTTTGATCTCCTCTAACTCTATTTGTATACCCTTGATCGCCTTCTTTTGCCTGATTGTGATGACTAACACTTCCATTACAATGTTAAGAAGCAGTGGAGATGATTGGCAACCTTGCCTGGTTCCTGATCCAAGTGGAAATGTTTTCAATTTTACTCCATTCAGTATGATATTGGCTGTGGGTTTGCTATAGATGGCCTTTATCAGTTTAAGAAAAGTCTCTTCTATACCTATTTTCTTAAGTGTTCTGATCATGAAAAGATGCTGGATATTGTCAAAAGCTTTTTCTGCATCTATTGAGAGAATCATATGGTCTTTATTTTTTAGTTTGTTTATGTGATGTATTATATTTATAGATTTACGTATATTGAACTAACCTTGAAACCCTGGAA
Source organism: Otolemur garnettii (assembly GCF_000181295.1). NCBI lineage: Eukaryota > Metazoa > Chordata > Mammalia > Primates > Galagidae > Otolemur > Otolemur garnettii. The sequence goes on from NW_003852512.1 coordinate 3,979,654, forward strand.
TAAAACCCACTTGGTCATGGTGTATAATTCCTTTGATGTGTTGCTGGATTATGTTTGCTAGGATCTTATCGAATATTTTTGCATCCATGTTCATTAAAGATATTGGTCTACAGTTTGTTTTTTCTTGTTGGGTCTTTTGTGGTTTGGGGATCAGGGTAATATTTGCTTCACAGAATGTGTTGGAAAGTATTCCTTCTTTTCTGATGTTTTGGAAAGAGCTAAGTAATATAGGTACTAGTTCCTTTTTAAAGGTTTGGTATAATTCTGATGTGAAGCCATCTGGTCCTAGACTCTTCTTTTTTGGGAGATTTCATATAGTTTTATCTTAGTACTTGATATAGATCTTTTCAGGATTTCCAATTCTTTCTGATTAAGTCTAAGAAGGTGGCGTGCTTCTAAGTATTGGTCAATTTCTTTCAGATTTTCATATTTCTGGGAATAAAGTTTTTTATAGTATTCATTAAAGATTCTTTGAATTTCTGAGGTGTCTGTTACTATTTCACTTTTGTCATTTCTGATTGATGATAAGATGGGCTTTAATTTTTTATTTTTGGTTAGGTTGGCCAAAGGTTTATCAATTTTGTTGAATTTTTCAAAAAAACAACTTTTTGATTCATTGATCTTTTGAATAATTCTTTTGTTTTTTATTTCATTTAATTCTGCTCTAATTTTAGTTATTTCTATTCTTCTACTGGGTTTGGGGTTGAAATGTTCTTCCTTTTCCAATTGCATAAGATGTTCCACTAAGTTATTGACTTCCTCTCTTTCCATTCTCCTGAGGAAAGCTTGCAACGCTATAAATTTCCCTCTTAGTACTGCATTTGCAGTATCCCACAGGTTCTGTTAATTAGTGTTTTCATTATTGTTTTGTTCCAAGAATTTAGCAATTTCCCTCTTAATCTCATCTAAGACCCAGCTATCATTCAGCATAAGGTTATTTAGTTTCCATGACGTTGTATGAGCATGCAGAAACCTGTTTTTTTTTTCTATTTTATTGTATTTCATTTTTTTTAATTAAATCATTGCTGTGTACATTAATGCAGTAATGGGGTACAATATGCTGGTTTATATACAATTTGAAATATTTTCATCAAACCAGTTAACATAGCCTCCATGGCATTTTCTTAGTTATTGTGTTAAGACATTTATATTCTACATTTAGTAAGTTTCACATGTACCCTTGTAAGATGCACCGTAGGTGTGGTCCCACCAATTACTCTCCCTCCACCCATCCTCCCCTCTCTCCTCCCTTTCCCCATTCCCCATATTCTTGGGGTATAATTGGGTTATAGCTTTCATATGAAAGCTATAAACTAGTTTTATAATAGGACTGAGTACATTGGATACTGTTTCTTCCATTCTTGAGATACTTTGCTAAGAAGAATATGTTCCAGCTCCATACATGTAAACATGAAGGAGGTAAAGTTTCCCTCTTTCTTTAAAGCTGCATAAGAGTTTAACTTTCATTGCAGGATGATCCAAGAAAATACAAGGAATAATTTATATACTTTTAAACTTGCTGAGGTTAGATTTGTGACCTAAGATGTGATCAATTTTGGACGATGTTCCATGGCCTGATGAGAAGAATGTATATTCAGTTTTGTTAGGATGAAATATTCTGTAGATGTCTGTTAAATTCAATTGTTCTATAGTGACGTTTAAGTCCAAAATTTATTTGCTTAGTTTCTCATAGAAGGATCTACCCAACACTGAAAAAGTGCTGTTAAAATCTCTGAGTATTATGGTGCTGGAGGAAATCAAGTTGCTCATGTCTGTTAGAGTCTTTCTTAGAAATTGAGGCACATTCTGGTTGGGTGCATAAATGTTAATAATTGATATATCATCATGTTGAGTGTTATCCTTAACAAATATGAAGTGACTATCCTTATCTTTCCTTACTTTTGTTGGTTTAAAGCCTAATGTATCTGCAAACAAAATTGCAACACCTGCTTTTTTCTGCTTTCTGTTTGCCTGGATTACAGATGCCCAGCCCTTCACCCTAAATCTATATTTATCCTTTAAGTTAAAATGAGATTCTTGTTTATCTGGCCTGAGTTTTTGTATCTGGTCAGCTAACCTGTGCCTCTCAAGAGGACAGATTAAGCCATTCACATTAATTAAGAGTATTGATAAGCCTGGTAATATTTTGGGTGTCAAGTTTTTCAAAAGTCCAGTGGACATTTTGAATCTTTTCACCACTGTGGAAATTGGGTTTTCATGAAGAATTTCAGAGTGAGTTTACTTTGGTGGTAGAGCATTGTGCTGGTCATTATGGAGAATGGGTCTGAGGATATTCTAAAGAGCTGGTTTGATTATTGCAAGTTTCTTCAACATGTGTATGTCATTAAAGTATTTAAATTCTCTGTTATAAATGAAGCTCAGTTTAGCTGGATACAAGATCCTGGGCTGAAAGTTGTTTTGTTTTAAGAGATTCAAGATCGATGACCATCCTCTTCTGGCTTGAAAAGTTTCAGCAGAGAGATCTTCAGTGATTCTAATGATCTTCCCCTTGTAGGTTATGATTTTTTTACGTATGGCTGCTTGCAGGATTTTCTCCTTCATATTAACTTTGGTGAAGTAAATTACAATGTGTCGAGAAGATGCTTTGTTTGGGTTGAATCATGCTGGGGTTCTGAAACTATCTGCTATCTGAATTTCAGTATCTCTCACCATGCTTGGGAAGTTCTTCTCAATTATCTCTTGGAGTAGAGTATCTGTGTCTTTTGGACCATCATCTTCTCCTTCAGGGATTCCTAGGAGGTGAATGTTTGCTCTTTTGGAGTGGTCCCACAAGTCTCTCAGGGAATGATCCATTTTTTGCTCTCCACTTCTCTTCCTCTTTGAGTGTTTGGGAGTGTCCAAAAGCTTTGTCTTCAATGTCAGAGATCCTTTCTTCTGCCTGCTCCATTCTGTTACTGAGGGATTCTACTGTATTGCTCAGATCTTTCAGGGCTGCAAATTCTTGCCTCAATGTGTCAGACTCTTTGGTGATTTTGTCTTTGAATTCATTGAATTCTTGAGACAACTTTTGAATTGCTCCCTCAATTTCTAATTCCATCTTCACCTTTATTCTGTTAATCTTATTTGCAATCCAAATTCTGCATTCAATTTCTGACATGTCAGCCATTTGTTTATGAATGGGATCTTCTGTTGTGTCTCCTTTGTCATTCCCTGGGGGAGTTGATCTACTCTGATTATTCATGTTGCCAGAGTTTTTCTGTTGATTCCGCCCCATGATTATTTTTCACCATTTGGCTAGAGAGGCTGGCAAAGTGAAATTGAATTGAGGGCTTCTGGAGTTGTAATTAACCAGCCCTTTACCAAAGAACTGGAACTGGTGATTGAGGCTTTTTCCCTCCAGCTTTACAAAGGTCCCCTTCAGTACTATAGCCTGAAACTCTGGGAACCTGCTTGGTGTGGTGGGTCTAGATGTCTCTAACCTGTATTTAGCTGGTCTCTGTCCAATCCTAGTGAATCAGTGGCTTTGGGCTGAAATCTCAGCTGTAGAGATATATAAGCAACTAAAACATCCCCCCCCACAGGCGACAACTGGAAGAGAAGAATCCCACCCTCCTACAACAATACTAGCAGGGTACAACCTTGATGGGTCCCTGGTTGATTAACCCAGGTCAGGAGTTCCAAACCAATTGTCCTAGTTGACACAAACACCGATCAGGTGGAAAAGTTCAAAAAGTCTTCAGCATCTAGGCAGTGGGGGTCCACTGGCAACTCAAGTTTAACTCACTCTGGTGCTCTGTTGTATCAGAAAGGCTCACCCAGCAAAATAGTCCAGGGGTGCTGGTGCCTCCTTCCCTACCTTGCACCTGCATCACCCCCAGGCACTCGTAGCCCTAGTTCCCTCCAAAGAGCAAATGCTCCAGGGATTTGGGCCTGCCAGAGTTAGAGAGAAGGCCATGCCTCATCGGCCAAGTGACCACACTCTGCCACCAGCCGGCTGGGGGAGTTGAAGTCTGATTACCTCATATGCTCAATGGAAACTGGGATGTGTTCCACCTGAGTTCATTCCAAACCAGAGGTTAACAAAGCAGCAAATGTTTTTTGCCCTCAGAGACCATGTCTCTGCCCTAGCTGCTTTGTTCCTCTATGAGGTCTAGTTCCCTGCAATATTCCACAGAATTGGGGAGGTATCTCTCTGAAATTTGACCCCAGTGGGATTGCTCTATTAATGCTGCTGCTAGGTGGGAGGTGTCTCTACTTGGATTTCCATTCCTCAGCATTTCCCAAGCCTCCCCCTGTCATAATGGAGACCCAAGCCTCCCCCTGTCATAATGGAGACCCAAGCCTCCTCCTGCTGCTGAGTTGCTCTTTTTCAGAGCCAAGCCAGATAACTTCCCCCCGTGCCTTTCTGCACTGTTACCAGATTCAAGTTACAGTGTAGCTGCACTACTTCAGACCATGCAATGCCCAGTCTTAATAGAGAACCTCAATAGTTCCGGTCTCTGCAGGTATTGGGCTTCTAGAGTGCTAGGCCAGGGGGAAGGGTGGACTAGGAGTTCAAAGTGGTAGGGAAAATATTTGTTAAACCTATGAAAGACTAAAGAATGTCCAGGCTCATAGCAGGGACTCTCTGGAGGGAGAGTCCAAGCTTCCATCAACTCGCTCCCATGGGGTGAGAGAAGAGGATCTCAGTTCACTGCTTACTAGTAGAGCTCTCACATCAAGGAAGCAAGCAACTCTCTTGGGGGAGGGGACAGACACATGTCCTTTTTGGGATGGGTTCTGTAGCTGAAATGTGTTTCCTTGGAGTTGCAGCTTGCCTCAGCAGAGAAGACATGCAATTATCAATCTCTTCTCTCAGCTCGGGTCCCACCCTTCAGCTTTGTTGGGTTCTTTCTCATCATTATCTCTCCGTCTGGTCGGGAGCTTCTGTTGAAATCTGGCTTCAATTTGTTATCATCCCTCAGTCCCCTTTGTTCTTGTGGAATGTAAAAATTGGAGCTACAGAGAATAGCCAATCCAAGGTTTTAGCAGAACACAAGGCACATTGAGCCAAAATGAACAAACAAAAAAAATAAGCCACACAAACACACAAACAGACACACAAATAAACAATTAAAAATCAAAATCAAAACAAATACACACACATAAAGACACACATGTAGAAAAAAAACTTGGATAGCCTGATGTAAGCACTTTCAGCAACCAAGAAGAAGGGGAAGGTTTGATGCTGGTAGCCCAGTGGCCAGGGATCCAGCCACACACACCAGAGCTGGCGAGCTCAAACCTGGCCTAGGCACCACCAAATAACAATGACAACCACAACCAAAAAGCAGCCAGGTACTATGGCGGGCACCTGCAGCCCCAGCCACCTGGGAGGCTAAGGCAGGAGAACCACTCAGCCTAGGAGACCTAGAGGTTGCCGTGAGCTGCAGTGCTACAGCACTCCACCAAGGGTGGCATAGTGATACTCTGTTAAAAAAAAA
>NW_003852512.1:3985312-3988329 GCF_000181295.1 Otolemur garnettii
TATATATATATATATGTTGTAGGGGTTGACTTTGGTAGAAATATATTTAAATATATTTATGTTGCAATATACTTTCTGGACACCAGGTGGCCCCATGAGTGGTTCCCAGTCTACCTGTCTCCATACATTTATGTTGCAATATACTTTCTGGACACCAGGTGGCCTCATGAGTGGTTCCCAGGCTTCTACCTGTCTCCTGGCATAAATGTTCTGGGTGTTTACCTGATTACCCATTTGGAGCCTAGACTCTGCCTTACTGCTGATTCCACCAATCTCAAAAATCTTCACAGGCAGGTTTCCCAAATTCTCCCTGCACCAGTTCCCACGAAGTGTGGGATTCATGAATCCCAGAACTGGGCCAGTTCTAAGTATAGGATTACTGTCTGCAGGTGAGACTCAAATTGCTGCACCTGGCCCATGCAGAAAGGTGCCTGTGGTGACCATCATCTTCCAAATTCCAAAACAATGGCCTCTTCCTATCTGGGGGTCCTTCCCATCTGAGGGTTTCTCCTGCTGCCTGACTGCAGCAGTGCTGCACCAGATGGCACCCCGCTCTGGGTGCCCAATTCTGCTCTGGAGTCCTCACTTCACCAGTCTTTCCACACACTACCTAGTTTCCCCACGAACTGGAAACTGCAATCCTCTGTGCTAGGGCTGGTTGCCTCTGCTGCTGCCCACAGCTGCTGAAGCCAAGGAAGAACCTTTCTTGATGGTCTCTGAAGCTCCGGATTATACTCCAGGTCCAGAAATCCGCCACCTTGCTGCACACCCGGAACTGCCACTCCACATCAATATTCCATGGGGAATGATCTAGCCCACTCGCTCTCACCTGTTGTTCCAAGAGAGCTGAGCTAAATGTCCTTCCCATCTGCCATCATGCTCCGCCTCAAAACATTTATTTATTAAAATCATCTCCTAATATTTAAAACAGGAGAATCTACAGCAAAAAATATAGTCTCGACCTATTATATACTGAGGGATGTGAGCAAGTGAATTATTCTCCAGAATTGTATTCTCCAACTCTAATAAAAAGTCATTTGTTACTAAACATTTATTGAGATTATATAATACTGTTATAATAGGTATTCTTGGATTATTTATATTTCCCTCATCTGCCTTTTGAGTGTTCACATTGGCCCTCTGAGGTTGGTATGTGTATTATTATCTCTTATTTACAGAAAAGGAAACTAAGGCTTGCTAAAGAAATATATTTGTTATTATTATTATAATAGAATTTTTCTTTGTTTAAAATCTTTACTTCATGAAAGTAGGATGTTGGTATTTTAATAGGGATGGTGTCGAATCAGTAAATTACTCAGGGAAATATAGACATTTTAACAATGTTGATTCTTTCCAGCCATGAGCATGGTATGTTCTTCCATTTGTTGATGTCCTCTGCTATTTCCTTTCTCAGGGTGTCATAATTTTCTTTATAGAGGTCCTTTGCCTCTTTTGTTAGGTATATTCCTAAGTGTTTCATTTTCTTTGGGACTATGATGAAGGGAATTGTGTCCTTAATTAACCTCTCATCTTGGCTGTTGTTGGCGTATACAAAGGCAACTGACTTGTAGACATTGACTTTATATCCTGAGACATTCCTGTATTTTTTGATGACTTCCATGAGTCTTGTGGTTGGGTCTTTGGGGTTCTCTAAGTATAAGATCATATCATCAGCAAAGAAGGAGAGTTTGACCTCACCTGCTCCCATTTGGATGCCCTTTATTTTCTTGTCTTGTCTAATTGTATTGGCTAAAACTTCCAGCAGAATGTTGAATAGTAATGGTGACAGAGGACAACCTTGTCTGGTTCCAGTTCTAAGAGGAAAAGCTTTCAGTTTTACTCTGTTCAGTAAAATACTAGCTGTGGGTTTGTCATGGATAGCTTCAATCAGTTTAAGAAATGTACCACCAAATTCTATACTCCTCAGTGTTCTAATTAAAAAAGGATGCTGGATTTTATCGAATGCTTTTTCTACATCTATTGAGAAGATCATGTAGTCTTTGGTTTTACTTCTGTTGGTATGGTGAATAATGTTTATGGACTTGCATATATTAAACCAGCCTTGCATCCCTGGGATGAAACCTACTTGATCCTGATGTATGGCTTTTTTGATGATAAACTGTAATCTATTAGCTAAGATTTTATTGAGAATTTTTGCATCTATATTCACTAGTGAAATTGGTCTAAAGTTCTCCTTTTTAGTTGGGTCTTTTCCTGGTTTTGGTATCAGGGTGATGTTTGCTTCATAGAACATGTTGAGGAAGATTCCTCAATCCCATACATGAATGGAGAAGAGAGATGAATAGAATCTTCTCTGAAGATGACAGACGAATGGCTACTAAGCATATGAAAAAATGCTCATAATCCCCAATTATTACTGAAATGCAAATAAAAACCACCCCGAGATATTATCCAACCCCAGTGAGAATGGCCTATATCACAAAATTTCAAAACTTCAGATGCTGGCTCAGATGTGGAGAGAAAGGAACACTTTTGCACTGCTGGTGGGACTGCAAACTAATATAACCTTTTTGGAAGGAAGTATGGAGAAACCTTAAAGAATTCAACCTAGACCTCCCATTTGATCCTGCAATCCCATTACTGGGCATCTATCCAGAAGAAAAAAAAAATTTATTATAAAGACACTTGTACTAGGCTGTTTATTGCAGCCCAATTTATAATCACTAAAATGTGGTAACAGCCTAAATGTCCTTCAACCCAGGAATGGATTGGTAAGCTGTGGCTTATATATACCATGGAATATTATTCAGTATTAAAAATAATGGAGATTTTACAGCCATTACGGAAATGGATGGAGGTGGAACACATTATTCTTAGTGAAGCATCACAGGAATGGAGAAGTAAGAATCCTATGTATTCAACTTTGATATGAAGACAATTAATGACAATTAATGACACGGTGGGGCATGAGCGAAGGGGATACCAGACAGCAAAGGAGGGAGGGGTGCGGGAAAGGGAAAAAAAAGAAAGAAAGAAAATAGTTACTAATTCTGATA
>NW_003852512.1:3988613-3993847 GCF_000181295.1 Otolemur garnettii
AACTGATCGAAGTATTCTATAATAGACATACTTCTATCTGACAATGTGAATGTTACTTTCTTTGCATTATTACTATTATTATTGCTTAATATTTCATTGTAGCAATCATCTGATTTCTTTTCTGAATGTATTTATCTTCATTCATTCTTTATGAGGTTTTTGTTCTCATTCCTTATGTTAAACATTGTTATTGTCATTACATTTAGCCCTTTTAATTCTGTGAAGACAAAAGTGGAAACCTAATATACACATGTATAAGTAAGAAAAAAAGTTAATGCTATATAAAATAAAAAAAATCTTTACTTCATGTAGAATTCACTATGGCATGCTGTTAGGACTTCAGTTAATTTTATTTTTCCAAAGAAAGATGATTCTCCAGTTACTATTTACTGAATCCATTCATCACTTATTTTAAATGAAACCTTTATCACATACTGAATCTCTGTATATACAGGATCTACATTTGGACTCCATCCTGGTCCATTGTTCTATTTACTTGTTCATATGCTGTTCCACTGCTCCAATGACTGTAACTTAAAACAGTTTAATATTTTTGTAGAACATGCATCCCTACTTCATTTTTTCTTAATATTTTCTAGAGAATAAAAAATCCAGACCATTCTTATGCCCATTTTGTTTTCAGGATGAATAATTAGACTGATATTTTTAAGTTTTAGGGGGGATTATTTAGTTGAATTAAAGTTAATTTGTAGAAAGCTAACATTTCCAGACCACGATATGTCTCTTCACTTGTCCTCACAATCTTTCATATCCTTCAATAAAGTGAAATATTTTCATTCGTGTAAGTCTTAGATTATTTTTTGTTAGGTTTATTTCCACAATCATTGTTATTGCCATGGTGAAAATGTACAGATGCCTTTTGAACAATGAATACAATTTGGATCTGTGAAACAAAAATACTATGAGTGAAGACTTAGCAAAGAAAATAGGCATACAGCGTCAGGGAGAAGGTGAGGGTTAATTATTGGGTGGAGAACCTATATAGATGGCTCCCTAATTATCTCTGGGATAATTTTTTCTGATAATACTTGCCTTCTCCCCTTGATAGGGCTATTATGAAGGTTCTTGAAATGTGTAGAATATATGAAAATTAGTCTTCTAATTTAATGCAAAATAAGCAGAATTGCTGAGAACTGTTAGTGGTAGATGAACAAATTCTGACACCTTGTGGTCATTTAGAGGTATGTGCCATGTTAAAATTCCATTGGCTGAACAGAGAGCAGATGTGTTGTCCACTGAGTCATATTTAGAACTAAAAGGGGGTGTTTAGAGACAATCTAATTCAACCCTCCTGTTTTACACATGAGGGAAGTGAAGCCCAGAGGGCAAATGGACCCTGCCCAAGCTCACATAGAGAACTAGGATAAATTTTTATTATTTTTGCTATATCATGTTCCATTTAAAGATTTCTACAATTTTGCAATTATAGAAAAAACTAACTAAAATGAATTTATTCCATTTTTATGTCATATTTGAGGAATTTAAATCCTGTCTGTGGGGGTAGTGGTGGCAATGGTGGTGGTTTCTACAGATGGAAGGGTGAAGTAGAGCTGGTTTCTAAGTGTTCCTATAGCTGGCCAAATTATGAGCTCTAACAGATGTCATTCTGACCCAACGCAGGATCTGCACAACTTTTTGAGCATCATGGACATAGAATGTTTTTCAAGCCATTCACTGGACTTTCTTCATAGCCCAGGGAGACCTGTTTCTTTCAGGAATGAGTGGGAGTTAACATGCCAGCTATCCTTAGTCATTAGAAGTGTAACCTCAGCCTTAATGTAGTGATTTATTCCAAGCCCAGCAGTTGGGACCACTGGGCAATTTCATTCTTTGTAGATGGAAATCTGAGAGGTGCATTCTCATGGCTGCCTTCCATTACTTTGAACAAATCTGTTACTCTACACAGGTGCAGGGAACAGCTGCTCTGTGGTTTGTTCCCATGTACTTTTTTTCCTGAGAAGAATGCAGAAGATGGATATTAATGGAAGGACATACAACCATACTCACTACAGTTGGTCTTGGGGACACAACTGGTCTTCATCCTCTCCCTCCTCCACTATCCATTCAAAATTCACCTCTCCCTCAGCAATCTCTTCAGCAGGTCTTGGTGACTAACTTGGTGATGTGACCCAAAACTTCATTAGTGAGTGGTCTGCATTCTCAGTCAGGGATTACTGTATGTCCCCATTCATAGTTATAGGGGAGTAAGAGAACACCAGGAGGTAACCAAGAAGGATATAGCACTATATTGAGGTCTTTAGTATACTTTACACTGCATTTTGTAGACTGAAACCCTATTTTTTAGAGCTTGCCCCTAAGTTAGTGCTTCTGTTGTGCCTTTAGAAAGTCATTCTAGCACATTCAGAGGCTGGGAGATATTGAATGGTGTCATACATAATATAACTATTAGGTCCTTTGGTCACGGGTCCAGTTCTACATCTCTTTAACTGTGAATGGAGTGTTCTGGTTGAATACTATACTGTGTGGAATTCTATGCCTGTGTATTGTGTAAGGCTCAGGATAGTGGGTCTGGCTGAGGCCTTGCAAGGGAAAAAGGGAAACCCATTACCAGAATATGTATCTGTCCTATGTCAGTATGAATTGCTGGCCCATTTGGGGTGGAAGGGTCCAATTATAATCAATTTGAAACCAAGTGGTCAGTAGGTCTCTGATGAATAGTATCATTTCAGGAACATAAACTTAGTCTCTGTTTCTGACAATTTGGACATTGAGAGCCAATTTGGCCTTCAGAAGTGGGAGTTCATACTGGTGGGCCCATATGCAGTCTTTGTCTTTGCAGATATGGCTATTCCCTTCCTAAGCCCATCTTGACAGTTGTGGTCCGGCCAGAGATAATAGATAGCTATTGTCAACCAGCTGATTTTTTCTACTTAATAACTATATACTAAAATTTTAGGAGAGGGAGGCAAGATGGCCGACTAAAGACAGTTTTCAGCAGAGGCTCCAATCCAGAGGGAGAAATAATAGCCAGAAATAACCCAATAAAGCAGAAGATCGGGACCTGAGCTGAGAGAGAGGATCAATAGTTTGCATCACCCCTGCAGGGACAAGCTGGGACTCCAAGGAAACAAATTATAAGTACAAAACCCAATCCAAGGAGGATGGGAATCCTTCCCCTATACCCCCAGGAGAGTGGCTTCAGGCAAGTAGAGAACAGAGGACCTTTTGTTTCACCCAAGGGGAGAGAACCACTGAGGGCCAGGACTCCTTCCGCAGAGAGATACCACTATAAGCCCACTCAGACTCTTTCCTGGGCCCAAAGTTGGTCTAATATTTTCCCTACCCTCCTGAACTCCCAATCCACTCTCCCTCCTCTCCTGGCAGTCTGGAAGACTACCCCCTACAAAATCCAGAGCTTTGGCAGATTATTGCTAGGGCGGGGCACCTTGTGAGCTGTGGGGCAGCTCACTGAAACTATAACTTTAATACAGGTGGGGACTGGTGGCCATGGCAGGGACTCCTGCGGGTTTATGCAACCTGCAGCCTGAGGTTGGAGACTCTCGCCGGCTCCTGTGACCTGTGTCGCCCACGGCCAGTGACTCCACCCTTGGCTCCTGTGACCTGTGCCGCCCACAGCTGCCCACTTCCACCTGGCTCCTGCAACCTGAGGCCCGTGGCCAGTGAACCCCACCTGGCACCTGTGACCCGAGGCCAGTGGCCAAAAGCTCCCGCAGGGCTCCTGCAACCTGTGGCCTGCAGCAAACAACTCCTGCCTAGCTCCTGTGACCTGCAGCCACTGCGGGCGACTCCTGCCCGTCTTCTGCAACCTTCGGCTGCTGACTCCTACTTGACTTCTGTGACCAGTGCAGGGATGGGGTGGGGTGGGGTGGGGGTTCCCCTTGCCTGGCTCTTACAACCCATGGCCTGCAGCTGGCAACTCCCACTCAGCTCCTGCAACTGGCGGCCAGGGCTGGCAACTCTGCCCTCTTGCTCCTCATCCTGCTCCTGAGACCCACAGTCCATGGCTGGTGACTCTTGCCCAGATCCTGTGATGCCTGAGGGTCCGGAGGCTGGCAACTCTACCTTCTGTCTTTCTACCCGGCTCCTGCAACCCAAGGCTGGGGGTCAGTGACTCTGCCCTCTGGTTCACGTCTGGCTCCTGCCACCTACACAAAGCAGTACCCCAGAACAGGGGAACCACCCCTGACAGTGGCAGTATGGACACTGGCAGTTGTGACGTCTCTACCGTCCCTCCCACTGGGGTCAAATTGAGCTGCAAGTGGACCCCTGCTGCCACAATGCTGAAGACCTTTTGAACTCTCCCATCTGATTGGTGTTTATGTCAACTGGGACAATTGGTTTGGAACTCCTGACCTGGGTTAATCAACCAGGGACCCATCAAGGTTGTACCCTGCTAGTATTGTTGTAGGAGGGTGGGATTCTTCTCTTCCAGTTGTCGCCTGTGGGGGGGGGGCGGATGTCTTAGTTGCTTATATATCTCTACAGCTGAGATTTCAGCCCAAAGCCACTGATTCACTAGGATTGGACAGAGACCAGCTAAATACAGGTTAGAGACATCTAGACCCACCACACCAAGCAGGTTCCCAGAGTTTCAGGCTATAGTACTGAAGGGGACCTTTGTAAAGCTGGAGGGAAAAAGCCTCAATCACCAGTTCCAGTTCTTTGGTAAAGGGCTGGTTAATTACAACTCCAGAAGCCCTCAATTCAATTTCACTTTGCCAGCCTCTCTAGCCAAATAGTGAAAAATAATCATGGGGCGGAATCAACAGAAAAACTCTGACAACATGAATAATCAGAGTAGATCAACTCCCCCAGGGAATGACAAAGGAGACACAACAGAAGATCCCATTCATAAACAAATGACTGACATGTCAGAAATTGAATGCAGAATTTGGATTGCAAATAAGATTAACAGAATAAAGGTGAAGATGGAATTAGAAATTGAGGGAGCAATTCAAAAGTTGTCTCAAGAATTCAATGAATTCAAAGACAAAATCACCAAAGAGTCTGACACATTGAGGCAAGAATTTGCAGCCCTGAAAGATCTGAGCAATACAGTAGAATCCCTCAGTAACAGAATGGAGCAGGCAGAAGAAAGGATCTCTGACATTGAAGACAAAGCTTTTGGACACTCCCAAACACTCAAAGAGGAAGAGAAGTGGAGAGCAAAAAATGGATCATTCCCTGAGAGACTTGTGGGACCACTCCAAAAGAGCAAACATTCACCTCCT
>NW_003852512.1:3994347-4002970 GCF_000181295.1 Otolemur garnettii
AAATTCTTCATGAAAACCCAATTTCCACAGTGGTGAAAAGATTCAAAATGTCCACTGGACTTTTGAAAAACTTGACACCCAAAATATTATCAGGCTTATCAATACTCTCAATTAATGTGAATGGCTTAAACTGTCCTCTTGAGAGGCACAGGTTAACTGACCAGATACAAAAACTCAGGCCAGATAAACAAGAATCTCATCTTAACTTAAAGGATAAATATAGATTTAGGGTGAAAGGATGAGCATCTGTAATCCAGGCAAATGGAAAGCAGAAAAAAGCAGATGTTGCAATTTGATTTGCAGATACACTAGGCTTTAAATCAATAGAAGTAAGGAAAGATAAGGATGGTCACTTCATATTTGTTAAGGGAAACACTCATCATGATCAGATGTCAATTATTTATCGGGTTTTTGTTTGTTTGTTTGTTTGTTTGGGGTTTTTTGCAGTTTTTTTGGCCTGGGCCAAGTTTGAACCCGCCACCTCCAGTATGTGGGGACAGCGCCCTACTCCTTGAGCCACAGGCACTGTCCTGAGATGTCAATTATTAACATTTATATGTACCAAATCAAAATGCTCCTCAATTTATAAAGGAGATCTTAACAGAGATGAGCAATTTAATGTTCCAGTACCATAATAGTTGGAGATTTTAACACCCCTTTTTCAGTGTTGGATAGATACTCCAATAAGAAACTAGCAAAGAAATTTTGGACTTGAACTTCACCATAAAACAATTGAATTTAACTGATATCTACAGAACATTTCATCCTCACAAAACTGAATATTCTTCTCATTAGCCCATGGAACATCCTTCAAAATTGATTACGTCTTAGGTCACAAGTCTAACCTCACAGCATAGAAATTATTCCTTCTATTTTTTCAGATAATCATCCAATAAAAGTTGGGTATCTGCATACTCATACAAAGACATGGAAACTAAATAACCTTATACTGAATGATAAGTAGGTCATAGATGAGATTAAGAAGGAAATTGCCAAATTTTGTAACAAAACAATAATGAGGACATGATTTATCAGAAACTGTGGGGTATTGCAAAGGCAGTCCTAAGAGGGAAATTTATAGCATTGCAAGTTTTCCTCAAGAGAACAGAAAGAGAGGAAGTCAATAACTTAATGGAACATCTTAAGCAACTAGAAAAGGAAGAACATTTCAACCCCAAACCCAGCAGAAGAAAAGAATTAACTAAAATTAGAGCAGAATGAAATGAAATAAAAAATAAAAGAATTATTCAAAAGATCAGTGATTCAAAAAGTTGTTTTTTTGAAAAATTCAAAAAAATTGATAAACCTTTGGCCAACCTAACCAAAAATAGAAAATTAAAGTCCATGATACCATCAATCAGAAATGATAAAGGCAAAATAACAACAGACACCTCAGAAATTCAAAGAATCCTTAATGAACACTATTAAAAACTTTATTCTCAGAAATATGAAAATCTGAAAGTAATTGACCAATCCTTGGAAGCACGCCACCTTCTTAGACTTAATCAGAAAGAATTGGAAATGCTGAAAAGACCTAGAATAAACTATATGAAATCTCCAAAAATAAAAAAAAAGAGGAGTCCTGGACCAGATGGCTTCATATCGGAATTCTACCAAACCTTTAAAGAGGAACTAGTACCTATATTTCTTAACCCTTTCCAAAACATAGAAAAAGAAGGAATACTTTGAAGCAAATATCACCCTGATCCCCAAACCACGAAAAGATTCAACAAGAAAAGAAAACTATAGACCAATATCTTTAACCAACATATATGCAAAAATATTCAATAAGATCCTAGCAAACATAATCCAGCAACACATCAAAAGAAGTATATACCATGACCAAGTGGGTTTTATCCCAGGGTCTCAAGGTTCATTCAATATATGTAAATCTATAAATATGATACATCACATGAGCAAACTAAAAAACAAAGACCATATGATTCTCTCAATAGATGTAGAAAAAGCTTTTGACAATATCCAGCATTGTTTCATGATCAGAACACTTAAGAAAATAAGTATAGAAGGAACTTTTCTTAAACTGAAAAACGTTTTTTAAACATGAGAAAATGCTCATCATCTTTACTCATCAGAGAAATGCAAATCAAAACCACTTTGAGATATCATCTAACTCCTGTAAGAGTGGCTCACATAACAAAATCCCAAAACTATAGATATTGGTGTGGATGTGAAGAAAAGGGAACACTTCTACACTGCTAGTGGGACTGCAAGCTAATATGTCCCTTGTGGAAAGAAGTATGAAGTATACTCAAGGATCTAAAAGTAGGCCTTCCATTTGATCTTGCAATTCCTCTACTAGATGTATATCCAAAAGACCAAAAATCACTTTACAACAAAGATATTTGGACCAGATTGTTCATTGCAGCTCAATTCATAATAGCCAAGTCATGGAAGAAGCCCAAGTTCCCTTTAACCCATGAATGGATTAATAAATGTGGTATATGTATGTCATGGAGTATTATGCAGCCTTAAAAAAGATGGAACCTTGGGCGGCACCTGTGGCTCAAAGAGGTAGGGCACTGGCCCCATATTCCAGAGGTGGCAGGTTCAAACCCAGCCCTGGCCAAAAACTGCAAAAAAAAAAAAAAAGATGAAGACTTTACCTCTTTTACATTTATGTGGATGGTGCTGGAACATATCCTACTTAGTAAAGTATCTCAAGAATGGAAGAAAAAATATCCCATGTACTCAGTACTAATATGAAACCAATTTACAATCACTCTCACTTTCATATGAAGAATAGATCATCACTATGGCCCAAATGAAGGAGGGAGAAGGGGGGGATGGGAGGGGAGGAGAGAGGTCAGTTCAATGGAGGGTGAATGGTGGAATCTCACATATGGTGCATAATTCAATGGTACATGTTGTATCTATTAGTATAGAGTATAAATGTCTTAACACAATAACTAAGTAAATGAGATGAGGCATATATTAACCAGAGTAATGTAAGCATTTGTAATTCTATATGAAATCAGCACATTGTACCCAATAAATGCATTAATGTATACATGGTCTATGTGTTTATGATTTATTAAAAAAACAAATAAATAATAAAAAAAATAAAATTTTAAATTAGGAAGAATAAATCTTCTGATTTCAGATTTTTTTCAAGATTGTTTTGCCTATAATGGACCTATTTCATTTTCACATAAATATTAGGGTCAACTTGTCAATTTGTTTAAGAAAAAAGTAAAATTAAAGCCTACTGAGATTTTGGTAGAGAGTACATTAAATCTATTGATCAACTTGGAATTTCCATTTAATAATATCAAGTCTTTGAATCCATAAAAACTTCTCTATTTGTTTAATTCTTCTGTAATTTTTCTCAGCATCATTTTACAGTTTTGGACATATATGTCTTACATTTGTACAAGTTTTTATAATATGAGTGTTTTTTTATCATGAAAGGGTGCTGAATATTGTCAAATATTTTTCCTTTGTCTACTGAGATAATACATTTTTCTTTATTCAAGCAATGCAATGTATTACACATTGACAAATTTTTGTATTTTTTTAAATTTCATGTTGTGAGAATATAAATGGCTGGGTCAGAATTTTTAAATTTGTTAGGTAGAGTCTCTCTTATAGTTTTGTCCTACACCCCAAAGGTATGCCATACACCCCTACCTTGTGCCTTTTAAGTGGAAGCACAACATCCTCCCTACTTCCTCCCCCCATTCTCATTCCCCCTTTCCCCAACTTGAATAGAATTAAGTTTTTCTCCTGTGTGGGCATGTGTTAGATCATCTACTGGCTTCATAATAAAATTGAGTACATTGGATACTTGATTGTTCATTCTTGAGATATTTTACTAAGAAAAATGTGTTTCATCTCCATCCAGGTTAATACAAAAGATGTAAAGTCGCCATCTTTTCTTACAACTGAATAGTACTCCATGGTATACGCATACCACAGCTTGTTTATCCGTTCCTGAGTTAATGGGCATTTAGATTATTTTCACATCTTGGCATTTGTAAATTGAGCTGTGATAAACATTCTAGTGCAAATGTCTTTATGATAAACTGATTTTTTTTCTTCTGGGTAGATGCCTAGTAGTGAGATTCAAATTGGAGATCTAATTTGAGTTGTTTGGGAAGTTTCCAGATTTCTTTCCAAAGAGGGTATATAGTTTGCAGTTCCAACAACAGTGCAAAAATGTCCCCCTCTCTCTCCACACCCATGCCAGCATCTGCAACTCTGGGACATTGTGATGTGGGCTATTCTCATTGAGGATCTCTCAGGGTCGTTTTTATTTGCATGTCTCTGATGATTATGGATAATGAGCATTTTTTTATACATTTGTTAGCCATTTGTCTGTTTTTCTCAGAAAAGGTTCTGTTCATGTCTCTTGCCCGATGATAGATGAGATTGTTTGGTCATTTTTGTTGTTGATTAATTTGAGTTCTCTACAGAACCTGGTTATCAAGCCTTTGCCAGATTCATAACATGCAAATATCTTTCCCTATTCTGAAGGTTGTGTATTTTCTTTAATTGTTGAGTTCTTAGCTTGTAAAAGATTGTAAGTTTAAGTAAGTCCCATTTATTTATTTTTGTTATTGTGATTGCTGATGAAGTATTCTTCATAAAATCTTTCCCCAGGTTGACATCCTCAAGAGTTTTCCCACACTTTCATCTAGGATTTTTATTATTTCCTGTCTTAGATTTTAATCTTTTATTCATCTTGAGTCAATTTTTGTAAGTGATGAAAGGTGCAGGTCCAATTTCAGTCTTTTACATGGGATAATCTAGTTCTCCCAGCACCATTTATTGAATAGGGGTTCTTTCCCCCAGTATATGCTTTTGTTTGGTTTATCAAAGATCAGATGGCTATAAGAGACTGGTTTAACGTCTTGCTTTTTCTTTGGTTCCATACGTCTATGTCTCTATTTTTGAGCTGACAGCACGCTGTTTTGATTACTGTGGACTTGTAATATAACCTAAAGTCTGGTAGAGTGATGCCTCTGGTGTTGTTTTTATTACTAAGAATTGCCTTGGCTTTATGGGTTTTTTTTTCTGGTTAAATACAAAACGAAGAACTATTTTTTTCTAGTTCTTCAAAGTATGATGCTGGTATTTTAATGGGGATTGCATTAAATCTGTAGATTGCTTTGTGTAATATATACATTTTAACAATGTTGATTCTTCCCAGCCAAGAACTGGAAGTTATTGTTTTACATTTGACCCATCATTATTTGAAAGTATATTATTTAATTTCCAAATATTTTTCAATTTCCCAAATCCCCTACTGTTGTTGATTTCTACTTTAATTCCATTTTGGTTGAGAGATGAAAGAACATGCTTTGTATAATTTCAGTCCTTTTCAATTTGTTGAGATTTACTTCATGGCTTAGTGTATGATCTTAGAGAAAGTACCACATGCATTTGAAAATCTATATTCTGCTTTGTTCAGTATGGTGTTATGATGTATGTGTGTGTGTGGGGGGGGGTGTATTCCTGACTTATAACTCCCATAGTCCTTGTTAATGTTGAGGGAGTGCTTTAGGCCTCCAGAGACACTCTGTCTGTGACCTTATCATGTCTTCCTAAGGCAAGACTCAATGTGATTGTGGGTCAGAAGACCCTCATTCCAGAGGAAGTTTTCTCCCATACCCTGGAGGAAGGAATGCTGCATAGAGAGTCCAGGCAGAATCTGACCAGACAGGCCCTGCTGGGCTTATATCACACACTGTTGTTCAATCACGTTTATACATGGCTGTGAATCATACTTATGCAATGAAGCCTCTGTAACAAGCCAAGATGGCAGGGTTTGCAGAGCTTCTGGATAGCTGAATACATGGAAGTTCCTGAAGGGTGGTGTGCCCAGGGAGGGCATGGAAGCTCCACACCCTGGTCCCCCATGCTTCATCTTATGTATTTCTTTATCTATATCCTTTGTTTTTTTATTATTAAATGATAGCTGTATACATTAATGCAAACAAGGGGTACAGTGTAGTGTTTTCATATACAATTTGAAATACTTTCATCAAGCTGGTTAACATAGACTTCATGTCATTTACTTAGTCATTGTGTCAAAACATTTATACTCTAGTTCTAGAAAAGTTCACTTGTACCCTTGTTAGACAGATCATATAGGTGATCTTTCCAGTCACCCTCCCACCACCTAGCCACCCCTCTCCCTTCCCCTTCCCCTTCCCCACCCTCTCCCCATATTCTTAGGCTAGAATTAAGTTGTAGCTTTCATTTGAGAGCTATAAATTAGTTTCATAAAAGGGCTGTGTACATTGGATACTTTTTCTTCCATTTCTGTGATACTTTGCTAAGAAGAACATTTTCCAGTTCCACCCATGTAAACATATCTGTATCCTTTGTGATGTCCTTTATAATAACCAAGTAAACTGATGTATTTGTTTTAATTCTGTAAGCTGTTCTAGTAAATTAATCAAACCCAATGAGAGGGCTGTGAGAACTCCAAGTTGAAACAGGCGTACCGTACACACATATGGTGCATTTTACAAGGGTATATGTTAAATATACTAAGTGTAGAGTATAAATGTCTTAACACAATAATTAAGAAAATGCAGTGAAGTCTATGTTAACCAGTTTGATGAAAGTATATTTCAAATTGTATATAAAACCAGCACATTGTACCTCATAAATGCATTAATATATGCAGTTATGATTTAATAAAAAAAAAAAGAAAGAAAAAAAAAGGAGATCGAGAGGCAAGACTGGCAAGGCTTGCAACTGGTGTCTGAAAGTGGGCAGTTTTCAGAACTGAGCCCCCACCTTGGGGAATCAGAAGCTATCTCCAGGTAGATAGCATCAGAGTTTAATTAGTGGATACTAAGCTGGTGTCTGCTGCTTGGTATGTGGGAAAAAAATCCTTAATTTGGTTACAGAAGTCTTCTCTATTGATGATCGTGTTGGTGAGAAGTTTACAGGAAAATGTGGTTTGGAAGAGTTTCCCAGAAACATTGAGTGGACTGTTCTATAGATGTCGAGTTGAGTTTATCAGTAGTACTGTTTTGGTATTGTACGTTTTGGTTGATTTTTTGTCTGTTAACAACTGAGAAGAAGATACTGAAGTCTCTGATTATTACTGTTGAGTTGTCTGTTTTCTATTTAATTCTGTTAGCCTTTGTTTCACGTACTTTGGGATATTGTTAACTGTGTATTTTTTATAGCTTCCTGGTGAATTGACGTTTTATTAATATAAAATATTCATCTTTGTGTCAAATAATTTTTGTATTAAATTTACTTTTGCATAATATTAATAAAGCCTTTCTAATTCTCTTATGGCTGTTGTTTACATGGTATATCTCTTTCCAGTCTTTTGTTTTCAACCTTTTTGTGTCTTTGAATCTAAACTGTACCTTTTAAAGAGAGCATATAGCTGGATTGTGTTTTTTAAATTCAATCTGAGGATCTGCTTTTTGATTTATACTTAGCCCTTTCACACTTAATGTAATTATTGGCCTTTTTTTCTATATACCATATTTTTTTGTTCCTCTATTCCTCCTTTACTACTTTGTTTTGTGATAAATAAATATTTGTACTATGATATTTCAATTTATTTGTTGATTTTAATGTATATGTATAACACACACACACATATATATAGAGAGAGAGAGAATTATTTTCTTAATGATGAGATTTCTTTTAAAATGTTTTGATGATTTTAATATTTCAATTATAGATTGTTTAGGTGTGAATCTCTGTGTTTATCACAGTTAGAGATGGCTGAGTTTTTTGATATGTATATCATGTTTTTCAACAAAAATGTAAACTTGAAGCCATTATTTTTTCAGATCATTCCTTTTTCTCCTTTTGAACCTTTCCTTGTACCGATTTTGATGTGCTGGATATTGAATATTAAGTCTCTAAGGCTCTATTCATTCTTCTTCATTCTTATTATTTCTGTTTTTCAGATTGGATAATCTCTGTTGATCTATCTTTGTATTTGTGAATTCTTTCTTCTGCATTTCAAGTCTGCTGTTGAATACCTCCAGTAAATTATTTTAGTTATTGTATTTTGCAACTTGGCCCTTTTTAAAATGTCTATCTATTGATATATTTAATTTGATTAGTAATTATTGTATTTTCATTAATTCTTTAAATAGTGTTTCTTTTAATTCTTTATAAAACATTTATAATAGTTGCTTTGAGTTTTGTCCAACTTCGTGGCCCATAGAGACATTTTCTATTGATTGTTTTTATTCCTATTTATAGGTTAATCTTATTTATTTATTTTCTGTAAGATTTTATTTAAAAAAAATGGATTATTTTAGAATAAGACATCACAATAAAACTTAATTCTCATCTCACCTCCTTTGGAGGGTGTTATTTTTTCTTTCTTTTTTCTTTTTTTGGGGGAGGGGTCCACTGAACTTTGTCAGAAGGCTGGGATTCTGGAGAACAGTAAGAGTAGCCCATCCAAGACTGTTCTGTTATTTCATTTCCATAATTACAGTTTTTTTTATTGAATGCTAACTATGTACATTAATGCACTTCTGGGGTACAGTGTGGCGTTTTCACATACAATTTGAAACATTTCCATCAAACTGGTTAACATAGCCTTCATGTCATTTTCTTAGTTATTGTGTTAAAACATTCATATTCTACTCTTAGAAAAATTCACCTG
>NW_003852512.1:4006264-4016449 GCF_000181295.1 Otolemur garnettii
TGAGCAATAGTTTCTGAGTTAGTTTACTTTTGTGGTGGAGGATTGCTCTGAGAATATTCTGGAGAGCTGGTTTGGTTATGGCAAATTTCTTCAGTGCATGGATGTCATTAAAGTATTTAATTTCTCCATCATAAATGAAACTCAGTTTAGCTGGATACAGGATCCTGGATTGAAAGTTATTTTGTTTTAAGAAATTAAATGTCAATGACCACCCTCTTCTTGCCTGAAAGCTTTCAGCAGAGAGATCTGCAGTCATTCTAATACTCTTCCCCTTGTAGGTTATGGTTTTCTTACACCTGACTGCTTTCAGAATTTTCTCTTTCATCTTAACTTTAGTGAAGTTAATTATGATGTGCCTGGGGGATATCTTGTTCAGCTTGAGCCATGCTGGGGTTCTGAAACTATCTGCTATCTGAATTTCAGAATCTCTTGGCATGTCTGGAAAGTTCTCTTTCATAATTTTATGAAGAACAGCCTCTGTGTTTTGTGAAGCAACTTCATCACCTTCAGGGATTCCTATAAGGTGAATATTAGTTTTCTTCGAATTATCTGAGAGCTCTCTGAGAGAAAGATCCATTTTTGCTCTCCACTTCTTTTGATCTTTGCACTCCTGGGCTTCTTCAAAAGCTTTATCTTCAATGTCAGAGATCCTTTCTTCTGCCTGTTCCACTCTGTTATGGAGGGATTCCACTGTGTCTTTCAGATCTTTGAGGGCTGCAACCTCTAGTCTCAGTATTTCAAATTTTTTGGTCATTTTATCTTTGAAATCGTTGAATTCTTGAGATATCTTTTGAATAATTTCTTGAAATTCTAATTCCCTCCTTTCTTTCATTCTGTTCATCTCATTTGCTATCCAAATTCTGACCTCGATTTCTGACATCTCAGCCATCTGTTTATGAATAGGGTCTTCAATTGCATCGGCCCCATTTTTCCTTGGGGGAGTTGATCTATTCTGGTTATTCAAGTTGCCAGAGTTTTTCTGCTGATTCTGCCCCCTGCTGAGTTTACCTTGTTTGGAGGCCTTATCAGAACTGTTCAGTTGGTGGCTTCTTCTGGTTGCCCAGAGAGACAGGCAGAGCATGTCTGTTGTCTTCTCCAAGTTCGCGGGTGCTGGGGCAACCAGGGTGCAGTGGAACAGCAGCAGCTGCAGTGGAGTGTGGGCTGCAAGATTAGACCTTGTTCAGCCTGCCGGGGCAACTGGGGGGGCAGGAGACCAGCAGCAGCCAGATCAGTCCTAGTTCAGCCCCTCCGGGGAAACTGGTGGAACAGGGGAACTGTAGTAGCTAGATCAGTCCTGGTTCATCACCCTGGAGCAGCCACAGGGTGGGGGAACGGCAGTGGTAGCACAGTGTATGCGAGTGACCAGATCAGTCCTAGTTCAGCCCCACCAGAGTAGCTGGTGGGGACCAGAGGACTCCTTCACTGTCGCCCGCTGGATGCGTGTGGCACTATCCAGCTGATCTGTGCCCTCCTAGCACAGGAGCCCAGAGCGGGGACACACATCCTCTAGCAAACAGTTCTCTAGCAAGCAGTCCATGGGACACATATCCTCTAGCAAACAGTTCTCAGCCTGCCCAGAGTAGTAGACTCCTCCACTGCCACCTGCAGGGCATGTGTAGCTCTAGCAAGCAGTTCTGGGCCTACCCAGCACAGGTGCCTGGAGCAGGGAACTCCTCTGCTGGTCCCATGAGGTGTGCATGTCTCTAGCAAGCTGTTTTGGGTCTACCTGGAATGGAAGACTCCTCTGCCACTGCCTGCCGGATGCCCGTGGAACTAGCAAGCAGTTCTGGGCCTTCCCAGAGCAGGAGCCTGGAGCAGGGATCTCCTCTGCCGCCAGTGAGGTGTGCAACTCTAGCAAGAAGTTCTGGGCCTGCCCCAAGTTCGGGACTCCTCTGTCTCCACCTGTGGGATGTTTGTGGCTCTAGCAAGTAGTTCTGTGCCTGCACAAAGTAGGGGACTCCTCTGTGGCCACCCACTGTCCGCAGGAGTCATGGGGCTCTAGCAAGCAGTTCTGGGCCCAGAGCGCTGGAGAGGGGATCTCCTCTGCTGCCCATGGGGCACATGGCTCTAACAAGCAGTTCTGGGCCCTCCTAGAGTGGGGGACTCCTCCACCACCACCCGTGGGGGTGTGCAAGGCTCTAGCAAGTAGTTCTGTGCCTGCCAGGAGGAGGGGACTCCTCTGTGGCCACCCACCGCCCATGGGTGGTGTGCGGCTCTAGCAAGCAGTTCTGGACCTTCCCAGAGCCCTGGAGCAGGGGTCTACCTGCCATCCGTGGGGTGCGTGGCTCTAGCAAGCAGTTCTGGGACCACCCAAAGTTGGGGACTCCTCCGTCACAGCCAGTGTGGCCTGTGAGGCTCTAGCAAGTAGTTCTGTGGCAGCCCAGAGCAGGGGACTCCTCTGCAACTACCTGCTGCCACAGGAGGTGTGCAGCTCTAGTAAGCAGTTCTAGGCCCACCCAGAGACCTGGAGTGAGGATCTCCTCTGCCGCCCATGGAGTGATGGCTCTAGCAAGCAGTTCTGGGCCCTCCCAGAGCGGGGGACACCTCTGCCACTGCCCGTGGGCTGCGCCAGGTTCTAGCAAGTAGTTCTGTGCCTGCCCAGAGCAGGGGACTCCTCTGCGACCACCTGCCACCCGCAGGAGGTGTGCATCTCTAGCAAGCAGTTGTGGGCCTGCCCAGAGCCCTGGAGCCGGGATCTCCTCTGCTGCCCATGGGGTGCACGGCTCTAGCAGGCAGTTCTGGGCCCTCCCAGAGTGGGAGACTCCTCCGTCGCAGCCTGCAGGGGTGCACAAGGCTCTATCAAGTAGTTCTGGGCCTTCCTGGAGCAGGGGACTCCTCTGCAGCCACCCGCAGCCTGCGGGAGGCATGCGGCTCTAGCAAGCAGGTCTGGGACCCACTTTGTACCTGCATTTTTTGTTCTCAAATGCTCTTCCTTGGATTTACAGCTTGCTGAACTTCTTTCTGGGCTCAGCTCCCCATCTTTGGCTTCATAGATTCTGATTCCAACTAGTTTTTCTTCCTTTGCTCAGGAGCCTCTGACCAGGGTTGCTACCAGTCGGCCATCTTCCCATATAACCAAAATTACAGTTTTTTACAATGAAGTTCAAAGCACAGACCACACCAATCTCTATTCCAAATAATAATCAGCATAATTCAGTGACCTATTACAACATTCCAATTCAAAAGTTAATCTCCTAAATCAGTCCACCTAAACTACTCAAGATAGGGATCTCAAGGATGATAGCTAAATTTACAAAATAGTAAGAATGGGAGACAAGGGGGTGAAAGTTACTCAGGCCCTAAACTAACCAGACCAGTTATGTCACATTTGCCATACCCTTCCTAACTCCATCTTATTCTCACTAAATGTGCTTTCATTCCCCATTCCTATTATTACATTTTATATCTATGAAGTAGATTTTAAATGGTAATAATAACTACAATTTACTAAACTTGTCATGGGATTGAACTTATTTGGGCAAGGGATAGGTTTATAAAATTACACTGGAAAGAACATACAGCACTGTTAACAAAAGACAACAAGGGGCACACTCAATATAAGAACAAACAAAAATGTCTGAGAATAATATACTTCTCATCCTGACTACTGAAGCTTTTAACTCTTGTCTTCTACATTTCTACAGTACACTTGTCTGGCTTGAGTTCACTGGATTTTTCTCAGGGGGGATAAAGCTAGATGCAGGAATGAAGTAATATAGACAACTTGACTGCTATAGGGGTTGCAAATAGGATGATCCAGAGGCCAGTTCACTTTCTCTTGAATTTGTCAGGTCTTTCTCTCCAAGTCCTGATGATAACCTAGATCTCTGGCTGGAACCTATGTAAGTTTCAGGAAATAGGACAAGGGGCCTCTTTTTAAGCAATTCAGATTGTGCCATAGTATAGCTCAGGAGGTGGTTGGGCATGCCATGACAGAGATCAAAGGTCATCTGCTGGAGGCCTTCAAAAAGTCAGGAAGACATAGGTCCAAGGCCAGCTGAGTAAGTTCTTTCTCTAGGTGGGTCCATTACTAGAATGAAAGACTTGGAATATATATCTCAAAAACTACTCCAGTGTAAAGAAGTAAACGGAGGCTCAATCTGGCTTCTTTGCACTGACAGAAATGAAGTCAGGGTTGTGTCCTGGGTAAGAGAATAAAACCATTTAGTAGTCACCTGTAAATATTCACAAGTTCTGGGTTTTGAGGCTAAGGTTTGCATGATAAAAACATTAGTGTTCTCATTTACAGCTTTAGTAAATTTCTTAAGATGATACTTAGCCTGAAGAGTTTCTATAGAATTGATCTGAAGTTCTGGGTAATCTAAGTGAGCATTCCTGAAAATCAGTTGGGTGTGGGGCCACTTGTAAGGCTGTGTTGTAACCTCACCATTGGGAAATTTTTATTCAGGTTCTAATTTCTCCTGAGGTATCTATATAGACACAGCATATAGTGTTTAATATTCCACAGAGTCCTTCCAGTGTAGCCAACAGGTAATCTTTGTTGATGCTTAAGGCTTTTGCAATTTTTTTCCCCATCAGTCTTAGAGTCAGAGACAAATGCCACAATGCCCAGATATTTTTAGAGATGAGGTCTCACTCTTGTCAGGCTGGTCTCAAACTCCTGAACTCAGGCAATCCACCCGCCTCGGTCTCCCAGAGTGCTAGGATTACAGGCGTGAGCCACCACACTTGGCCTTACAAATATAGTTTTTTGGGGTTTTTTTGAGATAGAACCTCAAGCTGTCCCCCTGGGTAGAGTGCTGTGACATCACAGCTCACAGTAACCTCCAACTCCTGGGCTTAAGCAAGTCTTCTGCCTCAGCCTCCCAAGAAGCTGGGACCACAGGCACCCACCACAATGCCCAGCTATTTTTTGGTTGTAGCCGTCATTATTGTTTGGCAGCCAGGCTGGATTCAAACCCACCACCTTAGGTGTATGTGGCTGGCACCTTAGCCACTTGAGCCACAGGTGCTGAGCCACAAATATAGTTTTAATTACTGCTTTTAAGCTCATAAATTCTACCAAGAAAAAAAAAAAACTAAGTATTTTAACCAGACTTGTTATTTTAAACAATGTAACATCGTTACAATAATTTAAGGATCCATTCAAAGGCCATTTTTCTCCAGATTGAAGATGGTATATCAGCCAGGCTGTGTTATAGTAAAATTTCATTGCTTTTTTAGATACAGGTTGGTACTTATACTGAGACAAATCAGACAGAATATTCCCCAATGGGTTGTCATTTGGGATTGAGGTCTGAGCTCCCATAATACACAGCAGATATAGAAATACCAGATTTCTCAAGAACAAAATCAGAATTGATGAGATCTAAACTTCTCAGCACACCACCGTGAGGCCTGAGCTGCCATAATACCAACAAGATACAGAAACACCAGATTTCTTGAGAACAGAACCAGAACTGAGGAGAACTAAAGTTCTCAGAGCACAACCAGAGTAAAGCAGGTGGACCTTAGTGAGTGATAACAACAGCAAGTACATGAGTGCAGAGCCCCAAGACTCCCAGGTGACATCTCTTGGCAGCACTGCTAGGAGCAATCGGAACACAGCATATTTGGGCCGTCTGTCTAGGTGAATGCTAGGTTTCCCCAGCAGCACTTACACAGAACTTACCAAAGCAGGCTTGAGGTCTCTTTGTGGTTGCCACAAATGTTACCAGATGAAGAGGGTCCAGCCACCTGTCACTGTCAGCCAATATTCAGGGATAGGGACAGTTCCACCACTTTGTCAGAAGGCTGGGATTCTGGAGAACAGTGAGAATAGCCTCTCCAAGACTAACTTGCTTGAACCAATTTCTTTAAGAGATTGTCTTCTTTGCAGTATCTCTAACTTCACTCCCTTTTAAAATTCTCATTTCATAGTCTTTTTAAAGCCTGGCTTTATAGCAGCTGTGACTGGGTGAATAAACATTGTGGTCAGCCTCTGATTATTCAGAAGTTTTTCTTAAATAATTTGAGCCACTAAGGCTTCTACCTTTGCAAATGGATCTGTGGGGATTGTTTTCAAAATCCAGATGATTTACAAGTCTGCCCCAGCTTTTACTTTCTGCTGGGTCTTTTCCTATCTTTTCTGTACACCTGTAAGGCCTTAGGTTCAATTAAGCCTACCAGTAGATCTCTGGGATGTCTCCTGTCTCTTCTGAGTGCAAGCAGCCTTACACATGTGCACAGCCTTCCAGAACACCAAAGATATCTGGTAGTTTTTCAAGACTTGCTATGGCTGTTTTGTTTCCCTGTTAACTTTCTGGCTGTTGTGTTTCTTGTCCCCAAGCAGTATTGAAGCCTGGTGCAGCTTTGATATTGAGCATCTTTTTTTGACACTATGAACTGTTATTTTTGACAGCATTCTTGGGTTTGGGGCTTTTTCTCAATCCATCCCAAATCCCTCCAGAAGCAGAGATGCTGCTTTTCTCGGTTTGCCCTGCTGTGGTAGAATTACTGTGATGGGAGCTGGGCAGGGGATGGGAGGTCAACACCAAAGACCCTCACTGTTCTTAACAAAGTTCAGTACTTTTTCTTATATAAATGCTTTCCAATCTGTGGTATGCTTTTGGTCAACTGACAGAGTCCTAAAATAGCTATTTTGATAACTTTGTTCAGTTTTATCATTGCCTTTGGGGAGATGATTTGTTGAGCTTCTCACTCTATCATTACCATGTTCCTGCTTCCTCCCACAGCCCTTTTATTCCTTCTACCATCTGCTAGGACAAGTCAAGGATTTTCTCCTTAATAAATATTGGCTTTTTCCAGGCTTCTATGATACCTCTAGTAACCTACGTGCCTGTGCCCATGAAGTTCTTACTAGGATGTTAAAATTCAGGTCTTAAGAATTTCCTCTTTGGTCAATGAACTTTTGATGATGCAGCCTTACATTTTAGCTCCTTGGAACAAACAGTCTCAAAATGCAATCCCTGGAATACTCCCATGATTTCCCTGGATCCCACAGATACATGCAGGCTAATTTTTGCAATTATTTTAATATTTAGTCACTTTCTTAACTTATCAGGCCCAGCATATCCTTATCTGGGTTATGATGGAATTTAACCTTCCTTATTGGTCTGGTAGTTAGGATAGGTAATTAAGGCAGTTCCTTAGTGGGCCACCTTTTTTCCCACAATGGAGAAGATTCTGCAGCACCTTCTAAGTATAGCAGTAGCACTTGTACTTGTTAGACAAGGAGACAAGGTGGGCTACTCCTGCAGTCTCGCAGTGTTCAATGTGTGTGGGGGAAGGGGAGGGTACATAGCCAATGTCATTTGGTACTTCATTTAGACATTCCCATTGCATAGTTCAGTGTCTCAGGTTTCCTCCTGCAGGATCCCAGTCTTTGCAGAACTGAACTTGCCTAGGCTGAGCATTCACAAACACCTCAGGGCACAGCTTTTGGTTTCATGTACTTTGTGGGACATAGAGGACTTTATGCATTTCTGTATAAATGTTTACCTGAGGAACTGAGACCCTAGAAAATCAGGCTGAAGAGAAATGTGGCACAAATTCAGTTTATGGCTAGTGAAACTTTCCTTTCTTTGAGCTGGTTTTTGTGACTTATGGATCTCCTAAAAGAGAAAAATATCTTCCACCTCTTTCGAGATACCTCTTGCTTCCTTGATTAAGTTATAACCTGGATTATGACTTAACAGTCTATAAATCTTCTTTAACCATGTGGTAGTACTGGATTCTTTCTGAATGTGTTCTGGTTCAGCTGCCTGATTCACAGATTGTTCTTTGCTCAATTAAACTCTGTTGAATTCAATTTGTAAGAAGTGGGTTCCAAAATAGAGCTCCCAGAGATAGACCCCCAAGAGCACTGTATGCACAATGAAGTACCTGCCAGGGTGTGCCCATTATTGGGGCTCACAGTAAGTTCTGTCTCAGATTCTGAAGCTATACCAATTTGTGTCTGAGCTCTTGGAGTTTAAGCTTAAACAAATCTTTGAATGTAACTGGTTTGAAAGTTGCAAGAGAAACTGAACTGAGTCTGGAATCAGGTTAGATCTGGGTCTGGAATCATATTAGATCTGCCTATTAACTGGTTTAGCAATCCTCCTGCCTCAGCCTCCCAAAGTGCTAAGAAATTGCTGTTTATGAGAGTGTCTGAGAGGGAGGACTGAGACTCTAAAAATTCTCACCATTGTTCTAAATCTATATGATAAGTCTCCCCATTGTTTAGAGTACTTTTCTTGGCCATCACATATTAACTAGAGCCTTACACACAACTTCCCCCCCGCCTTTTGGTGTGATGCAACAATAATTAGGCCTCATATCGTAGCTCCATACTTTCAAAATATAATTTTTCTCACTTGTTTCATCCAGGAGTTATCTTTTTAGAAGACAGATTGCTACCTACCTAATAATTGCATAGAACAATACAACAGGTTATTAAAAAATCCATAGTCTAAATAAAAAATAGTAACATTTAAGAACTAGCAAAATTAATTCCTTATATAAGAGCTATTAACTGATCCTTTCTGTATGTCTATGTGTCTATATGGCTACGTATACTATTTTTATGTGATATTTTACTACCAAATCATATAAGAAGAGTTCTAACTAAAATTATAATCCCTTAAGTCAAATATTTTATTAAAACAGTAGAAATTAACTCAAACATTTATTTGGTTCATTTAACTTTAGAATATTGTAATTGACCTCTCAACTTTCTTTTTGATTCTCATACACTCTGGTTCACAATTTCTCTTTGTTAATGTAAATCTGAATGCCTCAGAGATACTGTGAGTCTCCTTCAATATTATCTCATTCTCTGAGCTACTTTATAATCTTTAATCAGAGATCCACTTTTGTTCAATGCTTTTATGATATTTTGCTGTGGATATAGGGTACTGTCTTAGATTCTCTCATTCCTTTAAAGACTCTAGCTAAATGAGGCCATAAAGCCTCTAGGTCTGGACTCCAGTGGGTATAGACAAACGTTGCTTAGGAAAAAAATATCTCAGGGCACTCAAATTTGGAAGGAAGTATGGAGAACCCTCAAAGAACTCAAACTAGACCTCCCATTTGATCCTGTAATCCCATTACTGGGCATCTATGCAGAAGGAAAAAAATTCTTTTACCTTAAGGACACTTGCACTAAATTGTTTATCACAGCACAATTTACAATTGCCAAAATGTGGAAACAACCTAAATGCCCACCAACCCAGGAATGGATTAACAAGCTGTAGTATATGTATACCATGAAATACTATTCAGCCATTAAAAATGATGGACCTGGATGGAAGTGGAACACATTATTCTTAGTAAAGCATCACAAGAATGGAGAAGCAAGAATCCTATGTACTCAATACTGATATGAGGACAGTTCATGACCTAGTACACAGTCAGGGGTGGGGGAAGGGGAGAGCAGAGAGAGAGAAGGAGGGAGGGAGTGGGGGAAGGGGAGAGCAGAGAGAGGGAAGGAGGAAGGGGGTGGCAGAAGGAAAAATTAGAGAGAGGGAAGGAGGGAGAGGATAGGGGGTCACGGTTTATGATACATCTTTTGGGGGTGGGACACAATTATAAGAGGGACTTTACCT
The DNA here is from genome assembly GCF_000181295.1 of Otolemur garnettii. Classification (NCBI taxonomy): domain Eukaryota; kingdom Metazoa; phylum Chordata; class Mammalia; order Primates; family Galagidae; genus Otolemur; species Otolemur garnettii. Next base: position 4,015,813 of record NW_003852512.1, read on the forward strand.
AACAAATGCAATCACTGTAACCTGGGAATTCATTTGTATCCTCAATGAATCCCCAACAATAAAAAGAAAAGCTTACTCCAAAACACCTTGAGTCAAATTTGTTATAACCCTCACTAGAACTTGCAGATTGTCACAAGAAAAAGCTGCCACATTTTACACAGAATCTGAATATGATTTTAGAGTCTGACATACAATGATAATAATTTGAAAATATCATTTATCAATTTCTGCTGATAGTCCTATTGCCAATAGACCTGTAATATCAGATATATTGTATATGGGGTCAAACAGACTCTTATAGCCCCGTCTTCTTTTATCTTTTTGACTTGCACTTATATCCAATCACATGGGATATGTGTGCAAATGGGGAGTAATTAAGAAAAGAAAGTTTTGGCTCGGTGCCTGTGGCTCAAGTGGCTTAGGTGCCAGCCACATACACCTGAGCTGGCAGGTTTGAATCCAGCCTGGGCTTGCCAAACAACACTGATGGCTGCAACCAAAAAATAGCTTAGCGTTGTGGCAGACGTCTGTAGTCCCAGCTACTGAGGAGGCAGAAGTAGGAGAATCACTTGAGCCAAGGAGTTGAAGGTTGCTGTGAGCTGTGAAGCCATGAAACTCTACCCAGGGTGACAGCTTG
>NW_003852512.1:4016506-4024452 GCF_000181295.1 Otolemur garnettii
AAAGAAAGAAAGAAAGAAAGAAAAGAAAAGAAAAGAAAGTTTTTAATATATAGTTGGTACTGCCTTGGGACCTACACTATATATGACTAAATTATTTTGCAGGGCACTGTTTGTGAATTTCACCAAATCTCTGGAGAAAACTGGCCCCTAGAGTCCCAGACTATCCCTTTTTCACACTCCAAATTGATTTTATAGATTAATTCCCAACTTTAGGCTTTTTTCTCTGTTTGGTTATTGTTTTCATCATAGACTGAATACAATCTAACTAGACATGCTGATGCTACAGCAATGGTAAAGAAATTAGATTATCTCATGTTTTGATATACCTTTATGGATTGAGTCCAGATCAAGGGACTCATTTTAAACCACTTTCTTGTGAAGGCTCTAGGGTACTTATTTATATTCATACCCCATGTCATCCCCAATCCTCAAGGCAAGTGGAATATAAAAATTTAGAAATGGAAATGATTAAAAAAAAATTCTGTCAAAGGCCTAGCACAGTGGCTTACACCTATAATCCTAGTACTCTGGGAGGCCAAGCATATAGATTGCTTAAGCTCAGGAGTTTCAGACCAGCCTGAGCAAGAGCAAGACTCCATCTCTCATTTAAAACCCTGGCCACACTAACTACCCAATCTAAGGCTGGTTATGCCAACATCTATACCATCTCTGCCAAAAATAGAAAAACTAGCTGGGCACTGTGGTGGCACCTATAGTCCCAGCTACTCAGGAAATTGAAACAAGAGATTGCTCAAGCACAAGAGTTTGAGGTTGCTGTGAGCTATGTTGAGATTCTGTCTCAAAAAGGAAAAAAAAAATTCTGTCAAGACCTTGGACTTAAATGGGAAGGAACATTACCTCTGGGACTTACAAAAATTTGGAATACATGGTTTCTGAAACAGTGTTCCATCACCCCATGCCTAATGACACCTATAAACCTTGTATTCTTGGAGTAATTGAGCAGTATGGAGATTTTAGTGAATAATTTGATACCATGATGAGCTACATAGAGATGATAATTAGTATGCTTGGAGCATATCATTGACAGGTGAAGGGACCATGGATTTCACCAACTTACAGGAATTGTCATCCTGTTTTGACCAAGCGATTGTATGTACATTAACATTCTTGGAAGACACACACTGTCACGTCACTCTAAAGGTATTTATGAAGTACTGTTAACACCTATGCTGCCATAAAAAGTAAAAGAAAAATCCTGGATTTGTGTGAGCCACACCAAATTACACTGAAACAATTGAAGCATCACCCCTACAGATGATCTGAAATTAAGGATTTCCAGGGCCAGTTCATAAGTTCCTTAGGTGACTTCATGAGGTAGATGGATTTTTCTCAAGATCGTGGATCAAGAAACCCTATTTTCACTATAAATTCACCTTATTGTCTTTTAAACCCTCCCCAAATGGTCTTTTCTAAACACTTCTCATTTTAAGTCTCCCCCCTCAAAGAATTGTACATTGGAAGCTGAGTAGAGATTGTGTCAACCTATCTCAGTCTCCCTTTAATCTTCTATTGTGACTATTCTTTCAATCTATGCCTTATTCTTACTAACCCTTACTGTTTTTTTTCCCCAGAGATCAGATACAGACCCTGTAGCCCTTTGTACTAATTTTTAAAACCATGGCCACACTAACTGCTCAATCTAATTGCTAGTTATGCCAACATCTAGACCATGTCAGGAGAACTGGAACTCATTTTGTTCCTGTCAATGTGAGTGCCTAGTGGAACCAGTTCAGAAGGTGAATGTGTGATAAAATGTGGTACAACCAGAGAGGAAACCTCATGGTGCTTCTTATGTTGGTGAGTCAAGTGGACATATAAAAACCTCGGTCAAGCTCAAGAATATTTTTTGCTCAGGTAGTCATTGGAAAGAAAACTTTCCCTCTGCATTAAAAACTGGGATGATGCTAGATGTTTTCTGAGTGGCATACTACAGCAATATTGTGATTAAATGCTGTAGTTTGATTCCACATTTGGCATTCTTGCACCTCTGAGATGGTGCTGACACTAACACTCATGATGTCAATGATTGTCAAATCACCAGACATTATGGATACCTCACAAGCAACTTGGGTAGCTCACTTGCTCCTTTTGTTAAATTGCCAGACACTGAAGATTATATGTGGACAGAGCAAAAGTCTGGACATACTTGGTTAAGTAACAAAACCAAGCCCAATAACTGCCAGAACTAGAACAAAGCTCTTTAATATCAAGTATTTTGTAACTTGTTCCTATAGACCAGGCGTCCTCAAACTATGGCCTGTGGGCCACATGCAGCCCACTGGGTGTTCTTGCCACTGCTGCCTCTCCTGCTTAGCAGCTGACTTGTCCCGTGGCCTGCAGTCCAGCCCTCCAACAGTCTGAGGGACAGTGAACTGGTCCTCTGTTTAAAAAGTTTGAGGACCTCTGCTATAGACTCACAGGGACACAAGGATACTGGAGAAGTGAAAGTGCCGATAAGGTAGAAGAGGCACAGAAAACTCCATACAGAAAGGTCTCAGGTTCCAACCTGACCTTATTTAAATTACACTATTCTTTTTATTTTGTGTCATGATATGGTGATAAAGTGTACAGGCGGTTCCTGCCTACTCAGGATATTATTGACTTGATTATCTGACATCCTTTGTTACCAGGAACTCTACTTCCAATGGGAACCAAATTACAAACCTGTGATCTTTTCTTCATAAAGTGGTACCAATGCAACATACTATATGTGATATTATTGAAAAATTCACTTGTATAACACAATTCTAAGTTCTTTTTGGTACTCAGGACTCTTTGCACAGCATGTCAAACTTATGAAATAGAAAAGACAACTTTAAAGCTCTCCATGGTAATAGAACAAGAGTTCAATATCACTATGCAAGCATTGGGAGCACTTCAGTTAGAAATCAGCAACACCCTACCCTCTTTTGTATTTCAAAACTGCTGGGACCTGAATGTCCTGATAACCCAATAAGGAAGAGTTTGTGTGATTATTGGTGAAAATTCTTACCACTCAGGGTGAGGAGAGATACATTTATTAGAAGATAAGATATTCTCCATCAGATAAATGAAGACTTATTTCCAAGAATGGAAGACTGGTTTCCTGGGGTATAGTGAAATGTGCTTAGATCAGTTCTAGTCTGTTTCTTCATTCTCACTTGAAATCTATGTTCTTGTTTCCCTTTTCATATCTATTGTTACTCTACTACTAACCAGATCTCTCTCTCTCTCTCTCTCTCTATAGCTATAAACTCAGATTTTATTTTTGTCCAGAGACAAGGAAAGACTTTAATAGAGGTTCTGGAAAAGGAGAAAGGAGACTGACCAGGTGTCAGTTCCCTTCCACATTATTGCAAAAGGCTATTATTAGCCTTATCAGTATAGCTGCAATACCGCTCTTCTCTAGTGCTGGTCAGGATTATGGGGGTAAACATAGGGTCAGAATTATAGGTGTATCTTTAGTACCAGACAGGATATGGATAGGGTATTTCCAGGAACTTTGGGCTTTGAAGTAGTCCAGGAATCTGGGAAGGGGATTGCTGGTTTCTGACCTGATTTTCTAAAATGGCTGCACTCCTGCCAGGTTATGAGAATTCCATTCCCACAACTCCCTGCTTTTTATTTTAAGGAATGGGACAGAAGAACTTTCTTCCAGCTAGATGTGGGTGTTGACTCTTTTAGGGATGTGGGGGGAGTTATTAGGATTATGAAGGGTTTGGTATTGTCTTGAGCATATCTCTTTCAGAAGAAAGACTTGGGTACTCTGTTGTTGGGTTAAGCTGAAAACCCTTCTCTGAATGAACTGGATTGCAGTTTATATAAGGAGCAGACATAAGGAAACACAAAGTAATAAAAGAAGTAAAGCAGCAATTAAAGGTAAGACCCAAAGGACAGAGCTTTGTGAGTCAAACCATGATTGCCAGTTGTTTTCTCTGGTCTTTGGCAACCCAGTCAGCTCATTTCTTGGCCACATCTCTGACCAGTCCAGATTGGTTGACAGAGAAGCAGCATTCTTCATCTAGGAACAAACACAGATCTCCCTTTTCTGCAATGAGAAAATATAGACCACATCTGTATTGGAGAGTCATGGCTTCTGAGGAATCTATTTGGTCTTTTTAAAAAATGTAGAGAAGACTCCATGCCTCTGAGTCCTATCCTGATTCCTGCAGCTCTTCAGGGTGATGAAGAATGTGGTTAAGATGGGGGCTCTTTTGGGCCTGACATGTGTTTCTATTGGAATGGCTAGAGGTTGCTCAGGAAGGGCAATGTTCCAACTCAGCTTCCAATGTGTGAAACTTCCATGGAAGTTTCAGATAAGAGGAATGAAGGAGTTAAGGAAATTTCACCTCAAATATTAGTCCTTGGTATAAAGAATATTTTGTATAAAGAATATTTTGAATTGAAGGTTATTCAAGGACAAGAAACACTGAACAAGGGCTTCCAACTATCTGGATAAACTGGACTGGCCAGATCAGAGGATCAAAGGGAAGAACTGAATTCCCATCTCCCTTCCTGTTACCTCAAAATATTTCAGAAATGGAGGGAGTCAAGATGGCCAACAGGTACCAGCCTCTGACAGAAGCTCCCATCCAGAGGAAAGGATAAAGTCCAGAAAACACCCAACAAAGTCAAAGACTGGGAGCCCAGCTGAGAGAGAAGAGTGATACCAGCAGGACACCTCTTCTGAGGCAAGCAGCGACTCCTGGAAGGCAATCTACAGGTACATAATACACCCCAAAGGAAAAGTATCCATCCCCTCCCCTGAGAAAGGTGTGCTTTTCCTTTGTTTCCTCTTCAGCTGCTCCTCTGAGTCTCCTACATGTGATTGATAAACTGAGGACCTTTTCTCTCTCTCCATAAATGAGAGCTGCCGACAGGAAAGTCTACTACCCTGGAGGGACCTTGCTGAGACTCTGAACACTCTCCCCCAGGCAGAAAAGTGGAACTGGTGTTCGCACAGCCATTTTGAGTTTCCAGTCCACCCTCCCCCCCTTGCCCACAGAGACAGCTAGAGGAGACCCAAGAGCAGCATCCACCTACCTTTGCAAGACCAAGCCCCTGTCCTGGTTCTTCACCGGGAGAACTGCTTGATCCACACTTCCTGCATGCAGACTGATCCCACCCGCCAGTGCATTCTATGCTCAGCTGTCTCCCCGGCTGCTATCCCCACTTCCCGGGGCCTTGGCGGACGGGCACAACTGCAACTGACTCCTGCCGGGGTGGGCTGCATATCCCCGCAGGCTGCTGTCCCCACTTCCCAGGGTCTTGGCAGACCACGATCATGACTGGCTCCTGCTGGGGAGGGCTGCATCACCCCTCCAGCCGTGCGCCCGCCTCCCAGGGCCTTGGCAGAGAGCGCCGAGGAGACAACTAGAAGTCACCGGCAGAACATTTTTAGAGACAGTCTCTGAAAGGTGCAAATTCAGCATGGGGCAGAATCAGCAGAAAAACTCTGGTAATCAGAATAACCAGAGTAGATCAACCCCGCCAAGGAAGGATGGGGCAGACACAATTGAAGACCCATTCCATAAACAGATGTTTGAGATGTCAGAAATTGAGTTCAGAATCTGGATAGCGAATAAGATAGACAGAATAGAGGAAAGAAGGGAATTAGAATTTCAAATTATTCGAAAGTTGTCCCAGGAATTCAATGATTTCAAAGATAAACTGATCAAAGATTACAATACACTGAAGCAAGAGGTTGAATCTCTTAAAGATCTGAAGAGTACAGTTGAATCCCTCCTTCAGAGAATGGACCAGGCAGAAGATAGGATCTCTGACACCGAAGACAAAGACTTTGAATGCACCCAAACTTCCAAAGATCATGACAAATGGAGAGCAAAATCAGATCACTCGCTCAGAGAGCTCTTGGATAATTCGAAGAAAACTAATAGTCACCTCACAAGAATCCCTGAAGGTGACAAAGTTGCTTCACAAAACACATGGGCTCTCCTTCATGAGATTATGAAAGAGAACTTTCCAGACATGCCAAGGGATCCTGAAATTCAGATAGCAGACAGCTTCAGAACCCCAGCGCGACCCAACCTGAACAAGACATCCCCCAGGCATATCATAATTAGCTTCACTAAAGTTAACATGAAAGACAAAATCCTGAAAGCAACTAGACACAAGAAAACACTAACTTACATGGGGAAGAATGACTGCAGATCTCTCTGCTGAAACCTTTCAGGCTAGAAGAGGGTGGTCATTGACCTTCAACCTCCTAAAACAAAACAGCTTTCAACCCAGAATCCTGTATCCAGCTAAACTGAGTTTCATTTATGATGGAGAAATTAAATACTTTAACGACATTCACATGTAGAAGAAATTTGTCATAACTAAACCAGCCCTCCAGGATATTCTCAGACCTATCTTCCATAATGACCAGTGCAATCCTCCACCACATAAATAAACCCACCCAGAAAATTTTGATCAAATTCCAATCTCCACAGTGGCAAAAGGATCAAAGATATCCACTGGACCTTCAAAAAACTCGATACCCAAAAGTATACCAGGCTTATCAATAGTTTCAATCAATGTGAATGGGTTAAATTGCCCTCTAAAGAGGCATGGGCTCTTAGATGACTGGATACAAAAATTCAGGCTGGGTATCTGTTGCATTCAAGAAACTCACCTTACTTTGAAAGACAAGCATAGACTCAGGGTGAAGGGATGGTCATCTATAGTCCAGACTAATGGAAAGAAGAAAAAAGCAGGTGTTGCAATTTTATTTGCAGATACAATAGGCTTTAAACCAACAAAAGTGAGCAAGGACAAGTATAGTTACTTTATATTTGTTAAGGGTAATACTCACTATGACGAGATTTCAATTATCAATATCTATGCACCCAACCAGAACGCACCTCAATTTATAAGAGACACAATAACAGACATGAGCAACCTGATTACTCTCAGATCCATCATAGTCAGAGATTTTAATACTCCTTTGGCAGTGCTGGATAGATCCTCCAACAAGAAGCTTAGCAAAGAAATTTTAGATTTAAACCTAACCATTCAGCATTTGGACTTAACGGACATCTATAGAACATTTCACCCTAATAAAACTGAGTACACATTTTACTCATCAGCCCACGGAACAAACACCAAAATAGACCACATCTTAGGTCACAAGTCTAACCTCAGCAAATTTAAAAGAATAGAAATTATCCCTTGCATCTTCTTAGACCACCATGGAATAAAAGTTGAACTCAGCAATAATAGGAATTTGCAGACCCAAACAAAAACGTGGAAGATAAATAACCTTATGCTCAATGACAGTTGGGTTAGAGATGAGATCAAGAATGAAATTACCAAATTCTTGGAACTAAACAACAATGAAGAGATGAGTTATTAGAACCTCTGGGATACTGCAAAGGCAGTCCTAAGAGGGAAATTTATTGCACTGCAATCCTTCCTCAAGAAAACGGAAAGAGAAGAAGTTAACAACTTAATGGGATACCTCAAGCAACTGGAAAAGGAAGAACACTCCAATCCAAAACCCCGCAGAAGAAAAGAAATAACCAAAATTAGAGCAGAATTAAATGAAATTGAAAACAAAAGGATTATACAACAGATTAACAAATCAAAAAGTTGGTTTTTTGAAAAGGTCAATAAAATAGATGAACCGTTGGCCAAACTAACCAAGAAAAAAAGAGTTAAATCTCTAATTTCATCAATTAGAAATGGTAAAGATAAAATTACAACAGACCCCTCAGAAATTCAAGAAATGCTCCATGAACACTACAAGGAACTTTATTCTCAGAAATATGAAAATCCACCAATACTTGAAAGCACACCACCTTCCAAGACTTAATCAGAACCAAGTGGAAATGTTGAACAGGCCCATATCAAGCTCTGAAATAGCATCATCTATACAAAAATATCCCTAAAAAGAAAAGCCTGGGACCAGATGGCTTCATGTCAGAATTCTACCAAACTTTTAA
>NW_003852512.1:4025497-4033761 GCF_000181295.1 Otolemur garnettii
AACTCAAATAGCCAAGACATCACTCAGAAATAAAAACAAAGCTGGAGGAATCATGCTACCAGACATCAGACTATACTATAAATCCATTGTGATCAAAACAGCATGGTACTGGCACAAAAACAGAGAGGTAGATGTATGGAACAGAATAGAGAGCCAAGAGATGAACCCAGCTACTTACTGCTATATGATCTTTTACAAGCCAATTAAAAACATTGAGCGGGGAAAAAATTCCCTATTTAACAAATGGTGCTGGACGAACTGGCTTTTCTGAAAAGCTGGATGAACAACTTTTCAGAAAACTGAAATTGGACCCACACTTGTCACCATTAAGTAAGTTAGACTCTCACTGGATTAAAGACTTAAGACATGAAACTATAAAAACACTAGAAGAAAGTGTAGGAAAAACTCTTGAAGAAATAGGCCTGGGTGAATATTTTATGAGTAGGACCCCCTGGGCAACTGAAGCTACATCAAAAATATACTACTGGGACCTCCTCAAATTAAAAAGATTCTGCACAGCCAAGAACACAGTAAAAAAAGCAAGCAGACAGCCCTCAGAATGGGAAAAGATATTGCTGGTTATGCTTCTGACAAAGGTCTAATAACGAGAATCCACAGAGAACTCAAACTTATTAGCAAGAAGAGAACAAGTGATCCCATCTCAGGGTGGGTAAGAGACTTAAATAGAAACTTCTCTGAAGACATATGGCCTACAGATATATGAAAAAATGCTCATCATCCCTAATCATCAGAGAAATGCAAATCAAAACTACTTTGAGATATCATCTAACACCAGTAAGATTAGCCCATATCACAAAATCCCAAAATCACAGATGCTGGCAGGGTTGCGGAGAAAATGGAACACTTCTACAGTGCTGGTGGGAATGCAAACTAATACGTCCCTTTTGGAAAGTCATATGGAGAACACTTAGAGATCTAAATATAGATCCTATAATTTGATCCTATAATTCCTTTGCTAGGTATATATTGAGAAGACCAAAAATCACGGTACAATACAGATATCTGTACCAGAATGTTCATTGCAGCCCAATTCACAATTGCTAGGTCATGGAAGAAGCCCAAGTGCCCATCTACCCATAAATGGATCAATAAATTGTGGTATATGTACACCATGAAATACTATACAGCCACAAAGAAAGATGGAGACTTTACCTCCTTCATCTTTACATGGATGGAGCTGGAAAACGTTCTTCTTAGCAAAGTACCTCATAAATGGAAGAAAAAGTATCCAATGTACTCAACCCTATTATGAAACTAATTGTTAACTATCATAGGAAAGCTATAATCCAAATGGAGTCCAAGAATACGGGAAAAGGGGAGTGGGGGGAGGATGGGTGAAGGGAGGGTAATTGCGGGGATCATGCCTATGATTTATCCTATAAAGGTACATGTGAATCTTTCTAAATGTCGAATATAAATGTCTTAACACAACAATTATGAGAAAGACATGATGGCTATGTCGATCAATTGGATGAAAGTATTTCAAATTGTATATGGAAACAACACACTATATCCTATGATAGAATTAATGTACATAAATATGATTTAATAAAAGAAAAAAATTGCTGAGAGTAAAAAAAAAATAATATTTCAGGAATGAGGGTTGGGAATATAAGTGGACCTGGCCCATATCATTTGGGTCATAAATATCTGTCTTTCAGGTTAATGTACAAGTTAATCTATTTCTCCTCTATCCATTCATTGTCCCTAGAAACCTCCCTAATGACTGTTTATGCCCTATGCTACTCAATTTCCCCTCTCCCCTCTAAAGGCATGTATACAGATATAACCTCCAAAATAAGGTTCTCTCTGTGCACATGGTAATAAATCCTTTCTCTCATTAATCTGCCTTAATTAGGAGTTGATCTTTCATTGAACTTTGAGGGGAAAGGACAAGTTTTGCAGCACCCCTTCAGGTAAGAAAAAGTAGAGAAGGATAAAAGTGTTAACAATCGATTTTTAAGGGAAAAATATATGCAAATTGGCTAAAAAGAATGTTGAAAGTTGAATTTTAAGGTTGATTTCCTTGTTTTATCAAAATTTATAAATAATGTAGATAAAATTTTAACATGTGCTAGAAACAGTATTTAAGGGCAGCACCCACAGCCTAGTGGGTAGAGTGCCAGCCACATATACCAAGGTAAGCCAGTTCGTACCTGGCCCGGGCCTGCTAAACAACAACTGCAACAAAAACATAGCTGGGTGTTGTGGTGGGCTCCCGGAGTTCCAGTTACTCGGGAGGCTGAGGCAAGAGAATCACTTAAGCCCAAGATTTAGAGGTTGCTGTGAGCTGTGATGCTACAGCACTCTACCAAGGTTGACATAGTGAATCTCTGTCTCAAAAAAAAAAAAAAAAGAAATAAAAGAAAAGAAGTAGTATTTAAGAATCTTTTTTTCTATAGGATTTGACAACAGTCATCTATTTCAGTAAACATCCATTATTTCCTTGTCTCTTGGGCCTATCATCATTTTTTTTAATGCTTTTCTGTCTGTGCCTTGAATTGTTAAAGAGGTAATATATGCATGCCTTAATGTGTCTTAAAAGTGCACTTTACCTTCTAAATGTCTTTGCTTTAAATTTTCTGAAATAAGTTTCTGAAATTTTGGAACATTTACAAAATCAAGTTTATGTGATCATATGTGTTATAGCCTTATTACTATTATATGCAGAATACATCTATCACAGGCATATCTCTAAAGCACAAATCTTTCACTGGGGATGAATGTTTTCCTTAACATTCCCTGATGTTGTTTGCACAACAATGCACTAAGTGGGCATGGATCATGTTTCTATATTAGATCAAGGCAGTTGGCATGAGTGGAAGAAGCACCATCTGTGCTCTAACAGCAGGAAGAGCACCACATAGATGTGTACATTTATGAGAAATGTTTTGTCTAAGAAAACAGTATTTTCATAGAACTGTTTTAGATGCTTGAAATTTCCCTAAAAAATGAAGCAAGCAACCAAATAAGTTGTTTGTCCCACAGTATAACTTGATGAAAATTACTTTATTCCTGTAGATGTTCCTTTGAATATTAATCATTATCTTTAACTGTATGAAATATCATTTAGCTTTCATATAACCTAAGATCTGACAAATTAAAGTTGTAAATTTTTAATCTAAGAGAAAGTTCATTTCTAGTAGCTTCTCTGTTTCTGTGGACAAATTTTTGTCCTAGTTATCGTCTTCCACAACTAATAATAACATTTAAACATATTGATACAGCCGATTAAGTTCAGGTCTCTTTTCAAACTGTGCCAGACAACTAGACATATTATTATAATAAATATGGGTGTGTGCATAAATTGTAACTTGGAGCCATGTCTTAATCATGCAGCCATTTTATTGGAAAGACATAAAATCATTTCTGTCTCTTCTGAGTGGATGTTAGTACAAGAGAAAGGCAGAAATGGACCTTTAAACCTTTGCAGTAAGTTTTCAATCTGTAAATTCGAGTAAGAAAAGAATGTCTCCCATAATTCCAAAGAACAGATCATTGAACAGCTATTTCTCTTTGATGTGGAAATGGATAATAAACAATTTTTTACTTTTTCCTAACATACTGACTTCCTTAATTCTATTTGACTTATATAATGAAAAGTAATTTATGACTTACCTCATTTGTATTTCAAGAGTGACAGATGAGAGGTTAAAGGACACTCCAGAAGCATACTGTTTGATGGAAGAATTTGAGTGATATTAAACTACATTAAAGGTATTTAATAAATTGGATTAGCCAAATGTGAAAACTATGAGATTGCTATAATTCACCTCCTTAGATGGACCATAAATAACCAGAGGGTTATTCTTTCTATTTAAATTTTAGAGAATTACTTTAGAAACTTTATGTTTGTGTTGATATTTGTATGTTCTAATGAAAGACATAAAAATTTTACCTTTGAATAAATTGAATCAATGTAGGTCTAGTTAATCCAGATATCTAAAAACTGAAAAACAAATATTCTGGTAACTTTTCCTCAGTAGTGAGTTTCTTTGATTTTTGTTTTCCCTCCCATTTTACATACATTTGCTTATTACAAAGTGATCCTAAAATGGCTACATGAAAAAAATACATGTATATAGAAATATAGTCTTTGTTTCTACCTAATTGTAGAACAGATAAGTTTGTACTTCTTTAAATTCTTCATGATGTTGTATATTTGAATCTGCAGTACAGTGATCATATATGTAGGTTTGGTTTAGAGTCTACCTGTTCTTGCTGATAATATGTACATACCATGATACTAAATTCAACTTGATAATAAGCCTCAAAAGTAATTTAGCTACATGATATGAAAGCTTGATATATTCAAGCAATGTGATCTATATGCCAAAAAATAATATCATCACAGAGTGGGTAGATAACAAGAAGACAGAGAAAAAAAGAGGTGGTTGTCTTTCTCTGCTCTGTACTATGAAGACTTCAGCTGGGATAGAGTATTTGTTTCATGGCACCTCCTATTGGGTGGGATGTTGGGAAGACAGCCAACATCTTGAACAGTAGCTTTCAAAACTTTTTTGATCAAATGCATTTTACATCATAACCCAGTAGTTGTGTTTGTGTGTGTGTGGGGGGGAGAGTGTGTACGAGAAAAGTTTCACAAAACATTTATTACATGTGATGTAATATTTCCTATTCTATTACATTGAATTATGTTCTGGTTTATTTTCTTTTAAATGATATCATGACCCAACTCTGGAGCACACCCCCACAATTTGAAAAACATTGATCTGAAACATTTATTTGATGATAATAATTTAGTGGTTAACATCATCATCATCATTAGTTGACATTAAATGTCTTTAGTTAATTTGTAATTACTAACTTAATAGATAGTGGATGCTACTTATTATATACTACATTCAATGGGGATATGTTAGAGAAATGCATTGTTAGGTGATGATGTCATTGCGTGAACATCATATGAGACTACATCGTATAACCTTCTACACCTTAGGTCATGTGGTATAGCCTATTACTCCTAGGCTACAAACCTATACAGCATGTTACTGTAGGCAATTGTAACAGACTGGTAAGTATTTGTGTAATCACACATATAGAAAAGGTACAGTAAAAATATTGTATTATAATCTTGTGGAACAACCTTGTATATGCAATCTACCATTGACTGAAAAGTCATTATATGTTGCATGATTGTACTTATGTCTTGCAAAAATATAGTCATTCTATCTTTCAGGGAAATGCAGTGTCTGGTTGCATATGCAATTATAATTACTTGAGCAAGAGGTGGTCTATGTGGAATCAATGCTTAAAATGAAAAGTTCTTATGATAAGTATATGTTAACCTGGTCTATCGGTAACGTATTTTTAAATCATATTGTTATTCCATAGGGCAACAGAAGAAGAAATCAAATAAATCTAAAGAAATCGGAAATATTACTTTAATATAAAAGAACTGAAACCAGATTGCAGTCTTATGTAAGCAAATATAAATTAAATTCCTACTGAATGCCTGACTTTGTTATTTCATCTGCCACCTTAGTCAAGATACCTCTTTCTTGCCTTGTAAAGAACCTGAATTCTTGATTGACTATAATGACATTTGCAATCTATTTGTTTAAAAGAAGAGTGGCCATGTGTTTGTGATTTAAGATGCATTTATTATCTCAATTGTGAGGTAATATAAGGAATCACAGGACAATTGTAAAGTAAATTTTATCCATCCATATTCCCAATGTTCCATTTGATGTATCTTTTAGGTATACCATAGGCGATGTCATCATCCTTCTGGGGCTTAACGTCTGTAATAATAGTTTCATTCTGAATTGCACCTGTAACAAAATAACAAAGTTACAGCTGGTATAAATTAAAGTTTATGAGGTGATAATTCTTCACTCATTCTGTAAATGTGACAACTTGAGTTAACTATCCCTAGCCCCAACCCTTTGCCTTCCCTTTCTTTCTGTCCCTTCACTGGTATAAAATGCGGTAGCTCAGTCCACTGGAGTTGTTTTTTTTTTTTTTTTTTTCGAGACAGTCTCACTATGTTGCCCTCGGTAGAGTGCTGTGGCATCACAGCTCACAGCAACCTCAAACTCCTGGGCTTAAGTGATTCTCCTGCCTCAGCCTCCCAAATAATTGGGATTACAGGTGCCCGCCACAATGCCCGGCTATTTCATTGTTGTTTAGCTGGCCCGGGCTGAATTCGAAACCGCCAGCCTCGCGGATGTGGCTGGCGCCATAACTGCCGTGCTACGGGTGCCGAGCCAGTCCACTAGAGTTTTTTTTAAAAAATTAATTAATTTATTTATATGCGGTTTTTTGGCCAGGGCTGGGTTTGAACCCACCACCTCTGGTATATGGGGCTGGTGCCCTACTCCTTGAGCCACAGGTGCTGCCCCGTCCACTAGAGTTTTAAAAAGCCCTGAAGTTCATTCATTCCATAGAAGTAGAGAATGGTATGATAAAAATAACATGGGTTATGGAAAGAAAATGTAGCAAAATGTTTGTACAAAAATTTTAGGACAAATGTTCAGGTAAGATTAGGATGGAGAGCTGACCATGAAATGGCAACATGGAGGGAATAGGAGCAAGTCAACCAGAGAAGTTTTGGTGGAATGGTGTGGATGCAAGTCTTGTTGGGATATACTGAAGTGGATAACCAATACACTAGAAAAGACAGAATCACATAGCACCCAAAAGAAGTCTGAATTATCTTTTGAAATAACTCTAATATTACAGAATATAAATAATACTTTGATTTACCTGAGTATTTTGAAGAATATCTATTCTTTTGATTTGCTCTTTTTTTATTGTTTGGTCCGTTGGATTTTACGGGAGCTGTAAAATATTTGTGAAAATTTATTTTCTTGAGAACATTTAGCAGTGAAATATAATTTACCCCAGATACAACTTTTGCTTCCATAATGGTTAATATTATTTTTTAAGTCTGTTAGTTGTCATGTTAATTTTCACTCACCTGTATAAGCGAAGGGTAAACGAAGTTGGCATTCCACTATAAATATAAAAATAACAAAATACAAGAAGATTGTAATCTTCTTCATGATTTAAATGTTTAGTTTTGTCACGTGGACAAGAGAAAAAGGTGAGCTATAAACTGGTTATCTGCTCTTTATCCTTTGAACTAATACGCTCTTCTTTCTTCAGGATTCTGAAGTGGCACTACCAATATGAAGTTAGCATACATCGCTTTCATTGTATTACTTCATAAAACCAAGCCAGCCAATAGGATGACTAAGAAGATTAGGGGGCGGGGCTAAAGAGTTGTTTAGGGATTGGGGCTGGGCCTGTGAATACAGGAGTGAAATACTAAGTCCTTGCCCTTAGGGAGGCTCAGTAACAGAAGCAGAGACCTAATTCATGGTGACACATATCACAAGAAGGAAATAGAGAAAGCAATAAAATGTAAAGAGGAGAGATTCTGTGGTCTAAATTCCTGGATTCTCATCCTGCTTTCTCATTTACTAGTTGTCTATTTTGAGATAGTTGCCTGTTTTCTAAGCCTCAGTTTTCTCATCTTTAAAATGGGATTAATAAACAATGCCTCCCTCATAGAGTTATTGTGATAGTTGAATAAAATAAACAATATTCATAGAGCAGTATCCAGCATTGGACAAATATCAGCTATTACATATTTCAAATGCATATCAAAAATTATATACATACTTTTATATATTACAATTATTAGCTATTATATATGATAATATCAACACCCATAGTAAATCAACAACTGAGTACACATCTGATGTTGGGGATAATATTCAGAAACAGACCCAAGTGGCTACTCTCTAGTTTCCTCTGAGAGACAAATTGAATAATCTCAAAATGGAGGGATTTAGGAAATAGACTTGAGATAAAGTAATTAAGCAATATTGGTGACATATTAAACAGCTCATTTCAGGTTATAGAAAGTTGGGAATCTTCTAGTGCAGTGTTTTCTAATCTCTAAACCTGCTTCTGCATCCTAATCCCTAAGGAAACTTTAAAAATACATTTTCCCATGTACCAACCCCTAAGACCTATTGATTCATTATCTTTAGGAGCGGAGCAAGGTGCTTCATATCTGGATTTAGAAATTTCTTCTCTTGGCTCCGCACCCATAGCTCAGTGAGTGGGGCGCCAGCCACATACAACCAAAGCTGGCAGGTTCGGATCTTCCCGGGCCTGGTAAACAATAATGACAACTGCAACCAAAGATAGCTGGGCATTGTGGCAGGTGCCTGTAGTTCCAGCTACTTGGGAGGCTGAGGCAAGAGAAT
>NW_003852512.1:4034413-4049858 GCF_000181295.1 Otolemur garnettii
AAAAAAAAAATTCTAATCATCATTTTGATGCATAGTTTTAGAAACTACTGACATAGTCTGGTTCTCTTCTGTGATTAATAAGAAAATTCTTACAATAACCTTTCAACTGATCTATGCACCTTATCCATCTTCTCTTTCAAAATATTTCTTTTATTTCAGAGAAATGATCTTCTTCAGGGTTAATTTTCTTCTGTAAGATTAATCATACATTTTCTACTCCTTTATTCCCTCCAGTCAGGCTCCAACCTCCCACAAACAAGATTAGCCACACTCAAGAATCTGAGATCAATCTGACCTCCAGAGACAACACTAGAAGGATCTCTGTACCCATACTCAATACTACTAGACTCATTACAATCCTACTTTTTTGAGCACAAACTTTAGCTACTTTAAAGGAACTCATACATTGTTACTTGTGTTATTAACAGAATCCTTTAACTTGATTCACTACTTTCAAGACAAGGGCTCTGCCTCATTTGTAAAATTTCTCTTTCTTTGAATAGAGTCTTGTCAATGAATCAAAGTTTGTATGACTGGACCTAATTATTACTTTTTCCCTATTAACCTTGATGCTCTTCAGTAGGTTCTTGGTCCCGGCGATTCAAAGAATGAATCCGAGGACCACAGATCAGTGGTAAGACAGGATTTATTTACAGAAAAGAATACAGAAGTGCCAGAGCTCCACGTAGAGAGAAAACTCGAGTCAGGAGAGAAAAGTGCTCTCCCTCTCTGTCTGTCTGTCTGTAGGCTTTTTGGCTAGGGGTCTACATAGTCACATGGGGCCTTCAATAGTTACATTTAGCAGGTCTAGGTATTTACATTTAGCTGTCTGGTACATGTCTAGCCCTCGGTAGTTGCATTTAGTGTGTCTGGGACATCATGTCTGGGACATGTCTGGGACAATATGTCTGGGGCATGTCTGGCCCTTGGTAGTTACATTTAGTGGGGCTAGGTGGTTAGTTACATTTAGCATGTCTGGGACATGTCTGGGTCATGACTGGCACAATGTTTCTGGGGCATGTCTGGGTCACAAATGAATGGCTACAATCCCTTTCATTCCCAGGCCTAGGAAATGGGGACCCCCTGCCCACCCTCCAGCCTGCTGGTTCCGCTGCTTGCTGCCACTGTACCAGCATCACCAAGGCAGAGGCAGCCGGTCCGCGCTCCCCAGCTCCACAAGCTGGCTGGGATGCCACTTGTCCTGTATCACTGTCTCCCTATTTCCTTGCTTGCTCTTTAATTCCCTATAGTGTGACTCCCACCCTCTTTTTGTTAATAATATCCTTTCTTCTCTGTTTATGATCTTTGCTCCTTATGTCGTATTGGAGGAAAATACTGATTAATATCTAAGACTGACTTGCTATGAGAAGGTTAAATAGGCATTATAGTCTAGGTTTGTGTAGCTATTTGCCTAGCTCTCTGCAATTGTTGGTGCCATTTGCTGAACCGTAACTGAGACTACTGTAGTCCAATTTCTTCCTTGAAGTCCAGTCCATTCTGTAGCCTCAGTCAGGGAGTCATAGACAACAAGCTTGATAGCATGCACTCCTTGGCAGCTTGCAACATGTAAAAAAAAGGAAGTTTATATATCTGGCCTAAGATTGAGGCTAGAGGCGAAAGAGATGCATTTTGATGAAAGAAATCAATTACAGTATTATAAGATGGAGGAAGATACCTATTTAAATAGGAGCTGTCATGTGAAAAGTTCTGAAAATCTGAGCTAAAAACAGCAACAGGGATTTGGCAGAGATATTAGAAATAATTTAAACAATTCTATGCTACATTGATTTTATTTAATCCTTATGACTCAATATAGTACAAACAATAATGTCCACTTTATAGATTAGGATATTGGTGTTCAATGAGGCATGTTGAGTTGTACAAGGCTGTACACTCAAGGCCAACGTATCCTCAATGACCTTTGTGGCTTTAAGTGTCCTTTATATGCTGGTGATTCCCAGTTTACATGTTTCCTATAGGTCCCTCCTGTGAATCTGTACCCATCTTCCTACACAACCTCTCCAATAGAATCTCAAATTCAACATTTACAAAACAGAATTCCGGATTCATATTTTCCTCCCTCTTTCTGTCTCCCCATTAATAATGTGGCACCACCATCTACCTAGTCACTTATGTTCACAAGTTAGCAGTCATCCTACAGTTCTTTTCCCCTTTTTCTCAGAAATTATGATAGTAGTTATAATAGAATATTCTAGATTTGAACCCTTGTCACCACCTATTCGGCTTTCACCTGAATCCAACAACCAACATCTTTTGTCTGGACTCCTGCATGATCTTTTTCACAGCCCTCTCTGCTGTGAATCTATAACAACAGATTATAGTCTGTTGTTAACATAGTAGCCAAAATTATAATTTCAAAACAGATTATATTATGTCATTTTCTAGCTAAAGATGCTGTAGTAACCTTGCATTGCAATTAGATATCCAAGCTCATTTCTATTGCCAATAAAACCCTACATGATCTAGTGCTTGTTTACCTTTTTGGCCTTATCTCCTACCATTTTGCATCTTTAGGTTGCTGTACATGTCAGGATCATTCAGTCTTAGGTCTCACCTCAAATATCACTCTCTTAGGGTGGCCCTTCCTGACCATCTAGGATGCTCTATCCTATTATTCTATTTTACTTTAACTGTAGCATTCATCACTGTCTTACATTCTTCTTATTTGTCTGATTCCTTATTATTAACGGGTCTATGCCACTAAACTCATAAGCTCTTTCAAGAAATGGATGTTTTTTAATTATAATTTTTATTTTAAATTATTATGAACATATAATTGTGTATATTTATGGAGTACATGTGAGGTTTTGATAGAGAAATGCAAGGTTTAACAATCAAATCAGGCTGATTAGGGCAACCATCACCTTAAGCATTTATTATTTTGTGTTAGGAACATACAATTCCCTCCCTCTTAATTATTTTAAAGTATATGATAACTTATTGTTGACTATAGTCACCCTGTTGTCTCATGAAATGCTAGATCTTTTTTCATTTTATCTACCTATATTTTTGTACCCATTAACCATCTCACTTTATCCATCTTGCCCACTAGACTTCCCAGCTTCTGATAACCATCATCTCTATCTCCGTGTAATCACTTACTTGAATTTTTAGCTCCCACATATGAATGAGACCAAGCAAAATTTGTCTTTCTGTGCTTAACTTTTTTCACTAAACACAGTGTTTTCCAATTTCATCTGTGTTGTTGCAAATGATAGGATTTCATTCTTTTTATGGCTGCATAATATTCCATTTGCATGTGTCTACATTTTCTTTAACCATTAGTACATTGATGGACACTTTGGTTGATCCAAAGCTTGGCTATTGTGAATAGCACTGCAATAAATGTGGGAGTATTTATTACGATTTCTTCCTGGCTCAATCTTGGTAGGTTGTATGTGTCTAGGAATTTATCCATTTCTTCTAGGTTTTCCAATTTATTGGCATGTAGTTGGTCATAGTAGTCTATAATGATACTTTACATTTCTATAGTATATGTTGTAATCTCTGTTTCTTATCTCTGATTTTATTTATTTGAGTCAGCCTCCTTTTGGTATTTTAATTATCTGGCTAAAGATTTGCCAATTTTGCCTATCTTTTAAAAAAACTTTTCATTTTTAAATTTTATTTTATGTTTTTAACTTCATTTCTTTCTGCTCTGGTTTTCATTATTTCTTTTCTTCTACTGATTTTGGGTTTGGGTTACTCTTGCTTTTACGATTTTTAAGAGGTATCAATAGATGATTTATTTGAAGTTTTTGTACTTTTTTGATGTATTCACTTACTGGTATAAATTTTCCTCTTAGTACTACTTTTGCTATATCACATAGATTTTGGCATGTTGTATTCCATTTTCATTTATTTCAAGAATTCACAAAACTTCATTCTTAATCTCTTCATTGACTTGTTGTTTATTCAGGAGCATATTGTTTAATTTCCGTATGTGTATGTGCAGTTTCCAATATTGCTCTTGTTATTGAGTTCTATAGTTGGATAAAATACTTAACATTACTTCAAATATTTTTTTGAATTCTTAACACCTCTTTTGTGGCTTAACCTATTGTCTATCCTTGAGAATCACCCATGTGCTGAGAATAAGAATGTGTATTCTGTATCTGTTGGATAAAGCATTCTATAAATATCTATTAGGTTCATTTGGTCTATAATTCAGATTAAGTCCAATATTTATTGATTGATTGTATCTCTGGATGAGCTATACAATGTTGAAACTGGGGTGTTGAGATCTCTGGCTATTATTGTATTGTGGTCTGTGTCTTTCTTTAGCTCTAATAGTATCTGAGTGCTCCAATGTTGGGTATATAAATATTTAAAATTGTTATATCCTGTTGCTGAATTGACTCCTTTATTATTACATAATGACCTTTGTATCTTTTTACAATTTTTGTCTGGAAAACTATTTTATCTGACATAAGTATAGCTACTCCTGCATTTTTCTGATTTCCATTTGGATTAAATATCTGTTTCCATAGCTTCACTTTTAGACTGTGTGTCTTTATTGCTGAAGTGAATTTCTTGTACTCAACATAGAATTGGGTTTTCAGCCACACTATGTCTTTTGATTAGAGAGTTTAGTTCATTTGCATTCAACATTATTATTGGCAGATAAGGACTTATTACTGCCATGGTGTTCTTTGATTTTTGGTTGTTTTGTGGTCTTCTCTTTTTTCCTTTCTGTCTTCCTTTGTGTAAAAGTCACTTCTTTTTTTTTTTTGAGACAGAGCCTCAAGCTGTCCCCCTGGGTAGAGAGCTATGGCATCTCAGCTCACAGCAACCTCCAACTCCTGGGCTCAAGCGAGTCTCCTGCCTCAGCCTCCCAAGTAGCTGGGACCACAGGTGCCCGCCACAACGCCTGGCTATTTTTTGGTTGCAGCCGTCATTGTTGTTTTGGCGGGTCCTGGCTGGGGATTCGAACCCACCACCTTAGGTGTACGTGGCTGGCGCTTTAGCCGGTTGAGCTATAGGTTCCGAGCCTAAAAGTCACTTCTTCTGGTAGTGTATTTTATTTTCTGGCTTTTTATTTTTTGTGTATCTGTTGTATATTTTTTGATTTGGAGTCATCACAAAGTTTTCAAATAACATCTTATGACCAGTTATTTTAAGCTGATAATGACTTAACTATTATTGCAAAGAAACAAAGAGAAAACCTCTACACTTTAACTTCACCACTCTTGCTTTTCGACTTTTCATTTCTGTTTACATCTTTTTATACTGTCTTTTAAAAAGTTGTAATTATATTTGATGTTTGTCTGTTAGTCTTCCTACTGAAGATATGAGGAGTTTACACAGTGCTACTGCAGTATTAGAGTATTCTATATTTGTATATTTACTTACTGTTACTAGTCAATTTTATACCTTCAGATGAATTGTTGTTCATTAACTTCCTTTTCTTTCAGGCTGAAGAATTCCCTTTAGCATTTATTGTAAGACAGATCTGGTGTTGTTGAAATCCCTCAGCTTTGGTTTATCTGGAAAAGTATTTCTTTTTCCTCATGTTCAATAGATATTTTTGCCATATATAATAATCTAGGTAAATTTTTTTTTTCCTTCAGCGCTTTGAATATGTCACATCACTCTCTCCTGATCTCTAAGGTTTCCACTAAGAAGTCTGCTGCCAGATGTATTGGAGCTCTTTTGTATGTTATTTGTTTCTTTTCTCTTGCTACTTT
This sequence comes from Otolemur garnettii, assembly GCF_000181295.1. Taxonomy (NCBI): domain Eukaryota; kingdom Metazoa; phylum Chordata; class Mammalia; order Primates; family Galagidae; genus Otolemur; species Otolemur garnettii. Next base: position 4,040,122 of record NW_003852512.1, read on the forward strand.
TAGAATCCTTTCCTTATCTGTGACCTATTGAGTTTGATCATTAAATGCATTAAGGTAATCTTATTTGGGTTAAATCTGTTTAGTGGTGTATGACTTTCTCATACATGAATATAGATATCTTTCTCTAGCTTTTAGAAAACTTCTCTGGAGTTTCTAAATAGAAACTTACATAATGTTTCTTTGAAGAAACTTTCTACCCCAATCATTCTCTCTACTGCATTTTTCAGGCCCAAGAACTCTTACATTTGTCCCATTGAGGCTACTTTCTAGATTTTAGAAGCATGCTTTATTCTATTTTTATTCTCCTTTGTATCTTCTTACTGTGTGTTTTCATATAGACTGCCTTCAAGCTTGCTAATTCTTTCTTTTGCTTGATGTAGTCTGCTATTGAGAGATTGATGCATCTTTTGCATCAATTTGTCAATAGAATTTTTCAGCTCTGGAATTTCTGCTTGATTTAAAAAAAATTATTTTAATATTTTGATTAACTTTTCTCTGATAGACTTCTGAATTCCTTTTCTGTATTGTCTTGACATTCATAGATCTTCCTCAAAACAGCTATTTTGAATTCTGTCTGAAAGGTCCCACACTTCTGTCACTTTGGGTTTGGTCACTGGTGTATTATTTAATTAGTGTGCTGAAGTTATGCTTTCTTGGATATTCTTGATACTTACGGATAGTCCTTGATGTTTTGGTATTAAAGAGTTAGATATTTAAGGCTTTCCAGATATTCAAAGTGATTTGAGTGTTGTCATCTAAGTCTTTTTGGTCACTGCAGCTGTATCAGCACTGGGAGTTCCCCAAGCCCAGTAACACTGTGACTCTTGCAGACTCCCAGAGGTACCAACTTAATGGGCTGTGGTAAGATACAGGAGAATTCCCTGGATTGCCGGGCAAAGTCTATCATTCTCTTTCTGACTTTCCCCCAGACAGAAGAAGAACCACTCTCTATGCTTGGCTGCCTAGAGTTGGGGAATGGGAGATGTAAGCACTCTCATAGCCACCACATCTGGAATTGCTGGATTACACTTAAAGCCAGCACAGTATGGCATGTTGCCCAAGGCCCATGGTGACGTCCTGGTTACTGCTGGTATGTATCCAAGGCCCAAGGTTCTTTAATCATGATGTCTTGAATCCTGTCAGGACTGAGTGTTTCCCTTAAGGGAAGTGAGATCCTTTCTGGCCTAGATTAGGTCTGGAAATTTTGCTATGTAGTATCCAGAAGTCCAGAAGTATTTTTGATCCTTAGAAGAAACAATAGTTGCTTTTTATCTACTATTCAGATTATTTTGACTTTTACCATCAATCTCTGAATGCACACTAGAGAATCTCCAAATTAGGATATTGAGAATGGTGAAAATTTTGAAACTTGTATTATATGAGGAACAGGTCATGGAGTTTATTTATTTATTTATTCATTTATTTATTTCAGAGACGAGGTCTTGTTCTGTCACCCAGGGTGGAGTGCACTGGTATCACCATAGCTTACTGCAACATCAACATTATGGACTCAAGTGATCTTATTACCTCAGCATCCTTACAAGCTGGAAGTATAAGCACGTAACATTTGTTGCCCAGACTTGTCTTGAACTCCTGGCCTCAAGCAGTTCTTCACTTTGGCCTCCCGAAGTACAAGGATTAGAGGTATGAACCATCATGTCTAGCCATAATTAACACCCCGTCCCTCAAATCATTGGTAATGAATTCTACATGTTTAATCTGTAGAAAAGCAGACTCATGAGAGCCATTTCATTTTTACCACTATTTCTCATTCTTCTGTTACTTATTTGTGCTCTCTTGCTCTCTCCCCAGTTTTAGTCTTAATGCTTCTATTTGGGTGAGGATACACCCTAATTGTAGACCTTCTTTCTCTTTAAACTGAAATATTTTGATTTTAGATATAAATTAGCAACTTCTTCAAATTTTCAGCAGAAAAGTTGAGCTTCCTAGATGCCCTTCTGTGATTTTATTTATGCTGTATGACACTGGTACAATGCTGTGCTATAGATGACATTCTGAGACATGGAAATGGATGGAACCTTCTATTGCCTATCTTTTTTAGTAAAGAAAATACTTAAATGCATATATTCTTATATTTTCTATGCATTAAGTTGCAGACACCTCAGTTCCTCCTATTACCTCACTTAAAGTTGCCTTTCTACATTATACCAGACATGAGAACATCAACAGTGCAGCATAAAATCTCAATGGCTTGTGGTTCCAATTCAGTTTTGCTGAATGAACTCTTCATTTTGCTGGTTCTGTTTTCACAGTGAAATTGGTTTTGATTACCCTAGTTCACTGTAGAAGGAGAAGATCTGTTTCTGAATCTGCTGAATGACTACTGTGGCTCTATGGTACTGTTCTCCCTATCCCAAGTTGGGATCCAAGGATCAATTCCAAACAGTACCATTGATGACTTACCTAAACAGTTCAGAGTCTCAGCAGATTAGTCTCCTGGGAAGTTATTGTTTTTTTATTGAGGGTTGCAAAATGATGATTTTTTTTCTAATTCTCTAATTCCTTCTGCATTTATTAGCTGGAATTTTCCTAAAAAGAAGACATTCCCCCTGATAAAAGAAAAAAAATCACAGCAAATTCAGATTAAAGATCTTCGCTGGCTTTTATTTCCAATTCTAGAATCAAGCATCACTTCATCCTATAAAATAGAATGCATGTTCTGAGTAGCTGAGCAGAAGAGATTGGTTTTATAGACAGAGAAGGATTGAGGAAATCAGACTCAGAGCACAGAAAGCAAATTGGTTATTTCAAAGATACTTCTTTATATGGTTAAAACAGAGGGAACTTTCTTATCATGCTAACACAGGTGAACCAGACCTCTTTTGATTGTTGCTTTGAATCTCCTATTCTGTTTTCTTCTGCTTTATTTTGTTTTAAAACTGGCTGCTTTTAGGGTTCAGTTTCATTATGTGGCACCTAGTATGAGTGACTCCATTTTGATTTGGTTTGTTCTCCTAGGGGCTAGTGTAAGAAGTTAGTCCAAAATAATGGCCTCCTATAAGTTTTATCTAACTTATGAGCTATGTGATTATATTTGTGTATAAGCTATACCACAGAGTTGAGACAAGTGCTTGACTATTTCTCTTACTAACTTTCAGAATAGGGATTTTTTATATTAGCAACTCCTAATGATGACCCATGATTTGGGGGGGGGTGTTATGATTGTTATATTTTAATGCATTACAATTACAGTTATTGTAGTCATTATTCTTTCTGATGCTCATTGGAACCTCTTCATGTTGTCTCCTGATTAGAACTAGGAGTTTCCATTAGGTGACCAAGCAGGCAGATCAAATCAAGAGTCACTGCATGGTGTCGTCTCCCCATATCCCTATCCCATAGGTTGATAATGAACCAGAAGGGCCAGATGACATGAGCAGTGGGTCACTCTGTTACAAAGCACTCCATTTACAGCTGTACCTTAGTGGGGGTGGTACAGAGCAAGATTGGCCTACGCTCACTAGAACCAATGAGGTGGTTAAAAACTGCCTTCTGACAGCCTCTTACAAGATAGGGAAATGGGTGAAAGATGGACCTGTGATAATTCCTCACAAGACTACTTGTTTTACCATGCTCCTGAGAGGACAAAAGGGTATTTCACCAAGCTGTCTGGCAGACTGATTGACTTTGCCTGTGTTGCCCGTATGGAGATATCCATGGTTACCAGAGTTCCCGGAAACCCTTTATCAGATTAAGAAAATTTATTTCTGTGCCTAATTTTCTAAGAGTTTTAACATGAATAAATATTGGATTATATAAAATGTTATTTTTCCCTGTGTTCACCTGAGCACTTTGTCTCATTGAACTTGCTGTTACTTCTATCTGAAATGTTTTCCTTCTTCCTCAACTTTTTTCATGTTTCAACATTTAACTTGGATTTTGCCTCTACTTAGGAAGCTTTCTCAGATATATCTTCCCCACTTAGGTACTTCTGATCTATTTCCTCCACACTTTTCATTATACGCCTATTGAAGTATTTACTGCACTGTATTATAATAATTTGTTTTATTTCTCTCGGCATTGCTTACTTAACTTTGTGCTCCTTATAGGGAGGGACCATGTCTTATTCTTTTCTATATCACTGGTATAATGATTAGCTTATCAGAGACCTTCAATCAATGTATGTGCAATACATTGTTCATTCATTCAACAAATAGTATTAATCATCTCCTGTCTTCTAGGATTTGTGAAGAGGTAATGAGTATGACGAGAAGGGAAAGTCTGTCGAGGGCAGTATCAGTGACTCCCACTGGGAAAGGAAGAGGCTGACATATGGAAGAGCCCTTATCAGGGGTGGCCAACGTGTACTCCTTGGGGCATGTGCAGAGTACGCAGACTTTTTGCTTCTCTGTGGTGTCACATACCACGAAAATTATGTGCAGACATTTTTGTGTGTGTGTTTTGTTCATCAGCTTTCATTAGTGTTTGTGTATTTAATATGTGGCCCAAGACTTCGTCTTCTAGTATGCAAAAGAGAAAAAAAAATGTCAGGCACCCCTGTAGCTAGGTCTTTTAATGTCTTCTGTTCAGCATATTCCTGCTGAGAAATAAAGGGTAGAACCTGAGAATTTGGACCAAGTGGGAGCATGGAGCCAGAATTCCAACCCAAGCCTGAGTACAAACCTGTATTCTTTCTCTACAACTCAGTGCCCCTCTTGCTTTGGTTATAATTGCATGCTTCTGGCTCAGAAATGCCATGAAGCAGAGATATCCATGTAAATGAAAGAAACTAATCAAGATGACTGTATAATAAGCATATCATCTACCACAGCTAACAACACATGCCTGCCAATTTACCTTTGGTGAAGCCTAGTATTTTTCTAAGGCAGGCGTCCTCAAACTACAGCCCGCAGGCCACACGCAGCCCGCCTAGGACATTTATCCGGCCCACCAGGTGTTTTTGCTGCTGCTGCCTGTCCTGCTTAGCAGCCGACTTGTCCCGAGGCCCACAGTCTGGCCCTCCAACAGTCTGAGGGACAGTGAACTGGCCCCCTGTTTAAAAAGTTTGAGGACCCTGTGTTGATTACTTAGTGACTACTCTGTTTTAGGTCATTGCCAGTTAATTATGTGCACCTGACAAAGTTACTTAACCGTTAACTCCATCCATTAAGAGAAAACTTAAAAGAGGCTAGAAATCGATGAAAGTCACCTCGTAAAGTAATTAAAAGGACTTAAAATGAACAAATATACACGAAAGAATCTAGCATAGTGACAGGCACCAAGTAGGAACTTCAGAGATGTTTCTTTTCCTCATTTGTGTACAATTTATTTGAGGTCCCACTCCAGTGAGGCTACACTCCTTTTGCATGTCTGGTTTGATCTATTATACCTAGCCTTCTCACATGTGAAGATGAAGGGCAACAGGCATTACTGGAAAGAATATGGCTTTTAGATACAAACAGATTTGGGGTTGACTCTAGATCCTGTCATTCCCCATATGTATCCTATGTAGGACACTTACTTGTTCTTAGACTCAATGTTCCCATATGAAAAGCAAAACAAAACAGAACAAAAACAGGGTGAGTAGTGCTTACTTTGCAAGGTTTTGGTGAAGATGAAATGAGATAATGATCATAAATTGTGATGATGTCATAGCATTATTAAGATAGCATGACCATATCAATCTTAATTTTTACGTACTTTGATTCTTTCTCAAATAATGGGGAAATTCCCTTGTGTCTCCAAGGAGACTGGATTTAGTGTTTCCAGTATATGATTCCTGGGAAAAGGTAACTGGTTAATATAGAGATCAAGAATTGACCAACTGAGATGTTTTCGTGTCCCCTGAAACACATATTAAATGAAGGGTGTTAGAGCATTCAAGAAAAATAGAAACCGGTAATGTGCAAGACAGAAGCTAAATTTGGTGTCCAAATGATGTGATTTAGACCAATCTTGCTGAAAACAATGGAAGATCTTACATAAAATGTTTGCAAGTATATCTTTGTGAAAGTATATAAAAGTCAATTAGATAGTAAGGGACCACAGGGCAAAAATCTAAGTGTAAGTGATCTGAAAAGATAAAACTGAAACTATTCTTGCCTTGAGGATATTTGACCAGCTCAGCAGATTTGAGGTTCAGTTTTCATGGCCTTACAAAGTGATAGGGAAAGAAGTCAAACAAATCTCAACTATGTTTAAAGGACTGAAATAATGTAGGTCTTTTTTGAATATAGATCAATTAAGCCAGAAACTAATAACAAAAAAAAAAAGTGAGAAAATGTTCTTCATTTGGAAACTATGAATTAGATTTCTAAATAACATATGGAGATGAAATAGAAATTGGAAGATATTTTGCACAGAATGATAATGAAAATGCCACATATTTAAGTTATTTCAGTGAAGCCATAGAAATTCTCTGAGGACTTTTTATACCCTCAAGTGTATATATTAGGAAAGAAAAAAGGCTAAACATTAGTGAGCTAAGTACCTACCTCAAAAAGTCATAAAATAAAAATCACAATAAATTCAAAGAAAATAGAATAGCAGTTATAAAGATAGGAAGATAAATTAATGAAATATAAAACAAATATAAAATATAGAGGATCAATAAAGTCCAACGTTAGTCCATTGTGAAACTGGCAAAATTGATAAACCTTTGGTAAGCATGATCAAGAAAAAAATAGAGAAGTGATAAATAGCAAGTATGATCAATGGGAAGTGACTATAGATGCTCTAGAGAATTAAAGAAAATAAGGGAATATTTGAAAATTTGAATATCTTAATGAAATGAAAAAAATCCCCAGAAAAATATACCTTAGCAAAACGGATTCAAGAAATGTTACCAAGAAAAAAAAAATTTAAATATTGGCACAAAGAAAACTTGAGGCGCATATTACCTCAGTAGTGAGCTTTACTAAATATTTAAGGAAGACAAGTTCCAAGCTTATACCAATTATATTGTGGAGAAAGAAATGAAGTAACCTGACTGGACTCATTTTATGAGATTAGCATAGCCTCCATACCAAAACTTATCATGATAGAACAAGAAAGAAAATCTCACTCATAAAATATATGCAAACATGTAAAACAAAATATTAGCAAATCAAATACAGCAATATATACAATAGGTAATACATATCATGACCAAATTGGATTTATTCTAGAAATACAACGTTGGCTTAACATTTAAAAATCTATTAAAGGCCAAATGCAGTGACTCAGACTACTAATCCTAGCATTTTCAGAGGCCAAGATGGAAAGATTGACTGAGGATAGAGTTCAAGACCAACATGGACAACATAACAAGACTTCATCTCCTAAAAATACATAATTAAAAATTAGCAGGACATGGTAGCATGCGCCTGTAGTCCCAGCTATGTGGGAGGCTGAGGCAGGAGGATTACTCAGGGGCTGTTGTGAGTTATCCGGGTACTGCACTTCAGCCTAGGTGACAGAACAAGGCCTCAACTCAAGAACAAAAATGATGACTATAATTTGTCACATTACTGAAATAAATGAGAAGAAAACATATAATCCTCTTAATAAATTCAATAAAAGCATTTGATAAAATTCAACATCCATTCAGGCATGAATAAAATTTAATCAAACTAGGCTCAGGGTCAGTAGCACAGTGGTTATGGAGCTGGCGACATACACTGAGGCTGGCAGGTTCGAACCTGGCCTGGGCCAGCTAAACAACAATAACAACTGCAACAAAAAATAGACAGGTGTTGTGGTGGGCACCTGTAGTCCCAGCTACTTGGGAGGCTGAGGCAAGAGAATCACTTAAGCTCAAGAGTTTGAGGTTGCTGTGAGCTGTGATGCTATGGCACTCTACCAAAGGTGACATAGTAAGACTGTGTCTCAAAAAAATAAAAATGAATAATTTTTTTAATCAAACTGAGTATAAAAAGAGACTTCTTTAATCTAGCAAGCTATTTCTGCCTTACCTCTATAGTAAAATTCTTACTAAATGTCATACTTAGTTGTGAAAGGATGAAGATTTTCCCTTCAAATTAGGAATGAGGCAAGAATGGGTGTGATCATCAATTTTATTTGCCATTCTGCTGATGATCCTAGCCAGTGCAGTAATGTAAGGAAAAGAAATTCAAGGTAGAAGAATTGGAAAAGAAGAAATGAAACTGTCTTTTTTTGCAGGCAATATAATTGTGTTATTAGAAAAAATAAGTTAGGCTACAGATAAATTTTTAAAATGTATAAGAGAATTTAGCAGGGTTCCTGAATACAATGTCAGTATAAAAATTGCTTGTATTTCTATCAGCAAAAAAGTAGAAAATGAAATACTTTAAAAAGTTGATATTTACATAGCATAAAATAACTAGAAATAATTCCCTAACAAATGATGTGCAAGACCCCTGTAAAGAAAACTGTAAAACATTGTTGAGAGAGATTTTAAAAGATCTAAATAAATGCAAAATATAGCATTTCTATGGATTAGAAGACTCATATTGTAAAGGTATCTGTCATTCTCAGATTGATTCATAGAGTCATCCCAATTCAAACTCCAGGGTTCTTTTTTTTTGAAAGAGTGATTCAAAAATTTATATGGAACTGCAAGGGCAAGAACACGAAAAATACATCTTGTAAAGGTAATGTGAAATAGGAAGCCTTACCCTATGAGCTATCACAACTTCTTTCAAATCTATTTTAATTAAGACAGTGTATTAGTACAACAATAGACAAAACAATAGAATAGTAGAGAGAGCCTGGTATAGAACTTCACATACAGAGACACATGAGATGTGACAGAAGTAGCATTTCCTACCAGTTATGAATGAATGGATTTTCCTTAAATGTTGCTGGGCAACTGGCTATGTGAGAAACAGAGTAACTGGTTCCCTATTTTACACCCTATACAAAATCAATTCCAGGTGGGTTGTATAAATAAATGTAAAGGAGCAACCATAACAGTTTTACAAGGTAATGTAGATGATACTTGTGATCTTTGGCTATGGAAGGACTTTTAAGATACAAAACTGCTGACCGTAAAGGAAAAGATTAATAAAGCTGACTACAGTAAATTGATGCCATAAAGAAAATAAAAACATAAGCCACAAAGGGGGAGAAGGTATTGCAACACAGATAACCAACAAAGAACTGGCATCTAGAACATAAAAAGAACACTACCCAATAAGAAAATGAGAATAACCTTTAATAATCACGTCACATCACAAAGAGGAACCTTAAAGAACTAAATCATGGTAATAGTAAAATTATAATAATGCAAAAGCTTATTATCAGTCGAGGAACTGAAGACAAACAACACAATGAATACCATTATATACTTCCCAGATTGGTAAAAATGAAAAAGTCTGACAATATCAAGTATTGGCAGGGATATTGAAGATCGGATATTAAATACAATTACTATGTGTAAAATGATATGACCACTCTGGAAGGGAAGGAGCATTATGTAGTAAATTTGGAGATGCATAAGCCCTCTAATCTAGCAGTTCCACTTCTAGAATCTCATGTCATTTTGTACCAAGATACATGCACAAGCTTACTCATAGAAGAATTTAAAACAATGACTCCAAACTGGAAACAGCCATAATGTGTATCAACAAGAGAATGATTTAAGACATGCTATATATTTGAACAATGAAAAACTATAAGAAGCAAATGGGGCCAAGTGCGGTGGTTCACACCTGTATTCCTAGCACTCTAGTAGGCTGAGGTGGGTGGATTGCCTGAGCTCACAAGTTGGAGACCAGCTTGAGTCAGAGGAAGAACTTGTCTCTAAAAAAAAAAAA
>NW_003852512.1:4050003-4067975 GCF_000181295.1 Otolemur garnettii
AAAAAAAAAAAGCAAATGTAAAATATTAATTTTATATATTTTGTAAACTGTATGAATGTTTTATATATGCTACTTCATATAGAATTACATTTCACATTAAAAAAAAGAGAAAAGGGAATGTAAATTAAAATATTTTTGACTGCCTACTACATGTCAAGCCTTTTATGTACATTTCAGTCTTGTGACAGCCATATGGGTTAGATGATATTGATACTGGAATTTCCTCTTCTCTCCTGGCTGGCTGGCCAAATCTGATACTGGAGTTTCAGGTTCTTGGTCTCGGTGATTTGAAGAATAAATCCGCAGACTACAGATCAGCGGTAAGACAGAATTTATTTACAGAAAAGAATACAAAAACACTGAAGTTCCCAGTAGGGAGAGAAAACCCAAGTTGGGAGAAAAAAGTTCTCTCTCTGTCTCCCCGCCCCCACGTCTCTCTCCATCTAGAGGTATATATAGGTGCATTGGTTCCTTCTATATGAGGCCAGGAAATGAATGGACATAGTCCTTGGCGTTGGGGCAAAGTGAATGAATGCATTAATGAATGGACACAGTCTCTTCCCCAAGGTTAATGAATGGACACAGTCCCTTCTGCTGGGGCAAGGTGAAAGAATGTATTAATGAATGGACACAGTCCATTCAAGGAACTGAGGCCTAGGAAACTTACATGAAATTGACCTAGGCATAGGAAATGGGGGTTCTGTATTCAGTTATAAGTGCAAAGGGAAGGAGACACCAAGGTGCCAGGGTCTCCCCAGCAGTTGTCCGGTCCCTTTGGCTACTGGAGCCTCCGGTGGGGGTGGGAGGCTCCCCACCACCTTGCCTAAGCTCCAGCCCGCTGGTTCCTCTGCCGGCTGCTGCAGCACCAACACCGCCAAGGCGGAGGCGTCAGGTTCTCCAGTTCAGCTCGGCTGAGCTGGCTGGGGCACCACCTGTCCTGTATCAATATGATCCTCGTTTCATGAGGAAACAAGACTCAGGTAAAATGGTTCTAAATTCTATGTTGTATTTTCCTAAACCTGGGGGATTCACTTTGTGGTCTAGAAAACAAATGTACCTTTTAGCAAAAGAAGCCTTTTAAACTAATGAATTTGTACACATGAGTTAGTGGGAACTGAGCATCTTCCAGGTAAGAAACCTGAAAAATGTGGATTTAGCATTGCCTTGTAGGTCATTTGTTACAGAAGGGAGAAAACAGGTTTAGGTGACTTATTTGAGTCACGAGAAGTTTTGGTGCCCAGTTCTGATAGAATGATTAATGGGATGTGTTTCTCCTGTGGACCTAGCGAGCAAAGGTTACTACATGATGAAATGTAATGATTTATTTTTAGTACTAGTTTAAGCAACTTTTGTAACCTTAGGCAGTGTAAACTTCATTTTTAATGCAACTAGAAAACTAGGCATGGGCAATTTACTAGATGGCTTCCTTAGATCAAAGTCATTTTTTTAACTAAAAGCATATCATAGCACATTGGAGAATAAAACAAGAGTTCATCACGTACCAAATACTGTTCTAAGCATTTTCTAAGTATTGATTCATTGTCCATTTCCCTGTCTCCAAACAGTGGCAACACTAATGTTTCCTGTTATTGTGTTTTCAACTTGATACAGGGCGGGTGGAGCCCCCGCCAGCTAGGCCATGCTGAGGGGAGGCCTGCCGCCTCCGCCCTGGCAGTGTTGGTGCCGCAACAGCCGGAAGAGACACTAGGGCGTTGGAGGGTAGGCAGGGGGTCCTCCCCCCGCAGGAGGCTCCAGTAGCCAGAGGGGCTGGACGACTGCTGGGGAGACACCAGCGCCTTAGTGTCTCCTTCCCCTTGCACTTGCAGCTGAACAGGGAATGCCCTCCAGCCCCTTCCTAGGCCTGGTCAATTTCATGTAAGTTTCCTAGGCCTGGCCATTTTCCTAAATGGACTGTATTTATTCATTAATGCATTCCTTTACCTTGCCCCAACAGAAGGGACTGTATCCGTTCGTTAATGCACTCATTCATCTTACCCCAAGGGAAGGGGCTGTATCTGTTCATTTGTTACCAAGTCCTGGTCTAATGTAACGGCAAAGGACCTATGCAACTATTTATATATATATATGCCTAGACACAGAACCCCAGCAGAGAGAGAGAGCTTTCTTGCCACTTGGGTTTTTGTTTTTCTCTCTGCCAGGAGCTTTGTTGTTTTTGTCTCTATATTCTTTTCTGTAAAATAAATCCCGTCTTATCACTGACCTGTGGCCCATGGATTCATTCTTCAAATCACTGAGACCAAGGACCTACTGAAGATGAAATTCTGGTATTAAACTGTTTGTGTACTTCATGTATTGATAAACAGCATCATACAATATGTTACCAACTATCTCTCACCATATGTGAAATGAACTCTGAATGGATTAAAGATTTAAATATAAGACCCCCAAACTGCGAAACTACTAGAAGAAAATATAAGGGAAAACGTTGATGACATTAGTATGGGCAAGCACTTTTTGGATAAGACCTCAAAAGCAAAGGCAGCAAAAGCAAAAACAGGAATATGGGATAATGTCAAAACAAAAAACATCTGCACAGCAAAGAAATCAACAGAGTGAAGAGACAACCTACAGAATGACAGACAATTTTTATAAACTATGGTTCTGACAAGGGATTAATATCCCAAATATATAAGGAACATAAATAACTCAATACTAAAAAAAAACACCCAAATAATTTGATTAAATAAAAAAAAATGTACAAAAGACTTCAATAGACATTTCTCAAAGGAATACAGAGTAATGGCCAATAGATGTATGAAGCAATGCTCAACCTCATTAATCATAAGGGAAACGCAAATCAAAACCACGGTGAGATTTCATTTTACCCCAGTTAGAATGGCTATTGTCAAAAAGACAAAAATCCTGGTGAGGATGTGGAGAAAGGAGAACTCTTATATACTGTTAGTGTAAGGGAGGCAAGCCAAACACAGAAAGACAAATACTTCATACTCACTTGAAATCTTAAAAAGTGGACCTCATAGAGGTTAGAGAGTATAATAATAACTACCAGAGGTTAGGAGAAAAAGGAGGATGGAGAGGGGCCAATCAATGGGTACCAAGTCGCAATTAGATAAGAAAAATAAGTTCTCTGTTCTATTGCACAATAGTGTTGTTATAACTATATTTCAAAATAGCTAAAGAGAATATTTTGATTGATCTTAGCACAAAGAAATGGTGTTTTAAATGACAGGTATGCTAACTACTGTGATTTGATATTTACATAATTAAGACATGTATTGGTGCATCAAACTGAGCCTTATACATATGTACCATGATTATGTGTCAATTAAAAATAAATGAACAAATAGTTAAAAATTAAGGATAAAAATTAAGACATTATAAACACTTCAACAAAAGGACTTTAAAAAATCATTCCAATAGCTGTGTAAGGGAAATGTTGACAGAGGCCACAGTCCAAGTAGGGGGCAGTTGAGATTATTTAGGCTACAGAGGATAGTAGCTTAATGGAATGTTATAAGATTAAGTAGAAATATTTGAGGGTTATTGATGAGGTTAAATATTGATATCAATTTCTTTAAAACTCTACACTTGAGTGCAGAATTTCCCACTGCTGATGTTAAGAATTTCTCTGTAGTGGTTGTGGAGCTATTTTAAAGGTTCTAAACTTTAGAAATGATAATTAAGGTTGGGCATGAGTGTCTCACACCTGTAGTACCAACTACTTGGGAGGTTGAGGTGGGAGGATAACTTGAACCCAGAAGTTTAAGGTTACAATAAGTTGTGATTGTGCCACTGCACTCCAGCATGGGTAACAAAGCAAGACCCTGTGTCTACAAAAGAAAAGTAATAGTTAGATTTACTTTTCTTTTTTAAAACCAGCAGAATTGTTAGTTCCCTTAAAAAAAATTGACGCCTCTGAATGTGTATTGCATAGTGATTAGTAGATTAGGTGATGATACCCTTACCTCTCTCAGTTACTCAACCAGTATATCACTCAGCTGAAGGCTGGAAATTAATAATATTCATTTTGACCAATGTACAGGTTTTTAATTGCTTTTTTCTGTTGTCAGATTACTCATTGATGGCTAAAGGTCAACTTTTTTTCATGTAATGACCATTTAAAAATAGATAGACATTGAAACAAATCATTAATACCATACTTTAATTAAAATTGCTTATCACATATCACAAACAATTACAAAATGATTTTTTTAATTGGAGCTCAGATTATTGTTTAATGTGTTTCCAAATCAGAAAAGGTCAGGAAATTCTAGGTCTATCCCTTTTATTTTGAAAAAGAGAAAAACCTGTGTCAAGCATTCCGGCAATCTGTAGGCAGCAGGAACTGCTAGATTTGGCTTGCCGCTCTGTTGTTACACATTCAGCTAGTAAGAATACAGTGAGCCTAAATGGATGCAGACAGTTTATTATTAACACAGACTACAAAACCAAGAATACCATTGTGTAGGCTTCCCACCTCCCTACTCCCACAAGATGACAATGAATTGGGGGGGTCATCTGACAGATGATGGGCAGCAGGTCACTTTCTTACAGAGAAGCTGTTTTCATGCTACATCTAAGTGCTTCCATAGCCTGAAGTTGTAACGTAAGGGAAGAAGCAACATGGAAAGTCTCAGGCCTCAGCGAATTCAGGAAGGCAGATGGGAAACTAAGATTTCTGGTCGCCTCCCATAAGATAGGGAGGCAGTGAGAAACAGTACTCACTAGACCGCCTTTCTCACCATGTTCCCAGGAGGATCATAGAACGCTTCACCAAGACTTTATTCAGCTTGCCCCTTGCTTATGTGGCTTATGTGGAGATGTGCAAGGTTTTCTGGACATTTCAGCGGAGGCATTCCCCTATAATCAGGACTGAATATTTAGAATTAAGGGAAATACATTTAAACTATATTGATGCACTGTAATTCAAAAATTCTTTTGTTTATTCGTTTATTGCAACAAAAATTAAAGTAATATCTAATAGGTCATTTGCCCATTCAGAGTTACTAGAAATCCTTCAGTCATGTTAAATCAAGATTTTACCACTAGATGGCGCATGAGAAATATAGTCTTCCTTTACGTGTCTGTGGAGGATTACTTCCAGGACGTCCCTCAGTTACCAAAATCTGCAGATGCTCAAGTTCCTGACATAAAATAACATAGTATTTGCATATAATCTACGCGCGTCTTTCTGTATAGTTTGTGCTTTTATTTCATAGTGATAGAAGGTACAGATGATTAGGTTATATTGTTTGTATTTGTTAGGTAAAGTCCAAGTTGTAGTTGAGTCCTTCACCCAGGAGGTGTGCCATATACCCTTACACTGCACTCAATAGGCGAGAGCTTACCACGCTCCCTCTTTCCTTCCTCTGCTCTTTACCTTCTCTCTCCCCAACCCTAC
Source organism: Otolemur garnettii (assembly GCF_000181295.1). Taxonomy (NCBI): domain Eukaryota; kingdom Metazoa; phylum Chordata; class Mammalia; order Primates; family Galagidae; genus Otolemur; species Otolemur garnettii. Next base: position 4,055,387 of record NW_003852512.1, read on the forward strand.
TTGATTGTGGTTGTGTTTTTCTCTAGTAAGAGCATGTAGTTGTTCATCTGCTGTTTTCATATTAGTATTGAGTACATTGGATACTTGCTTTTACATTCTTGTGGTACTTTACTTAGGAGGATGTTCTCTAAATCCATCCACTGTCTGTATACTTTCAATCAACTATAGATTACTTATAATACCTAATACAATGTAAATGCTGTGTCAATATCTTTTACCCAAGCAAACCTTGGAGATACTGCAGGTTTGGTTCTAGACCATAGCAATAAAGTAAATATCACCATAAAGCAATTCACATAATTTTCTTCCTTCCCAAGTACAAATGAAAGTTATGTTTATTCTACCCTGTTATCTATTAAGTGTGCGATAGCACTACATCTTTTAAAAAAAGTATGCATTTGTTTAAAAATACTTTTTTTTTCTAAAAAATGCTAATAATCACCTGAGCCTTAAGAAAGTCATGACCTAGGGCAGTGCCTGTGGCTCAAAGGAGTAGGGCGCTGGCCCCATATGCGGAAAGTGGTGGGTTCAAACCCAGCTCCAAAAGCTGCAAAAAAAGAAAGAAAGAAAGAAAGTTATGACTTTTTTGATGGTAGAGGGTCTTACCTCAATATTGATGGCTGCTGAGTGATCAGAGTGGTGGTCGCTGAAAGGTGGAGTGGCAGTGACAATTTCTTAAACTAAAAAAAAAAAAACAAAAACTTGCTGGATTGATTGACTCTTCTTCTTATGAAAGATTTCTCTTTAATATGTGATGATGATTAACAATATTTTACCCACAGTAGAACTTCTTTCAAAATTGGAGTAAAAATGAAACTTGTGGCCTTTCTAGATTGTTCTTTTTCAAGCATTAAAAGAGGCAAGAAAAACTTCATCTTTCTCTACTAAACCCCTTTTTAAAAAAATGATTTGTTCTGTATAATTTGGACTCAGGCAAAAGGCCATGCTCAAGGATCCAGAAAGCCACATGTGGCTCCAAGGCCATAGTTTTCCCACTCTGAATGTTCACAAAATCTTTACTAAGCGTATAATCCAGCTGAAGAAACCATAAGAAGAAACTCATCCATAAGAAGTAAATTTCTCATTCCTTCAAGTTTTATGAGATTGCAGCAAGAGGCCCCGGTTTTGTTTTTTATTGTTGGGGATTCATTGTGGGTACAAAGAACCAGGTTACATTCATTCCATTTGTTAGGTAAAGTCCCTCTTGTATTTGTGTTCCACTCCCCAAAGGTGTGTCACACACCGTGACCTCCCCCTGCTCTCCCTTTCTCCCACCCCTACCATGTACTAGGTCATCAATTGTCCTCATATCAGAATTGAGTACATAGGATCCTTGCTTCTCCATTCTTGTGATGCTTTACTAAGAAGAATGTGTTCCACTTCCATCTAGTTTAATACAAAAGATGTAAAGTCTCCATCATTTTAATGGCTGAATAGTATTCCATGGTATACATGTGCCACAGTTTGTTAATCTATTCCTGGGTGGGTGGGCATTTAGGCTGTTTCCACATTTTGGTGATTGTAAATTGAGCTGCAATAAACAGTCTAGTGCAAGTGTCCTTATGGTAAAAGGATATTTTTTCTATTGGGCAGATGCCCAGTAATGGGATTGCAGGATCAAATGGGAGGTCTAGTTTGAGTTCTTTGAGGATTCTTCATACTTCCTTCTGAAAAAGTTATATTTGTTTTCAGTCTCACCAGCAATATCAAAGTGTTCCTTTCTCTCCACATCCACGCTAACATCTGCAGTTTTGAGACTTTGTAATGTGGGCCATTGCCACTGGGGTTTGGAAATATCTTAGGGTGCTTTTGATTTGCATTTCTCTGATAATTAGGGACGATGAGCATTTTTTCATACGCTTATTAGTCGTTCTCCTACCTTTTCAGGGAAGGTTCTATTCATTTTTCTTGCCCAGTGATATAAGGAATTGTTGGCTCTTTTATGTTGATTAATTTGAGTTCTCTGTAGATCCTAGTTATCAAGCTTTTGTCTGATTCATAATATGCAAATATCCTTTCCCATTGTGTAGGCTGTCTATTTGTTTTGGTTGTTTTCTCCTTAGCTGTACAGAAGCTATTCAGTGTAATTAGGTCCCATTTGCTTAGTTTTGTTGTTGCAATTGCCATGTAGGTCTTCTTCATAAAGTCTTTCCCCAGGGCAATATCTTCAAGTGTTTTCCCCACACTTTCTTTGAGGGTTTTTATTGTTTCATGCCTTAGATTCAGATATTTTATCCATCTGGAATCAATTTTTATGAATGGAGAAAGGTGAGGGTCCAGTTTCAGTCTTTTACATGTAGATATCCAGTTCTCCTGGCACCATTTATTGAATAGGGATTCTTTTCCCTACTGTATGTGGTTTATCAAAGAGTAGGTGGTTATCAGAGGTTAGTTTCATCTCATGGTTTTCTATTCGGTTCCAGATGTCTATGTCTCTATTTTTGTGCCAGTATCATGCTGTTTTGATCACTATGGCCTTGTAGTACAGCCTAAAGTCTGGTAGGCAGATGCCCCTGGCTTTCTTTTTATTGATAAGAATTGCCTTAGCTATATGGGTTTTTTTCTGGTTCCATACAAAACAAAGAATTATTTTTTCCAAGTCTTGAAAGTATGATGTTGGTATTTTAATGGGGATTGCATTGAATCTGTATATTGCTTTGGGAAGTATAGCCATTTTTAACAATGTTGATTATTTCCAGCAATGAGCATGATATGTTCTTCCATTTGTTAATATCTTATGCTATTTCTTTCCTTGGGGTTTCATAATTTTCTTTATAGAGGTCTTTCACCTCTTTTATTAGGTATATTCTTAGGTATTTCATTTTCTTTGAGGCTACTGTGAAGGGGTTTGTGTCCTTAATTAGCTTCTCGTCCTAGCTATTATTGGTGTATACCAAAACTACTGACTTGTGAACATTGATTTTACATCCTGAGACATTACTGTATTTTTTGATCACTTCCAGGAGTCTTGTGGTTGAGTCTTTGGGGTTCTCTATGTGTAAGATCATATATCATCAGCAAAGAGGAAGAGTTTGACCGCCTCTGCTCCCATTTGGATGCCCTTTATTTCCTTCTAAGACCCCACTTCTAATTCTAATTATCTTTCTATTTCCATCATGTCTGCAAGTTACTCACCCCACTGAAGCCTTAAACACCTTAAAGTTATCAATGAGAGTTTGAAATCAACTTCTTCCAAAATCCTGTTTTTTCGTTTGTTTTTTTGAGACAGAGTCTCACTATGTTGCCCTCTGTGGAGTGCAGTGGCGTCACAGCTCACAGCAACCCCAAACTCTTGGGCTTAAGTGATTCTCTTGCCTCATCCTCCAGAGTAGCTGGGACTACAGATGCCCACCACAATGCCTGGGTATTTGTTTGTTGCAGTTGTCATTGTTGTTTAGCAGGCCTGGGCTGGGTTTGAACCCTCCAGCTTTGGTGTATATGGCTGATGCTCTACTCACTGAGCTATGGACACCGAGCCCCAAAATCCAGTTAACTTAGATATTTTGACTTGCTTTCATGAATAATGACTGTTCTTAATGGCATCAGAAATGCTAAATCCTTTTCAGAAGCTTTTCAATTTTCTTTGCCCAGATTCATCAGAGGAATTGGCAGCTATAGCTTTAGAATATATATTTCTTAAATAATAAGATTTGAAAGTTGAAATTATTCCTTGATCCATGGGCTTCAGACTGGATGTGTGTTAGCAGGCATGAAAACATGAATTTCTCTGTATACCTCGCTCAGAACTCTTGAGTGACCAAGTACATTGTCAATGAGCAGTACTATTTTTGAAGAATACTTTTTCTGAGCAGTAGGTCTTAACAGTGGATTAAAATATTCAGTAAAGCATCCTGTAAACATATGTGTTCTCACATAGGCTTCATTTTTCCAGTTAAAGGGCATGGGTAGATTTAGCATAATTCTTAAGGGCCTCAGACTTTTTGGAGTGGTTAATAAGCAATAGCTTTGACTTAAAGTCACCAGCTGTGTTAGCCCTTAAATAGGGAGTCAGCTTATCCTTTGAAGCTTTGAAGGCCAGGAGTTGACTTTTCCTCTCTATCTATAACACTTCTAGATGCCATCTTTCTCCAATAGAAGGCTGTTTCATTGGGTGGCGCCTGTGGCTCAAAGGACTAAGGGTGCTGGCCCCATATACCAGAGGTGGCAGGTTCAAACCCGGCCCTGGCCAAAAACTGCAAAATAAATGAATAAATAAAATAGAATAAATAAATAAATAAATTTAGAAGGCTGTTTCTTTTTTATTGAAAATTGGCTGTTTAAATCACCAATGAGTTTAGCTAGATTTTTCTGGATAACTTATTGCAGTTTCTACATCAGCACTTGCTGCTTCACCTGGCAGTTATTTGTTATACAGGCTCTTCTTTTCTTAAACCGACCTTTGCTAGCTTTAACCTGTTTTCTGGCAGCTTCTTCACCTCTCTCAGTCTTCATAGAAGTATAGGGAGTTATTGTCTTGCTCTAGATCAATCTTTGACTCAAGGGAATGTTGTGAAGGGTTTCTATTCAGATCACTAAAACTTTCTGCATATCAGCAATAAAGGTGTTTTGCTTTCTTATTACTTATGTGTACACTGGAGTAGCACTTTTAATTTTCTTTACCAAGTTCTCTTTTGCATTCACAACTTAGGTAACTGGTGCAGAAGGCCTAGCTCTTGACCAACTTTGGCTTTGGATATGCCTTCCTCACCAAACTTAATAATTTTACTAGATTTTGGATTAAAGCTAGAGACCTGTGATACTATCTTTCACTTGAACACTTAGAGGCTATTGTATGGTTATTAACTGGCCTAATCTTAATATTGTTATGTCTCAGGGAATAGGGAGGCCCAAGGAGTGGGGTAGAGATGGAGAATGGACAGTTGGTGGAGCAGTCAGAAGAACATACACAACATTTATCAATTAAGTTTCATCTTCTCATATTGGCATAGTTTGTGGCAGACCAAACATTTACAAATGTAACATTGAGAATCTGTGATCATGGATCAACGTAACAGATAATGGAAAAGTTTGAAATATTGGTAGGATTACTAAAATGTGACACAGGTATAAAGTGGGAACAAGATGTTGGATAAAAGGAGCTGATAGACTTGCTTACCACAGGGTTGCCATAACCCTTCAACTTGTAGAAAAATGAAATATTTGCAAAACACAATAAACTGAAGCACAATAAAACAAGGTATGTCTATGTTGCACTGTCTAGAGAACGATACCAAGGAAAAGGTTTGTACATGTTCAGTACAGATGAATTATTTTTTTTCCAGGTATTTTCGATCCACGGATAGTTGAACCCACAGATGCAGAAATCACAAATATGGAGGCTGACTGTATTTGTCACCCAGTTGGTCAGTATGGAAAGCTCTTTCCCTACCTGATGAATTATAAACCTGATTGTTATGAATTAAAAAATGTATATGAATTTTAACTTAAATATAATTAGTGTGCAGCAGTTATTTTTCTGAAAGTATTTTCTTTATTTTTTAAATTTACCTTTTAATAGAAAATCTTTTCATTTAAAATATGACAAGCCGACAGGAAAGTTTAAAGAATAACACAGTGAACACCTGCATATACTTATCCTAGATTTATCCATTATTAACATATTACATTTGCTTCTACCTCTATGATTTTTTCTAAAGGATTTGAGAGTAATTTGTAGATACATGGCCCTTCATTTCCCAATACATCAGCATGTGCCTCATAAAAACAAGTCCATCATCCTACATTGTCTTACCAAAGACCTTTTACCTTAATCCAGTATTATCTAATATGTAGTCTATATTTAAACGTCCCCAATCATCCCCCAAATATCATTTTTAGCTATTTTTTTTTCTATCCAGGATCCAATCATGCTGCATTTGATACTCATTTCTCTTTGATTTTCATCTATCTAGGATAGTTTTCTTCACCCCTCCTTATAAAACTATGACAGTGATAGTTTGAAAGGTTCAGGCCACTTGTCTTCCAGAATATTCCACAATATGGATTTACTGATTGTTTCTTCATGATTTGATTCAGATTAAATATTTTTGGCGTGCACTAAATAGGCTCAGTGTGTTTCCCATTTCATTACATCAGGAATTATATTCCAATTTGTGCTATTATTGGTGACAAGAAATTAAATCCATTGATTAATCTTTTGCATGCCAATTTCTCCATTGAAAATGTGCATTTCCTCTTTTGGAGTTTATCATTAACCTACAGTGATACTTTAGAATCCTGTGAATGTTTTGTTCCCCTACGTTTCATCCAAGGTTTTGGTATGCACTAATGATCTTTGCCTAAATCAGTTATTACACCGACGGTTTCTAAATGGTCACTTACTATTTCTGTCATTAATTATAAGTACTTTGAAAACTGTTTCTCCCTATTGCCACTTTTCGTAAACTATCATTATGGACTCATGGATTCATTTCATTCAATGTTTTATAGTCAATTACCATCATATTCTTTTTGATGTTAAAATTATACTAAATTTGGCTACACCATCTCCTGTGTCCTTTTGATATGTTCCCTGCATTCTTTGCTTCATGATACAAGATTATTTCGTGTGTCATTATCATTGCTGTTGGGGTCATAGCCTCCTTTCAGTGGGCAGACCTAGTAAAGTATATTTTAGAAAGTCTGGAGTTCATACTAATACCTCCAATTAAAATATATCACTATAGATTTCTTCAGGATCCTCTTCACTTTCTCAAATTCCATGTTGGTGTCTCTTTTCTCCTATAGTGAGAACTCCAGTTCCAAAACCCCCCAAATCAGTGCATTTGCTCATTAGTTCTACTCATACAATACATATGTGTATGTGTGTGTGTGGGTGTGTGGTGTATCCTATAGTACATAGTTTGCGAATTTGCTTCTCCAGTAAAATTACCGGTAACAAGGATTATATTCAGGTTTTCTGGTCAGAACCAAATGGTGGCATATGTTAAAAATGTAGAATTTTAGGCTTGCCTCTAGCTTACTGAAACAGAATATTTAGGAATAGGTCCCGGTGGTCCTCATTGAAAGAATCAACACTCCAGGTGATTCAGATGCAAAGATGTAGTGATTGGGAGCATGGGCTTTAGGTAAGAGGGGTTGGTATCCTTGTGTCATTACTTAATATTTTTAGTTTCTTCATCTGTGCAGTGGTAACAATAATAATTTCTTAAGGTTCATCATTTGGTACTTAGATAAGTGCCTGGAATATGATAAATGCACAGTAGATTTTACTGGTCTTTTTTTCTTAGTATAAGGTATTGAACAAGTTGTCTTATAGTTCCTATCTGGTAAAAATTAAATTAATGTATAGAAACAGTTTATATATAATGTCGTATGGTTGTTTGAAGTCAATGAATTTATGAAAATAAAAGTAAAAATAATATAAAGGATACACTTAAAGGTAAATGCACATTATCAGTTGAAATGTACAAATGTATGTTTGTATATTAAATATGAAATATGAATTTCTTTACTTCCTTCACCCACTGGGAATCAAATATCTTTGGGAAGATCGTGTAGCAACCCTAATTATAAATGTTACCCAAAGTTAGTGAAAGAAAAATAAGTATAAAAAGTCTTTATTTTGCAACATGTGTAGATTGTTAGATTACAGATAGAAGGGAGATGGACTGCACTTGATTCACTTTGGCAATTGCTGCTCTCAGCACAGTATTTTGAATGCTGGGTGACTCGACACAAATTTGTGGGGTGAATGAATTGTTCTCTCTTTTTTTTCACTGTGGTAAAATAGACTTAACATAACATTTACCATTTTAGCTATTTTAAGTGTGCATTTCAAAGGCATTAAACACATTCACATTAGGGCAGGGGTCTACTGGCAAGCATCATACCAAAGGAGGGGCCCAGAACAATTTCTGCTTTTCACTCTGGAATCTCATTTGAATCAGAAATCTTCTTCTGTAGACTTTGTTGATGATTTCTTGACTTTACTTATTACTTACCTGGGGAAAACATATATTGAACAACACAACCGTAATGCACACCACCAGAGATAAGACCTCTGATGCCTAGTAGGACCACTGCAGGGAAAAAAAAAAAGTTAATGAGACTGTTGCTAGGAGACGGGAGAGCCAAAAGCTCATGGTCTTGGAGGGGTTCCACTGGAAATCAAGACAATTGAAATGTGTTTTGGCCAGAAGTTTAGCTATTAAAATCAATCTTTGGGTGAGCATGCATATTTTAGCACAGGATGGTTAGGGTGATTTTATGTTTTGGAGGGTTTTTGAGGAGAATCTCAAGGCATTTCATTTCTTTCCACAGGGCTAATCCCTTCTTCAGGGCACAGCTCATTTTCCAGAGGATGTTGCGCCACTGCTTTGCCCCCACCTCTCCTTCAGTGCGACAGCCTCAGAGCTGGTGGAGAGACGGAGAGCGTGGCACCGGTAAGGAGCCGAGAAATATTCCGTAAAATAGGTATCCAGGCTGGGTTTTCTTAAAGCAGTGACGTATTTTAATGAAAGAGAAAAATACAGAGCTGTGTTGGAATTTCTGATTCTGATCAGCAGCACTGGGAAAAGGGATTCATTCCATTCTAAATATTTCGTCGTCACTTTTCTAGTTTAAAGCTTCCTTCTTAAACGCCGAATGAGTTGCTAGAAGGAAAGATAGAAACTCCCCCTGGTGATTCGGTAAGACATTTCCCCAAATAAGATTTACGAAAGATGTTACTAAAGTGGGAACTTGCCTTCACAATCGTATCTCAGCTCGAGATGTTTAGATTAGATGTGATGTAAGAGGTGATGGCTCAAGACATTTTCAGACCTGCTTTATTTTCTCACTGTAGAAAGAGCCTGACAAACATTTTAGTTTTGCAATGGAGCAAAACGGCTCATTTTTCATTCTTTTAAATGTATTTATTTTAATTGGAAAATAATAACTGTAGTGATTCATGTGGCACATAGTGATGTTTTGATATCATATAAAATGTAGTGCTGATGTTTGTACTGGAGAGAATGTGAGGTAGGAATGCGTGTTGAATGAGAAATTAAAATTTGGCTTAAGGATGAGAAATCATGAAAAAGAAATGATGAATACCGCTGCTGCGTCTTCACTGAAAAATATTCACTTGTGTTTTGGGTCAGCAATTTGTAGAGTAAAGACAGAATGTTCTTTTCTGGACTTCTTTTTTTTTTTTTTTTTTGAATAAAAGATGTGAGAAAGACAGCACAGATGCCTATCAACAAAGCTTTTACGTTTACTTCTGAAATATGTCTGAAAATGTATATGCTTTTATAGCTCTGTTTCTGGAAGAGAAAAGGAAAAAAAGGTGAAGTTGTCTTTTGTAATTTCTCTGAAATTCAGGTTGTCTTGACCCTTGAACAGGACGGAAGGAGAAAAAAGGCAATAGATTGATGATTTTTCTGGAGTTAGATGACAAAGCAGAAATCAAGGGTGAAAATTAAGAATGAAAAAGCTTAGAAGCAAGTCCACAAGAGGGGCCACGTTCCCAAGTTGAACATGTCTGCTGGTAGCATGTCTTGCAGAGGGAAAGGGAGAGAACATACTGGAGGCTGGGGGGGGGGGTGTTGAACAGAGCACTGCGGCAAAGAGAGTGACTGACGCATCCAGGGACATGTGACGGTTCTCTGGTGTAGTGAAGAAAATTTTCCATGACTCCATCTTGTAGAAGAAATCCTATACATACTAACGTGAAAATAATCTTTCTCGAATCTTTCTGCAGTGCGTAATGCGTTTGCTTTCCAGTCCTCCGTTGGTCTGCGTTGGCATTTAATCTTTGCTTTTTATTGTCTTTGTTCCTAGACTTTCTTCTCTGCGCTCCCAGTGCTTTCACACACTTACTAAAGTATTTTATTAAAAATAATGGTTTTCTCCTCCATAATACAAATATCACCTTTAGAAAATGGAGAAAAACATAAAGATGGCTATGAAACTTACCCATAATCCCACAACACAGATAATTTCTATTAACATAATTACTGTCAGGCTCTTCCCTCTGCATATATGTAAATAAATGCATAAGATATATTTTTATATAAAATGAAGATCCTATGTATATACAGTTTTTAACCTGCAGTATTCATCAAACATACATTCGGAGCAATTCTCCATGTTTTAAAATATTCCACAAGAATGTTGTGTTTGTGGATGCATAATTTCTCAACATAGAGGTATCCCCTTAAATGTCTAATTATTAAATGTTTATATATTCAATTTTTGCTGTTATAAATAATTTAAGGAATATCTTTCCATATAAATGTCTGTGTGCTTTTCTGGTTTTCTTTCCCCCTAGGATAAATTCACAGACATGGAATTCCTGGACCAAATGGTACGAACCAGTTTAAGCATTTTTCATCCCCATATGTATCACCTCATTTGTTTATCGTATGTGGTAAAAGCATCATTTTCCAGTTGTTGTTTGCCCATTGATTTCTGTCATTTATGGTGGTGACATTTTTGACATTTTGCAGCTTTGCCTTTTTAAATATTCACATCTGCAACTTTGGATTTTGTGATTTGTTTCTTTGATAAGCATATTCACCTGCATTTTTTTCCAATCATGTAATTGCTTCATTTTTTACAATTAACTACTTATCTAGAATTCATTTTGGTAGATGATATAAGGTAAGATCTAATTTTGTTTTTTGTTTTTTTTTTTTCCAAATAGGTCATCAATTGTTTGCGCATCATTTCTTGAGTAATCCAACCTTCTTCCACTGATCTGAAATGGCAACGACTATTCTCCTATTAGACAGGGTGTAGCTTTCCACAGGTCGGCCATTTTCTCTTTACTCAAGATGGTTACATTCCGTAATAGTCTCCCTACCTTCTTGCAGCTTCTGGAAGCACACTAAAACATCACGTTTGTGCTTATGCATTTCAAAAATTCCAAGTACATACAGTTTAGGCCAGGGTTTTGAAACAATTTTTTTTCATTTTAAATATTTAAAAATTGTATTTTTCTTGCATGCTTGATACAAATTAAAATTGAGGAATTCAAATATGTAAAAACCACTCTTCCAGATGTGCCATTCCTCTCGGACACACCTGACATCTCAATTATGTGTTTAAAAAAGATATTCCCCAGGTGAGTGATAGTCCCAAGCTTCCTCCTTCATCCTCGTTTTCTATTCCTCAGGTACTCAGAGAGTTAAAGCCACGTGGACTCAATTCGTGGAATTGTCTAGAATGGTATAAGAGGGAAATACGAGAAATATATTTGGAGTATAAGTAGTGTCTGCCAGCCTGTTGCTGGTAGGAGGCTAATGTAGGGACTTAAGAGAGCTAGAGTGAGTCCCAGTCCATGCTGTCACTGCCACTATCACTTCTAAATGGAGCCATACCCCAATAGTCCACCTCTTTTCACTGCAGGTGGAAGGCTCAAGATTTCAAGCACTGAGATTTTTAGTAGGAGCTGGGTTAATTATTGCCCACAGAAAGATTTGACAATTCAAATCACCTGCTAGCCACTACTGACAATTCTCCCTCCCCAAGAAAACCTTTTTCTGTTGACTTCTGACCCTGGCCTCTAGCTTTACTAATTCTGGGAATAAAAAGGTGGGTGGGCATGTGTGGAAGGCTGCGCCATCTGCTATGGTTGCAAGGGGCTCTTTAGGTGCACAGCCCCAGGCCCAGTGCTTTCCTGACCTGCCGCATTAGGCACTGATTTGTTTATGAGTGTGGCTGGTTTCCCTGGCAACGGCAGCTCGCCAGGACATGCGCATTCATTCCTCTGCAGTAGCAGAATGCGGCTGTAGGGCCCGGAGCAGACTTGCCCCCCCACCCCCCCGCAGTGGCTGACAGAGTTATTTGGCAGATATGATGTCAGCTTTTCCTGGGGTAAACTGCCATCATTATTGTATACAGAGCATTGCATTAAAAACAAAGTCCTTGGTAGGCTTTGAGCCACTCCCTTTTTCTTCCTCCCAAATTAACTGCTCTCAATATATTTATCAGTGACAATGAGTCTTTCCAATGTTTGAGAACACTGATGCCATTAGGGCCCGAGGGGGTCATAATAGTGTGGGTTCAGGAATCATACTTGTTGGTTTCAAACCAGTACCACCTACTAGTTGCATGACTGTGGCACAGTTACGTAATGGCTGTGCTTCAGTTTCCTCAGATGTAAAACAGGGATAGCAATAGCTTGTTTAGAACAATGTCTGGCAGATAGTGACCGTTACATAAGTGTTGTCTATTATTATTTGTAGATACTAAGGGAGACTTGCTGGAAACAGATTTATGCCCATAACGTATAAATTCACCATCTTATGCCCACCCTGGCCAAATAATATAATCATACATTTATGCCTGCAGCACACAGATTCACCTTATGATACACAGACACACCCTAGAGCACATCAACAAGCACTCCAGCAAAAAGCCCAGGGTACACATGGACACTCCCCTTTCCAAAGCCAAGTATGTTTCCCACAATGCAGAGACTCACCTATGGGACACTGACCCACCCACCCCACGTAATACAGACTCACCTCACCATAAAGACTACTCATGACACAGACAATTCTGACATTATGCACTGTCCCCACATCACACAGACCCTTCCCAGTGCACACTCTGTGTACAGAACCACCCTATAGAGCACAGG